>NC_062534.1:13481528-13801528 GCF_022655615.1 Tachysurus fulvidraco
TTGAATGTATTCTTTTCATCCAGGCTGTTTATTCATCACTTCATGTATCATGTATATTTTACTGGACTGCCTTTTAGGTGTCTCTTCTTCCATGCTGGCAACTTTAGTAGCAGCACATCATGGTTTGTAGTGATAAAGGAGATGCAGATCATGAGGAGCTGCTGGTAAAATTCCAGCATTTTCTCCAGTTGTATTAAAGACAATCTTGTTAAGACGATGTCAACGATTCAATTATTTTCAACTTCGAGTATACATGAGCTGTGTTACAGCAATACGTCAGTCCTGGAGTTGGAGTGTCCAGTGTTACTGCTCTGCTCTACACAATCCCAGCTTTCAACAAAGCCATTAAACATGTTTGTTGTGTTATAAATACTATATTGAATTATTTTAATACTGAATAAAGTCCAACTGGAAAATTACAGCTGTGTGGTATATTTGATGGAGTACATTTTTGCTTTTAAACTAAAATTGGTAAATAAAATTGCACTAGAATTACAATTCAACAATAATGAGAACAGTGACCTTATGATAACTGTTTCCTAGCAGCTCATACATAGTTCACAGTTATGGTGCCTGGGGTTATGGAGCTTCATCTGAAATCCAACACAACTGGCCAGTATAATTCCTATGAATTTTCCAGGATCTGGTTGGATGTAGCAGCGTTGAGCCAGACAGCTCTTAGACCATCTGTGTACCACGTGACATGATATTACCTCCATGACTGTGTGTGTGAGTGAGATTGAGTCCATGACTTATTTTAAGAGAAGCTGAGTGTAGCAAGAAATGATTTTTCACGGTTCAAATGAAACTGTTTAATGTCACATTTTTCAATCAAATGCATCGTTCACAAGCCTTTCTGATACAGAGGTCTGATTACATGTTCTAATGTTACTTCAGGACTGGGATGTTAATTGGGCATGTACATCTCAAACCACACATCTAATTAGAATAAACAATTATAGAACCTAGATTTCTTTATGACAATTATATTAATCTACAAAGGCTAAGGTACAAGCTGGTAAATGGTTTTGCTAAAATGGCAAAATACATGTAGAGCATCTCACATTGTCTTCATCTCGTAATCAAGTGTTTGTTGAAAATGTATTGGATAGGATAGTTATTGTGGCTATATGACTTAACATATAAGGCACCATAACATTTTACTTCTTTCACATTAAAAAAAAAAGTAAAATATGCTGAGATATCTTGTAAACTGCAATAAGTAGTCATAAAAAAATAAAATACAAGGACAATTATTGTAATAATTATCGCTCAATAATACAGCTGTGCTGCTCAGCTTAAATCATTGGTTACAAACATCCTGGCATATACAGTGTAAATGTTTGAGCAGAAACTCATTTTTTGTTCAATAAGCAATTATATTAGCTTGATCCCAATCATGTCATTGTTTATTTTGGCTGCACGCTCTCTTATGCTGAATAAAGATAATATTTAACAAAAAAGATCAGGCAATTATTTAAAAATGATACAAAATAAATTAAAGATTATCATTACCATATATATATATATATATATATATATATATATATATATATATATATATATATATATATATATATATATATAGATATTTTATATTTCAACACATTCAAACCAAAATACATCTGTGAATCAGCAGATAAAGGCTAGGGGTCCTCAGTCAGTGAGCCAGAGTGCTTTGAGAGGAACCAGGCCACTCTGCACCTTCCACTCCTAAATTACTAAGCAGATGTGATACAAATAATAATAAAAAAAAGGTCATCGATTTAAAAAAATTATGCACAGCTAAAATGGAGATGCAGAAAACCTCAAGCTTTGTACTTCTCTTTTCCTGTTTCACTGATGACACAGATATGCTGAAAGGCAGAAAAGAACAATGTCAAAACTCTTGACATTGTAAAAATAATTTCATATAGAAAAAAGTAAAAAAAAAAAACAAAAACAAACAAACAAAAAAAAAAACACTGGAATAATTATAATTACACATATATTGTAATAACTTGTGTTGGAACTTACATTTAAATCTCTAAAGTACTCGTTGTAATCTAGTGCATATCCCACCACAAATTTGTCAGGGACCTCAAATCCTACAACTAGGGGAACAAAAAGGGATAAATGAATAAACACAATGCATTATTTGTCACGTAAATTAAAATTAGTTGAGCATGTTATCTTGTGTGTGCATACAATACAAAGTCTATATTTACAATCTGTATCAGTGTTTTTCATGCATGTGCAGATATGGTAAAAAAAATTTCACACATTTCAATAAATAGTAATGAAAAGAAATTGAAATAAAAAGTAAGGATCTGAGATAAAAGTAAGTTTTGCAATAAAATTTAAAAATACAAAGAGCAGCATTGAGCAACGTATAAATACTAAAATAACAAAAAGTAAACATTAAAAGACCACGTTCTCGAGAGGATCGAACAAAAACTTCTGCCAAAGAGGGCAACATACAAATAAGTCAACTTACAATCAGGTCTGTAGCCAACGCTCCTTGGTGTCCTCTTCACAAGTAAACTTTTATAAGAAATAAACAAACAGAAGTGATAAATGACCCTATTTAGAGAAACGTAAAATGACTGACTTGTACAACAGTACAATAAAACAGTGAGCTAAATAAACAAACATTTGTGACTGTATTTTTACTTTTGTAATTTCACTGCCATTAATCCCATTTTACAGGTTCCTTATCCTCTTCTTACCTGGCCACCTTGACCATTTTTGGATTATACTGCTTGAGGAGTTCTAACAAGGTCTGCATTGTTTTCCCAGTATCAATTATATCCTGCAGAACAAAAATTGCATTAACGACAAATACCACAAATGTGATGAGACGTCGTAGGGTATTTAATGTACCATAAATTCACTCGTACCTCCACAATCAAGACATTCTTCAGTGACGCAATGAAAGAGGGGTAAAAAAAAATAAAGTCAGTATTAAATCATTTTCTACACACAGCAATGTTCAAACAGTTCCTGCTCCAACAACAGGTCCATGCTTTTGCTCACTTACCTTCCCTGTTAGTGTGGACAGATCATCTCCACCAATCACCTTAATCTCACCAGTAGACTGGTCATTCTGTTTAAAATGAATAAAAGAATTTATTCATTTTAAATAAAAAAATACTGTCACTAATATGCAGGGAAGTGAATTTTGCACTTCATGTTTCCACACTAGCTGCATGACACATACAGCATGAGCACAAACAATGTAGAGATGACCCTAACACTGAAATCCGGTAGCTGGGTTGTCTGTCAATATGCAAATTGTCTGAATGCATTTTACCACTTCCTGTGGTGTTGATTATTTTTAGTTGTGTCGGAAGATTCTTCTACATACCAGAAAAATAATATAATTTTCAGCCAACCTTCTTTTGTTTTGTTTTTTGCATTTATTCTGCATGTTTTGAATTGTGGGATGGGGGAATGTACAGGTTGAGTAACTACATTTAAGAATGTTTAAATGCATCTATTTTTTTTGATAATCTCTATCTAAATAAAATCTTGGTATGCATGAGGCATGTAAAAAAAAAAGTGTAATTTGAGTCTTCTGCATATGCCAATATGACAATAGAGTACAGCTGAATATGGGGGGGGGTGTAAAGAAAGAAAGGTCAGGCTTTTGTTTTACTTGGTAGCTTTTGAGGCGAATAAAATCCACGGTCATTGGAATGGAGCGATCGCTGTTGCGGTTCAGTGCTTTGATGTAGTCTAGCAGGTCTGCAAAGAACTTGTAGCCCCCTTTGAGCACACAGAGTGCAACAATGTGGTGTCCCCCCATATCCTTCATGATCTCTCTGGCCAGTCGCTCAGTCCTGCAGAGATCAGGGAACAGTGAGGTTTCTGGAACTGGCTTTACTTTCAAAGTCAGTATCGTATCAGCTCTCTGTACTTAGACAACACATTTTACACAAGCAAAGGTCATTTTCTCTTATATCTGTAAACTTGTGCTGGTTACTCAACCTTCACATGACTGAGATAAGTCTTTCTTTAGATTTAAGAGAAAGCACTAGAGCTAAAGGAATGTTAGATGGTTGCCAAATACCTGTCCATGATTAGGCCATGAGGTATATAGACACGTTCCAGGTCAGAAGCATAGTGCTTCGGTATGCAGAAGAGGTCAAGATCATAACCCTGCTCATCATCTCTGATCTGAAATTCACAAATTATATTTGTGGTTAATAGTGCAGCAGACAGACCTCAATGTTGAGAATGAAGCTCAAACACACAGACACACACAAATAAGTAGGGCAGTGGGTGAAGTGTTCGTACGGTTATTAACTCAGTCATTTAGGCTACATAGCAATATACAGAAAACAATCTACACTGTTTCCAAGGAAATTTAAGGAACAGATGACTGAGTGCTATTATAAGTGTCAGTAAAGATGAAAGACATATCCGTGCCAAATAATTTCATCTCAAACAAACTTAGTTACATTATTACTTTTAAAACGTGGTGTAATTCTTAGTGGAAAATGTGTTCATTACTAACTGAATCAAATATCGGTTCAAAAGATAAAAATGTGCTAAACATAGTGCACTAGTCATAATTATAATCAACCACACATTAATCAACAGCCAAAGGCAGAATGTCTCATCCAAATATGGAAACAGGGACAGATTTTTTTGAGTAAACTAAACTGGAAACAAAGCTCCTAGAACAAAACTCCTTATTCCTTACAAGGTAAGAGTTGTAGTCAATATTAGCTAAGAAAGCATCCACAGATCTACGCTTCAAAAATCTACCAGAAACAGCAGACCCTCCAGATACACTTGGGATACTCACTTCAACATACATACATTTTGTGTACACTGATACTAATGTCTGATTCTATTTAGGACGGACGGTAAGTGAATTGGGACACTGTAAATGAGACGGAGCCTTTGACTGCTGGTTGCTAAGGTTGAACAACAACAAAAAAGTCCCACTCAGTAAGAGTGGCACCAATACTGTACATTGGCAGCACCCTTGTGTTCAGAAGGTGTTCTGAAATTCAGCACAAAAACACCAGTTGACTGATTCTGCAATTTGATCTCTATGTTTAAGCAGAACACAATACCCACACGGACACTGAGCACCATACAAAATCACCAGACCTCAACCCCCTCAGGTTGTTGGGATGGCAGGTTTAAGAAACTGATGAAATCTTTACCCGACACGATTGCTCTGGATCCTAAGGCCAGAAAATATGGGAAATTGAGGGAGATTGTGAGAAACAGTGTGTGTAAACCTGCAAGAGCGACATGCTGATTTTTGCTGATTTTTATTATGCAAATGGGTGAGTTTGCAATTCACTCCTAATTGTGCGATGGTGCTCCTAACTTATTCCACTTCCACACAGTACTAAGCAAGCAGTAGTTTTATTTAAACCTGACTCATGTAAGGTTAATGACTAATGATTTCTACGCCTTGTTTGTAAGGATCAAGTGAACCAGCTGGCCAAACTGATCAGCATTCAACTGCATCCTCGATTTCTACAGTTCACGCATCATACGATATTACCTCAGGAATAAAACATGGAAACAGTGTTTTCTTTATTTTTTACCTCAGCAAAATTATAATTTGGAATTTACAGGTCATATTTTTTTTAACTGTTTATGGTTACATTACATTGCATATTGCAGAACAACCAAAGGGCAAGCTCTTATTACTTGGTTTAATAAGAAAAACAAGTAGAGTCATCAGTGCTGACAGGGATGCCTCTTCCTAGTCTATCGTGTTACTGCTTTGTTTGCCACAAATACTTTCTACCCCTTGTTACTAATCTGTATGCCACAAGTCCAACCCCCCCCCCCCCCCCAAAAAAAGTATTCGAACAACAGAGCCAACTCTTTAATTTTGAAATCAAATGAGACCACCCAGTTTTTAGGTAAGCAAAATTATTGGCCCATCTTTGGTTGCATATTCCTTGCTTTCAATAACTGCATAAAGCTGATGACCCACTGACATCAACAAACTGTTGCATTCTTCTAGTCCAAGTTTGTAGCACAGTTATCTAGTAAACATAAACCCAAATGTATTCAGTATATAACAAGAACAAAAGCATGTGCCTTGCTGTTCTGATACTTTTGAAACTGAATGCAACTTTTCTTCAAAACAGTGGGGGAAGTAGTGAAGAATTATTATCATCATTTTATTTTATTTTTTTTTTTAGAAATTTGACCTTAATCTTTGATTATTATTATTATTATTATTATAGTATTATTACAGATTATTATTATTATAGCACACACATACACAAACAAAACCATCAACCATTTGTTCTTGAGATGTCTGACTAAGGAGTATCTCCAACTGATACACAGATTGAAGGAGATAGATGGACAGATTTACTGCAAGCCGAAAACAAAAACAAAATTTTTTTTACAAAGAAACTGGAATGTGCAATATCATCAGACCTGAAGACTCTCAAATGGCAGCAAAACTTAATCTTTGCAAAGTGTTAAACAATGACTAACAGTACATTCACCAATCTACTCTCAGATTACATACTTATTTTCTTTGTTAAATAAAATCACTTTGTTTTAATCTGTTTATTCTGTAGCCTTTTTGAAGAATTACATTGGCATCCAGCAAACAAGTCCCTGTGAATGAGTCGTTAATATAGAAACGATAACGTGTACTGACCTATCGGATTTGAGAATTAAATAAAAATTGAAAAAGGCAATCCTCTCAAGTCTTTCATTTATATACAGATAGTTTGTAACATACTGGTAGTTAATGGTAGCCTTAACGTGATCAGCTGCTTTTCAACATGTCATCCTAGTAAAATATAACATGCCTATACAATCCTATTTAATGTAAAGCTAATTTTTAAATGGATTGATTGTATTGTGTAGCATAGTTAGCTAAACGATTTAAAGATCAATGGTGTCCTATCCCACAAACATGTCCTGTTTCAACATTGCGTGAAATGTTTTGAAACCGAAATTCCCATGTGACAACTAGTTTGTGTTCTTGCTATATGAGATGTGATAACTGTAGTAAAGATGGTTAATATTACTGTACCCTGGTTGGTAGACTCTAAAAAAAAAAAAAAAAAAACTTCCTCACCACTACTGCTACCACAAAAGCACTATTGAATATACAACAGAAAAACATGTTATTGTTTCAATTATAATTCACAATGTTTTTCCTTGATTTTATTTTTCTCCAAAAAAAAAAAGAAAGAAAAAAAAGATACAGATATGTTAGCATTAAATAGCTCTAATGACTTCTGTTAATTTGTCAGATGACTGACACTGCAGAAAGAAATCGCTTTGCATTGACTCACGTTTCTCACCACAGTTTCTCTGTTTTCTTTTTGTTTGCCTTTTCTTTGCCAAGTGAAACGTAATATTTTAAGGCCACAGTTATGAAACCTCACACACACAGTCCTTATCTGCAATCTAAAGGTGGTCAACAAAATCATTAAGGGCTTTACAAATGTGCAAATGTTATTCACCCCTCTCAAGGCCTGATTTGTAAATGAATAATTTAGTTGTACATCATCGAACTAAACACAATAAAACTGTCAAACGATCACTAATATGAGCTAGGTCAATTAAGAGGATAAAGTTTTCCACATCATATTTATATTTCACAAGACTAGATTACTAGATTAGATTACTAAATACACACACACACACACACACACACACACACACACACACACACACACACACACGTACACATTATATAGTTAAATGTACACATGTATACACATATATTTAAATGAGGAAAAAAGACATTTTGCTTTAACCAAACTTATGTACGTATTTACCTAAAAAAAAAAAAATCTCATTTTTCTTTAAAGCAGTATTATCACTATCATTATATTCCACTGTAGGAGTCATACTGAATGTACATTATAGTGCAGGAGCTCAATTTAACCACGTTTACAGGGTGTAAAGTAATGACCTACATAAGTGTATAATAATAATAATAATAATAATAATAATAATATTAAGACTTGTATAGAAGACTCGAAATTCAGACTTGTATAGAAATTCCATTTTTCGCATTGGCGGGAGATGTGATCTAATGACTTGAGGCGTGTGTGTGTGTGTGAGAGAGAGAGAGAGAGAGAGAGAGAGAGCAGTGTTTAGCCTCCATGTGCTAATCGCGTGCACTGAGGCCCCCAAAGCTATGCTAAATGCTAACTATACAAACCTTCAACACGGAAATTAGACACCTGGAATAATTCAACTGTTAATGATAATTTTAAGACTAATATAGTTTTCCCCACAGGGTTAAATGTAATATAAAGGTGTGAGATGCCTGACGCTGTAGTATGACAGGTTATCTAACGGAGCTGATAGCAGACATGCTGGGGACAAACAGCACACAGTAACAGCGGTACATACCACCACACAGGAGCTGCTGCTGGACGCCATGGACAAACTTATAACAGTGCCAAATTCACTGCTTATATTCAGTCCACTGTAAGAACGAATCAGTGTTTTCAAACGAATCTTTTAAGCGAACGAAACCTTCTCGTTCACTGCCATGTACTGACTTGTATTTTATTCGTGGACTTAAAGCCCCGCCCTGGATGAAATCACGTGACTGCTTTAGCAGCTCTTTCCTCCGTGTCCTGTACAGAGCAGGCTGAGCTGGAGCAGGTTACCGGTTACACAGTGAACGATCATACCTGATTAACTGGATGGTACACAGCATATAATATAGGTATATACGTAAACATATGTACAGTATGTAATATATACACAGTTGTATGCAATAGTTTAGGAACCCCTAACAATTTCCATGATTTTCATTTATAAATACTTGGATCAGCAATTTAATTTTGATCTGTCAAATAACTGAAGGACACAGTAATATTTCAGTAGTGAAAAGAGGTTTATTGGATTAACACAAAATGCGCAATGTGCATCAAAACGAAATTAGCATAGATAGACGGTGCATAAATTTGGGCACCCCAACAGAAAAATCACATCAATATTAGTAGAGCCTCCTTTAGCAGAAATAACAGCCTCTAGACGCTTCCTATAGCCTGTAAGGAGTGTAGGATGGATGGATGTACTTTGGACCATTCCTCCTTACAAAACATCTCCAGTTCAGTTAGGTTTGATGGTTGCCGAGCATAGACAGCCCACTTCAAATCACCCCACAGATGTTCAATGATATTCAGGTCTGGCTATTTCAGAACATTGTACATTGTTCCACTGCATAAATGTCCAAGTAGATTTTGAGCAGTATTTTGGGTCGTTGTCTTGTTGAAATATCCAGCCCCAGCATAACTTCAACTTTGTGACTGATTCCTCCACATTATTCTCAAGAATCTGCTGATATTGAGTGGAATCCATGTGACCCTCAACTTTAACCAGATTCCCAGTACCGGCATTGGCCACACAGCCCCACAGCATGATGGAACCTCCACCAAATTATACTGTGGGTAGCAAGTGTTTTTCTCTGAATGTTGTGTTCTTTTGCCACCATGCATAACACCCCTTGTTATGACCAAATAACTCAATCTTTATTTCATCACTCCACAGCACCTTATTCCAAAATGAAGCTGGCTTGTCCAAATGTGCGTTTGCATACCTCAAGCGACTCCGTTTGTGGCGTGTGTGCAGAAAAGGCTTCTTTCGCATCACTCTCCCGTACAGCTTCACCATGTGCAAAGTGTGCGGAGTTGTTGAATGATGCACAGTGACACCATCCCACCCATTGCAAGTTGATGTTGTAGGTCTTTGGAGGTGGTCTGTGGGCTGTTTTTGACCGTTCTCACCATCCTTCACCTTTGCCTCTCCAATATTTTATGTGGCCTGGCACTTCTGGCCTTAACAAGCACTGTACCTGTGGTCTTCCATTTCCTCACATGTTCCTCACAGTGGACACCTAAACTTTTGAATACGACTGTAGTACTGACTGTATATATGTGTACAGCATGTAATATGTAGGTATAGATGTAAACATATGTATAGCATGTAATGTATATAGATATATATGTAAACATATTTTCAGTGAAAGGGGGCACAGTGGCTTAGTGGTTAGCACGTTTGCCTCACACCTCCAGGGTTGGGGGTTCAATTCCTGCCTCCGCCTTGTGTGTGCGGAGTTTGCATATTCTCCCCGTGCCTCGGGGGTTTCCTCCAGGTACTCCGGTTTCCTCCCCCGGTCCAAAGACATGGTATGGTGGGGTATGGTAGGTCGATTGGCATCTCTGGAAAATTGTCCGTAGTGTGTGAGTGAATGAGAGTGTGTGTGTGCCCTTTGCTGGGTTGGCACTCCGTCCAGGGTGTATCCAGGGTGATGCCTGATGACGCCTGAGAAGTTCAGATAAGCGGTAGAAAATGAATGAACAAATGAATGAATGTTCAGTGAATAAATATAAAGGCTAGAGGAGTGCAGAGGTGTGGGGACATTATTGAAAAGTACAAGTAAATGGTTCTATGGCAAGTAAATGGTTCCACACACACACACACACACACACACACACACACACACACACACACACACACACACACACACACATAATGTTTGCATGTGAAATATTAGGCAGAATGTACAGAGTGAAAATAAAATAGTACAGATGTATGTAAAGCACAATATGTGTAGAGATTGAAGAGTGTAAACAATACAATATGTAATATGTACATTGTATGTATAATTGGAGCTATTGGTTTTAAACAAAATGAGCACTAAGACAAGTGTTGTTTTATACTTGTGTTGTTCATAAGCCACAATACATGACTGAGTGATTGATGGCTATTTTTTAAAATAATGCAGAATTGAAAACTACTTCAAACATGTATGTAAACATTCTTATCCTCATTCGTGACCACTCTGTGACACAAATGTTATTCTTGTAAATAAATTCACCAGATCTTTTCTTTGTGGTCTGGACATGCCATTGTTTAATTAATGATTGTATTGAGTCAATAAATCAATAATGAAAATATATGATCCAAAAACACACCCATTTGCCCCACCTACTGGTAAAATGTAGTAACTTAAGGTAAGAGACACTAAAATCAGTGAACGAATCTAGACGGTTCTTTTAGGTGAACGGATTGGATTTGAGATTTGATAATAATTCTGCAGTAGAGTCGTGTTTAGCATAGATAAAGACACAAACAGGACTGGATAACCAATAATGGACCCAATAACATCTATTATCTTTTTACAATGGTGACTGTCAATGGGTGGGTTATATTATTTAGTTTTTAAAGTTGAAGTGTTGGAAGCAAGAAAAATGGGCAGGCGTAAAGATCTGAGATAGTTTGACAAGGACCAAATTGTGATGGCTACACGACTTGGTCAGAGCATCTCCAAAATCGCAGGTCTTTTAGAGGTGTACCTGGTATGTAGGGGTTAGTTCCTACCACAAGATAAGATAAGATAAGATATACCTTTATTCATCCCACAATGGGGAAATTTCACATGTGGTCCAAAGATGGACAACCGGTGAAGTGGATACAGAGTCATGGGTGCAAGTCCCACGGATGAGCTATTGTGGCACAAATTACTGAAAAAGTTAATGTTAGCTATGAAAAGTGTCAGAATATAGTGCACCACAGCTTGCTTTTTATGAGGCTATGTAGCAACAGTCTGGTCAGAGTGCGCATTCTGACTCCTGTCCACTGATACAGTAAGTGCATCTACAGTGGTAACATGAGCATCAGAACTGGACCATGGGGCAATGGGAGAAAGTACCCTGGTCGCATGAAACATGTTTTCTTTTACTTTACATGGGTGGCCAAGTGAGTGCGAGTTACTTATCTGGAGAAGAGATGGGACTAGGATGCACTATAGGGAGAAGCCAAGCCAGTGGAGGCAGTGTGATGTTCTAGGCGATGTACTGCTGAGAAACCTTGGGTCCTGGTATTTATTTGGATGTTACTTTGACATGTATCACCTACCTAAACATTGTTGCAGATGAAGTACAGTCCTTCATGGCAATAGTATTCCTGAACTGCAGTGGCCTATTTCAGCAAGATAATGTGCCCTGCCATACTGCAACATTTTTTTTTGCTTTGATGAACTGACGAAGAGTTCAATGTGTTGACTTAGCCTCCAGAATCCCCAGCTCAGTGGTAAGCATCTGTGGGATATTCTGGACAAACAAGTCTGATCCATGGAAGCCCCACCTTGAAACTAACAGGACTAGACTAGCAAAGGTCTTGTGGAGTCCATGCCTTGAAGGTGCCATGTTCTAAGTTGTTTAATACATCTAGATTTTTAAAGTCTTATCTTCTTTTGATCTCAACCCAAATGTCTTCAGTGTCTAGCAATAAATAAATAAATTGCCCATGCCATTTCAGAGGAAACTGTACAAGACAAGATTTAGTAAAGTGATTAATTCTTCTGTATATGCCAACCCCCAGTCCCTTACAGCCAAGAAGTCAAATCAACCATGTTCACTGTGTATAGGTTACCACTCTGGCCCTGGAATAATCTCCATCCTATACTTTATTGGTGAGCTCAAACTCACTTGATCAACAAATCACACATGTATCTCTTCGGATAGGCTATCCACTATCCAGCATGATCTGTTCTGTTTTATCTCTATGACCGATAAACAGTTGGTTTGAGATTAACACGGTTGTATACAGTCTGAATTGTAGCCACATACTTGGCATAGCAAGAAACACTTTGCAGCCTCACCTTTGGGTATCCTGGATTAAACTACAGGTCACTCAGAGTAATCTAGTAGCAGACAGATGCAAAGCATACATTCAGAGCATACAATTATCTTGCCAATTTTGTAAAAATGATCGCTAGCCTAAAGGTAGTTTACAGACACCCACAGACATGTCATACATGTTGGAGTAGTATACAGTATATGAGGGCTTTTCCCTGACTAGCAGTCCCCAGAGAAACATTTGTATTTTAGGTATCAGACAATGTACTTGAGCTACCTGTTGAGCAGCTTTAAACAGAAGAACATATATGATTTGCACATGGGGCTTTCGGGAGTGTTTTAGTCCTCACAGTCCTAGTCCTCAGATCATTCCGCTGGGCCAAGTCACAGTTGCCTTAGTTGAATGTGCCAAATCGATGTGTCCATTTGGATGCCAGTGTGATGCATAAGGTGATGTTAGATTAATTTGCTTGCATTTCTAGTTGTTGCAGTAATTAATAATTATTTAACAGCATGTCATTATTATAGCATAGTGGTAAAAAAAATGAGAACCGCAAAACTGGTAATACAGATCATGCTCAGGGGAAATTAACAAGAAGGTTGTCAGATCACTGTTGTTGAATAAGTAGAATAATGATGAACAAAAATGGCCCCTTTTCTTTGAGGCTAGTTTCAGGTCTTTTGTGTGTTTTTCCATCTGTTAACGTTACCTTTAACAAAGGTGTGTATAAAACTGCTAACAAAAAATGCTGCTAGGCTCCATATTTTATCAGTTCAAACTCGATGAAACAGAAGTGTATCTCACCCATATCCTTTTTTTGGGTGACAGAATTTTTTTGCCAGTCAAAAACATGAACAAACCCAAAATCTCTCTTGTGAACATCACAAGCTTATACAAAACCTAATTCAGCAATCTGGTTTGGAGGATTTTTTGTAAATACCACCTGTGTGCTCTTGCAGTTGTATACCAGCTCACAATGTTTTGTAGTGCAACTTGCAAAATTGAGTCCAAATGATAGAAATTAGATAATTTTTAAACCGTAAATAGCGTATTAGAACAGGAGAACAGCAGAATGATTCATAGGTAAATGACATATTAATCTTTCTTGGCAAATAAAAATTAAATAAAATCACTGAATTACTGAACAACAAAGTTCAGGTTGTTTGTTTCAATTTTCAACCTCATGAAAATTAACCCTGCAAATGTAAATCTTTAGGCACAAGGCCCATCTTTCTAAAGCTAGTAGGAACTAAGATGTGAAACTAGAAAGCAGCAGCCACACTGGTTATATGCCTTCAATTATAATTCTTTACCATCGAATCCTGCCAGGTGCTCCGAGTCCTATTGCACACGTAGACACCGAATATCGTAAGAGGGAAAACTTTCGAATTTTTTAATAAACTGTCCCTTTGGAAAAGAACAAATAATGAATCCTGATTGGTTTAAGGACCTGGAATCAAATGCACTTGGATAGTTAATAGAACACTGAGAATAAAATCTAAATACACTCTTAAATGCATCACCTCCTTAATTATGCAGAGACCTCTTCAAATATATAGTCAATCCATTATATTGATTTATGTCTTTCAATTTACAACCCATTTAAATGTAACTAAACCCACCATAACATCTCATGGATTAATTTATATTATGCAGCACTGTTTATACGACTACAATTAGAACAATATAGAGCTCCAATCTGCTAATAGTCCGATTAATAATATAGCATCAGTAATACATGTCCTTTGCTGCCAGTGAGTCTTCTAATGCGATGTGGATACACATCAATTACTATTATTTTAAACAGTTAGGTGAATCTTCAGCAAAGTGATAATTTTTCTAAATGCATGAAGGAAGGACTACTACAAAAGTCATTGTAAAGAAAAGTGCATGCTAGCCAATGATCTTTAATCCTGACTCAAGACTATAAAGAAAGTCACAGATATTCAACAATACTCAAGATTATAATACAGTAGTAAAATATAATACATGATACAAGAGAAGTAAGAGGTAAAGATAATGTCAGTTAATTGACAGGAAATTAGAGGGATAGGCTCATGATTTAGAAGAGAATAAAAATAACCAGTAGGCAGTCTCAGAAGAACAGGTCCAGTCCAAATAGTAGTATGATAAGAAAAGAAACCGGGGAAGAGAATTCCCATTGGTCCAGTCATGAAACCTTCATATTTTTTTTTTTTTATTGTCTCACATTTTAAATGTTTTTCAGGCACAGAGTCAAACTAGTCTCATAACTATAATGTTATTAGGGAATTTCCATTTTTTTTCTTTAAACATAACCTCTTTATAAGTGTAACTTGATTATTCTGTGTCATAAAAAATCTTCAGTCTCCTGGGTGGGCTTCTAATCTGTACTTGCCACTCTCAAACATGATATTCTTGAAATATTAAGATAAAATGGCAAAGAAATGTATGGCCTATCATCGATGGATATGGGGTTTCTGGCAATTTGAGAAAAACTGAAAAGGTCAAGATTTTGAACTGGCCGCTAGGTTGTAACTGAGCACAATAAAAAAATATTTTTCTTCTTTCTCCAACACACCATCTGCAAAAAACAAATTTGATTAATTAGCATTTCTGTAAGAGCCACCAAAATAGTAACACTCACACAAAATACAAGATCTCCATATGAACAGAAAAGAGAACTTAAATTTCCAGAACCTCACCTAGTTGCCATTTAGTTGAGATGGCGGAGGGCTTCCCCCACTGTTATTGGCAGCCCTCTCTCTACTGCGACTCTCCCTCTCCTCATCCTCTTCATCCCGCTCCTCATTTCCACTGTGGTTCTTACAGTACAGTCTATTTTTGTAAATATGCAAGTCATTTAATCACCAAGGTCAGTGGATGCATTAATTATTTGATTGTAACTATTGACTTAATCCGGGCTCACACTGCGATTTTTCATAATCCTTTGCGATTGTTGCTTGTCAGACTGTACGAACATGATCCCCATGTCACCCCATGATCAGGATCTCGGTTGTCATCATGTCAGACTGTACGACAGTCATGACACGTCAAAATCGGACGCACACAACGACTTGTCCAAGGTTTTACGTCATCAATCCGTGACACGTTCAGACCCACGTTCTCTCGCTAAAATGGCAGGTAGCAGCAAATGAAAACAATGTGTAGCGTTAATTCTGTTTATGACAAACCTTGGTTAATAAAAACAGTTTTTCTGACTCATATCTTTCCTGAGGTGGTTTGAAGTTGTCTTCTGACAATGCCACACTTCATCGGAGGAAAAAAAAGATCGCAATGGCCATTAATCTGCTGTCAGTGACTGTCAAACCAGCGTTCAAAGAGTACAGATTTTACCCTAGGATTCTAAAAATCTTTTAGAATTTTCTAAATTTGTCTCAGATGACCAAATAGTGGCCAGAATCGCAGTGTGAGCCCAGCTTTATTGAACTGTTATTTGAAGAGTAAAGACAAGATAAGCAGAGTTTGTACAAACAAGTCACAGCATATTAAACCGTGGTGGACCCCATATTAAATGAATAATTAGGTCAATACATATTTGGATATTGAAAGACTATGTTTTTTTTAATTGACATGTAACTTTAGTTGAAAGTAAATAATGAAATTGAGTTTAAAGTGTAGACTTTCAGCTTTAATTTGAGGGTCTCCTTCTTTTATTAGATCCAAAGGTAAATGAACAATTGGCTACTCAGCTATTGCATGGAAATGTGTGTTCTTCTCATTACTTCACTTAAAGTAAGCAGGTTTCATGTATGACATTTGCATTTGGAATCTATTGGATTAACTCTTAATATAAAGTCCACACCCAATGTTTCAATGTCTGGTACATTCTTAAAAAGAAAGCAAGCATTGAGGAGTTCAAAAACAAACAAACAAACAAACAAACAAAAAAAGCCCCAAAAATGTAGAACCTCAGAAAACAACAGTTTTTTTCCCTGGTGAAGAAAATCTCCTTCACAATAATTTGCAAAGATCTCCATCCAGAAGGTAGGTGTATCTGTGTCAAAGTTAATAATCAAGAGAAGCCTTTAGCAATGTATATAGCGGTTTAACCACAAGATGTAATCTATTGGGTAGCTACAAAAACAGGAAGAGCCTACTAGTTTGCTAAAATTATTCATTTAACGTCAGTATACTCTTGGGAAAAAAAAAAAACAACTTCTATGTGAAACAACCATCCCTGAACAAACTGTAAGAGAATGATAAGAAAAGGGTAACAACAACCATTTATGCTTTAAAGCATACCACCAAATCTTATGGTGTGGGAATGTATGGCTAAATAAAAATGAACTGGCTCCATTATATTCATTAAGGATGTGACTGGATGATTCAGAGCAGCTATTATAACCATAAAGACTTCAGAATCAATCCCGTTGCGTTTGTCAAATGCTTCAAACCTTATTAGAACATCCTTCACGGTTAGGAAGCTGTACAATGATGCGCATACTTCCAAAACAAGTCAGAGTTTTAAAGAAGCAACATGTTCTAAAATGGCCAAGTCAATCATCTGACCTGAATCCAATTCAGCATTGATTTCACCTGCTGAAGGCAAATCACCCCAAGAACAACCAAGGAACTGAAGACAGCTACAGTAACAGCCTGCTAGAGTATATCACTAGACAAGAAACTCAGCATCTGGTAAAGTCTATGGGTTCCAACTTCAGAAAGGCTTTGAACAGTTTGTCCAATTACTTCTGGTCCTTTAAAAAGGAGAGACCACTCAATTTGGATGCAATACCCTCAAACTAAAGCTTTCTTCACCTCCTATTTACTGTGCAAGAGTGTTACTGTGCAACTAAGATACATCAGGTCAGATCATTGTCTTTAATGTGAAAATACTTCACATAAAAAATGGGAAAAAACAGCAAAAACAGCAACAACTAAAAATAACCTTTGTATTTAAATGTATTTGTTGAAGCACTTTTGGATTTTATTACTCTACTTTTAGGACAAAAATATTCTAGATCCATCAGAATGTAAAGGCATCTCCTATACACACAACCACACAGATTTTTAGTTCAAGATTCAGGCTAGGTCGTTTAGGTCGTTCACTGATTTATTTGTAAAGCCAATGCTTTGTTGGTTACAAAACCAGCTGATCTTTATTTATATTTCATCAGACTACTTTCATTGATGACAGCTGTATGATCATTACTGTTGTACTTGAGGCTGAATGTGATTGGTTCATTTTGAACACATCAATCATAAATGCTGATTGTTTTTTTTGTCTTTGTTTATACAGAATAATTCACATTAAGGGTAGAAAAAGACCCTGCCATTTCAACAGGGGGATGTAAGCTTTTATATCTATAGTATAGTGGGGCAAGTCGTGGCCTAACGGTTAGAGAGTCTGACTCGTAATCCTAAGGTTGTGGGTTCGAGTCTCGGGCCAGCCACGACTGAGGTGCCCTTGAGCAAGGCACCGAACCCCCCGACTGCTCCCTGGGCGCCGCAGCATAAATGGCTGCCCACTGCTCCGGGTGTGTGTTCACGGTGTGTGTGTGCACTTTGGATGGGTCAAATGCAGAGAACGAAATCTGAGTATGGGTCACCATACTTAGCCGTATGTCACGTCACTTTCACTAAACACTATTATGGTATTCAGTGCTGAAACCACCCGTCTAATCCAGCCGAGCTTTACTCTACTTCTCCACAGTTCAAAGAGTAAGAATAAAAATATTTACTTGTAAATGCCTCTGGCCATGTTCTCTATGTATTTGGCCTTGTCTTGCAAGCCGCAGTGGTAGTGGTAGGTTTTCACACATGCTTTTATCTCGCATCCAATGGTAGCGCCAAGTTGACCACACAAGGTGCATTTCTAAACAAATTCAACACATTTGCAAGGTCAAAAGTTAAACACTCATAATGTGACATTACTTAGACAATCTGTTCTCTGCCTGTATGAATGAGAATATTTATAAATAGAAATAACCTTCGAATAATATTAAAATGCCTGTTATATGAAATAACAAACCTCATTTGTTTCGTTTAAAGATAAGCATTATATAATTGAAGCTCGCATAAAAACATGATAACCTGAAAAAATTTGAATGGAAACTGTAGCCTCGGAAGGTTCTGATGCGTGGTTTGACATGTTCTTTGCTGCTGCTTATTAGCATTCCTGCACTGTAACTATAGCCTACAACAGTGTAATAATCAATCATTTTCATCATGGAAAAGGTGACCAGTCAACTACTTTTAGAATTATTGCTCTACTAGTAAAAATGGATGGCTGTGCAACCCCTAGTGCTAGCATATGTGACAGACAGGAGAAAAAAAAAGAAAAGAAAAAAAAAGGATGGAATAACAGTCTACTATATTAGCAAGCTAGACTTAATGGGACGGCAGATCTGCAGTGAGATTACAGAAGTGCAAATAAAATTTTTTATTTCACCCAATACTCAGTGACAGTAACACTAATAGACTGCTATACATTCTTAACAGCTCAGAAAATGAAAAGAGCTCACCATTCTTTTCCCTCTCCTTATTTCCTGAATGACTGTTTTAATGTCAAAGTTACCAAATTCTGCACGTGATGTTGTAGTGAGTTGTACAGTCCCTGAAGAGAAAAGCTGCCAAAAAAATAAAAAAAAGTCACTCAGACTAAATTATTTATTTAAATTAATTATTAACAATCTTTATTACTATTCATTTGGTGTTCTTTTAATCAGCAGCAATGGTCATTTTTAGGGCAAGATCAAGGTAGGTAAAACATGACAATCGGTAAGTGAAAGTATCTTGCAACCTTTTAAATCAAATCTTGCAACTTTTCAATAGTGTATTTTCTGAATTTCAATCATTTATAAATGTGTGTTTGTTTTTTTTAGATATTTGTCTTTTTTTATATTTATAATTTTTTTTAAATAAATCATCAAATATTACAATAATGAATTATTACTTTCCAATAGTATATAATATGATTTATATCATGATATGTTTTATTGAAAAGTGATATAAAAGTACGATCAAAATGATGATGCTGACATGGAACTCACCATGCACTTATAGTGGGCAGCAACCTTTTTTGCGTTATCACAATGGAGAACACCGCGTGTCTGATTCTCCTCATCACCAGCATGGCAGAAACCACAGCGAAGGCCTGACTCACTAGGGCTGCCCCTCAAAGGGGAGCGGTCCCTCTACAACCACAAACACTACACTTTAGCATGGTTTTTGCAAAATGATTGGTTGACACAATCAGGAGATTTTCTTATGAGTAAAGACAAGACAGTCATCAAAAAATACGTGTTACATATTACTTTAGCTGTTAGAACTTCAAATAAGAGTGAATGAGTGGGGAAGAAAATATAGGGCCCTACATTTGAAGAGCTTTCTGTTTCATCTACGCCTTGTGAAGAAGTTGAACGTGCGTCTTCTGACTGGCCACGAGGTACACCTCTGATCCGGCTCTTTTCAAATCTGCCACGGCCTCTGCTCCGGGGTGGAGATGAATCAGAATCATTTGCTGCAACTCCTGGATCCTCTGTCAAAGTGTACACATGTCGAATATTTTTAGCACATAAAAAAATTATGAATTATGAGAATTTAATGCTTTCATGCCAAATCATTTCTAAATATGCATTAGAACGGGAGGTTAGGTTTGTAATATAGAAAGCTTCTTAAATGTAATAGTTATATTATAATAATCAAATTATAATAGTAAGCGTTTATTACCATCACTGGCATCTTGAGACGCATCACGATGTTTACGACAGTAAACACTGAAAAACCCAAATAAAAGACTATCAGCTTATGTTTTTTGGAAGTTAAATTTATGTTAAAAAAAAAAAATCCCGTTACAGGTAGATGCCTTGTGAGGGGTTCTCCTTGGTCTGAGCTTTGTCCCACAGGGCACAGTAGTAGTGATATGTCCTCCGGCATGTCTTAACATCGCAACCTATGGTAGCCCCTGGCCGGTGGCAGGATGAACACATCTGGTTACACAGCAAGAACATCAAAAAGAACATTTACATTCTTTTGTTTGCAAACTTTTTTTTTTTTGCCTTTTTGTCCAAACAAGGTTAGAAGTGTGGCAGAATTAAATGCAATCATAGCACTAATAAATGAACTAGTAAATAAAGCAATGAACTAGTTTGTATCCAGTGCTGTTCGAGAATTATCACATTAGGTAAAAAGGCCAAAGGACCTCAGACTCTATGTCATACATGCATAATAAGCACACAGAATTTAACTTATTTAGCTCTATTGTGCCATAGCTGGTTTCTATTTAAACAAGGACATTGATAATGGAAAGCATCCACATATCAATTTAGGTTTATCCTACTTTAAAAGGCTGGATTGAATTACTCAAATGGTAAAGAATATAGCTGGTTATTTACACTGTATGCTCTTTACCAGTGGTGTGATTGCACTGAATTTACCATACTGAAAAGAACAAATGTTGTTCCATTATATTAAAAAGGTCTTTCCCAGTGCATCAGTCAATAAATGTGCAAGAACAAAAAGAAAATTCACAAATCCTTTCAATTTGGCAAAACCTTTTACACATAACAAAACCTTACAGAAAAAATGTAAATTAAAGTCTGTTAAAGTACTTTATTAAACATCACTATACATTCTATTACACTAGACTTAAATCAGCTCTCACATTACATCCTGAATGAAAAGATAACCCAGTAAATAAAGATCTTTAATAAAAATTTCTCTCACAATTAGAAATAAATCTAGTCGAAAGGAAATAATTCATTGCAACAACCACAGTCTTGAACTGTCGTTTTTATTTGCACACAACTCCTAAAAAACGACAAAAATGTAAAGACATTTGTATCAAAACTCTGCTTGCCCAGTGGCATAATTTCAATATATTTCTATATCTGGATGGTTCTGCTTTTGATCACTTTCTTCTGCACTGCACACATCTTTCCCTAGGTTGATTATGTATGTTATATTTGTTAAACAAATTAATAAATGTCGTCTAATAGTGGCAACATGAAATCCTGAACCCCACTAGGTCTGATGTAGGTTTATTAAGACGGTTGTCACTTACCAATTTGTTTCCTCTTTTGATTTCTTTTTTTACATCTTCAACAGAAAATCCCCCAATGTTTTCACTGTCTGAGTGAGATGTTACTAGAGCAGATGAAAAAAGCTGCAAAATAAGAGCAGAATTTTTTTTCATATGAAAAATCACTAAAAAATGTAAGCAACTTAGAAAGGTGACACTGTGTTAAAAAAACACAAAAAACCCCCACAAAAAACAAAAAAAAAAAGGTTAAATCATTTCAACCATGCATTGAAACCCACTGAAGTATTTTCACAAACTATTTTGAGAACTAGCTGCAAACTGAATGTATGAACTGTAACGTAATTCAAATGTAAATTTCGTGTCAATATTTTACTCCCCCTGCATCACGTATGGAGACTGACAAAATTCAAATGGAAACGCAGATCCCTTTGCATTTGTATTGAATTTGAATTCACTCGCAGTCCAAGGAGGAAAACGTGCTAAACAGACGATTATGCCGATGCTCATCAAGAAAATCAGAAACACATTGAGCGTTCAGTACATTTTCCTTCTTGGTCGTCAGCTGTGACTGACGTCACCTCCAAATACAAATGGCAATTTCTTAAAAATAAGTCTGGATCAAACCACTGTCAGATATTTGTTAATTCAATTTCAGTAACCAAATTGACATGAACAAGCTTTTGCAAGAGGTCTTTTTTGCAGATTGTCCACTCACCATACATTTGTGGTGAGCTGCCACCTTCTGGTTGTCTGATACAAGGAGCTGACCACACTCTTTCTCTCGGGTTGTTCTACAGAAGGCACATTTTCGCAGGCGCAATGAAGCTCCTTTCCTTTGCCCTGACATAGCTAGTGACTTCCACTCTTCGGTTGAGTCCTCAAAATTAGCAAAGATGCTGTCAGTAAACAGATGTGTACAGAAAAAGGAATAGGATAGTTATTATACCATATTATTTACAAAAGTGATTCAATTCAAATCATCTTTTGATTGTAAGATTCAGGGTGCACAAATAGTTTTTTATTTTGTATTTAACTTCATTTATGCTAATTAATTTACTCCCTAAGTAAAACTGTGAGATATCATGTTGATTGAAAGACATAATGCTGTAAACAAATATGCCAGAGGATATAACTAGTAATCAAAACCGCTAAAATACATTTTCACTGTAAACGAATGTGTCAAACATACCATGGATTAAGTCCTGAAACAAAGTGTAGATCATAGGAAAAAAATGGGATAAAAATAAGTTTACCGCAGATTTAAGAAATTAAAAATATGACATCAACTCCTTACATACATCTTAGAAAACACATCTTTAACTTGTTTGTTTAAAGTGAGTGTTTAATAAAGTAATTGTATTAATAATGTCAAAGAAAACCAACTGGCATATGGTAGGCTAGTGGTTAAAGTGTTGGGCTATCAATCAATCGGATGGTTGTGAGTTCGAATCCCAGATGCACCAAGCTGCCACTGTTGGGCCCCTGATCAGGTGTGTGATATATATATATATATATATATATATATATATGTAAAAGGTGTCTGCTGTTAATGTTAAGTCAGTTATTCAGTATTTGTGTCATAACCTATTTACAAACAAAGGTATAAACCTTCCTAAAACCTTAGTTTTGTGCATTTACAGGCGAGCAAATATGCTAACAGTGTGATAGTCATGGTTATGAGATTACTCAAACTTTAATATGGATAAATACATCAGTCCTGACGACAGACATGTATAAAAGGCCTGTGTGACTAAACACGACATCCATCTGTGGGCCCCGTGTGGGGAAATAAATAGATAGAAATATGAATATTTAACTCATATCAAACGTGTTTGGTCACAAAAAGTCAACATTCAGGTTAAATAGTGAAAAGCTGAAATTATGAAAATCGCCTCAGAAAAAAAAAAACGCGCGAAAGTGAAACCGAAGCTAAAGACGCTGAACTCGAACAACCATAACGTCCAGATAGATCCTTAGAACACCTTTAAATTAAACCGGATTAACATCGCGTTTAATATTTTTACAAGAACTATGGAGTGAATAGTGAACAGTGGCGCAGCTTGTTAGCTCACTTAGAAACTCAAAGCCAGGACAAAGCTGAGCTACAAAACTAGTGTCGCAGGGACGAGACACAAGCCTGAGGAGCTCACACACTTTTCTTACACTAATGTAAAAACTCTAGGTTCTGGTTCATCTAAAAAACAACAGCAACAACAAAAACACAACTATTTTTTTGTTCAAATCGTTTTTTCCGCTTGGCTTCAGCGTTAGCAGGCCTCCTGCCACGATAAAGCTCAGAAACACAGAGCAGCAAGAGACGTAAAAACACCACACAACGTGCACAAGTACCGTGTAGTAAATAAACAACCCAGAACAAGATCTCAGAGTCTGAATGAAAAGTGGAGCAGAAACACATCAGACCCGTTTTACTTCGTGTCCTTTAAAAGGTGTGAAAAATAAAAAAAAATCCCCACCTAGGCCTTAAACCCTAAAAACTGACATGACGGTTCAGAAACAAGACAATTTAAAGTCATTGTATTTTACACAGTGTTTTGACACCGATGCTGATGTTTTACTGAACGTGCGGTAAAAACATAACTACAGATTCGACACAAACACGTACATCGCGTTAAGGCCCGAGTTTCATGAGTCGAATCGGGATTCGATTCGTTCCTGTCAACTTCGTTTTGTAAATAATATGAATCAGAAGGAGAATATCTTCACGTGTATTAGTGTTTGGTCGTATTTTAGCCTCGTCCCGTGTCCCACTCCGCCATAAGGCGTTACATCAAACCAAACACAGAGACTAGAAACATTACAGTTCCTCACTCCATCAAACACACACCTCGTCTCTGATAAACATCATATAATAAGTCCTTACCACCGGCCTTCTATAATCACGTTACGCTATTAGAGCCGAGAAACAGAAGGTTGGAGGCTTGAACCTCTTCCGTCTACTGAGCACTGAACGGCTGCAGTTCGTTTCTAGCCATTGCGGAGCTTTCAAGTTACGTTGCATTGGCTACTGCAAAAAAAGCACGTTTGTTCACCACGGATGTGACGCCACGCCCCCTTCAGCTGGCCCCGTCTCATTACACCCTCATGCTCCCTATTTATGTTCCCTTTACCACCCCGAGTCTAGATAGCAAACAAAATACTCTAGGAAACACTTTACTGAATGAATAGGACGTTTGATTGGATTGTGTTTAATGCAAATATCCAAGCAAATAAAGGTTAACAGTGTGGAAAAAAAACAAACGTACAAAAAAAAAAAAAAAAGTTTGTTTTCATTATCAAACGTTTTATTGCATTTCTCACAGCCCTTCACAGGCTGTGTGCCAATATTATTTTAATAACCATTTCTCCTTTAGGGAAATTGCCTTTCCATGTCGTTATCATTTTAAAAGTTGATGTGAAGCTTGTTAATCCTAAATGTCCAAAAGGAACATTCAAATGTGATGATAAGAAGCAGAACTTACTCACTAAGCACTAAGTTTGATGCAATTTCCCTTTAAAACAAAGCAAACCGGTGGGTAGAGACATGTACAGATATATAAAGTTGAATTCCAGAAAATCAATTTGATTTGATTTCTTAAAATGATGTTTTACAGTCAGCTCTAGGGGCACCCTTTAAGTGTATGTGCAAAAATTAATTAATTAATAAATTGCCTAAAGTTTTGAGGAGTCTATGTTATATATATATTCCAAACATCCAAGATTTCAAACTATTTATTGGTAGCAAACTAAAGAATGCTCTCCAGGTAACAGTAGCTCAACTCAGCGTGCTACTTCACAATGCTTTGGGGGAACAAAAATTGCATGGTACATGGTATGAAAAACTTGTGTGTGTTTTACTGTTTATGGTTTGTGAGTTCCCAAATCATAAAATTGATTGCTATCTACCTCTCTAACAATTGGGTTTAGGGCAATGGAAAAGTGTTGCTTGCTTGGTAACTAAACCGTATCTGTTTATACAAAATATCTATTGGATGGAACATAATTTTCCCAGGCTTATATGCTGTACATTATATCTACTGCACTATTGTGCCATTGATGAGAATGCACTGAGTATTTCAATTCAATTCAATTCAATTTATTTGTATAGTGCTTTTAACAATTTCCCATTGTCTCAAAGCAGCTTTACAGAAGTATGGAAACAGAAGAGAAAGAAAAATAAATAAATATAATAATAATAATAATAATAATAATAATAATAATAATAAGAAGAAGAAGAAGAAGAAGAAGAAGAAGAAGAAGATAAAATAAGAAAAAAGAAGTAAGTAAATATATACAATTAAAGTTTAAAATTAATTTTAAAAATATTAACTTAAAATTTATGATACAATATATCTATCCCTACCCATAATGAGCAAGCCGGAGGCAATGGTGGCAAGGAAAAATCACTGAGATGATATGAGGATAAAACCTTGAGAAGAACCAGGCATAGAAGAGAACACATCATCATTTGGATGACACTCTACAGTAAATAGTGTAAATGTAAATAATGTCCTTTCTACAACAGTTTCTAATCGTGCAACCGAGAGCTCCTGAGAAACTCCTGAAGTCTTTGTAAAAAGTTCAGTGCAGACCTGATTGCTGATAAAGACCAGACCATACAGCTGACTGACACAACATTGGTTTAAAAGAAGGCATGACAGTCTCCGGGTGGCTTAATTCACAACAATCCCAGAATGCACTCCAAGTTCACCATGAGACCGAGTACTGTAAAGTGGCGATAATGAGTCATGGGTCGCCTGCTTTTTGGTGGGAGCATATTTGAGCCAGTTGTATAAAGAAGCGGTATGATTAGTAGCGTTGACTATAGAAAGGTAACAGGGCTGTCTGCATGCATCTTGAGAAAACATGTTGGGCTAAAGTGAGCCACAAGGAAGAGCTTAAAAAAGGTATCTGTCCTAGAAATCAAAACCTCTAAAAGCATCTTTGTGTTGGGAACTGGAAAATATGATTCATACAGTTCCATGGACATGAACCAGTTTTGTGGTGGCACATCATGAAATGACATCTGATAACCTAGGAATGGGGAAATAGGAGGTCTATGCTGTTATCAGCCTGTTATTTTAATTTTCTGGACACTGCTGAACATCATGGTTAAACATTCACTTTATGACTTGGACGTGAAACATTTTTTCAAGATTGATGCAGGAAGCACCATCATTACATACATGTCTGTTTAATGGAAAGAAGCTACTGGTAGAGAAGTTTTAATACAGAGAGATTTCATGCATTTTAAGTTTACCGCTTTAACTATTGATGGAACCCTGATTGTGATCCTGGTAATAAAGCTGTTTGTTTGCTGTCTGTTCTAGTTGATAAAATCAGCATTAAAAACAGGTACAGATATATCAAGTGAGGAGGGAAGGGGGATGCCTTATCAACGATCCTATTGGTCAAAAAATATGTCAATCATTAGCGGTGGGCGGATCTACGAACACTCGAACTTCCCTGATAGAGTTGTTCTTCGGTGAAGGGCTTCAGTGAGCTCCAGACGATAAACGGCTGACAGCAAATCTGATAGTTTTCTCCAGCGCCAAAACCATTTTGACGCGTGAACAGCGTGTAGAAAGTTATTTAAATTCTGTTTTCGTTTTTTTTGCTGCTCCTAGACGTTTTATTTCGAACGACTTGCACAAGTGATTTTCCCCAAGTGTGAAAAGTGAATGTGGTGAGTAGATCCCACTGGAGCTCCTCTCACAACCTGCTAAACTGGCTCATGTTCATGCTAGCTAATGTGGCTATTCAGAATAAGTTAAACCCAGCCTGCTAAGTGTCTTTTTGTTCTATATATTTATTTATTTATTGCAAATTAGTTGCTCGTTTCTGTTTAAAGTTGACTTGGGTTGCAGTGTTTTTCTGTGTTGTTCGTTAGCACCGCTTTTATGACTAATTCAGTTGCGTTAGCTTGCTGTCATTGAAAAAAAGTTCAGTACCTCAGTAGCTCTGCTCATGTCTGTGTAAAAAGTAACCCTTATTGTTAATCCTGGCCACATCCCCGCATATTCTGATATTGTAAACATGTTTATGTCTTGAAATAATCTGCCTTTTCTGGTCGAAGCCGGCTTAAAAAGTTAGCGAACTCGCCTAGCTTGCTAATCAACGACAGGAAATCGACTTGCCCCGAGTGAGTTACCCAGGGGGCTAACGCTAGCTAGCGAGGCACAAAAAGTCCAAAATGGTCTGAAGATGAATCACACAGTTTTTTTGTAGTACTTTAGAAAGCAACATACGTCTTTAAAATCTTGCTTTCAAATATATTTTCGTCAAACTTGACCGATACCTGCTGGCTCTGTCACTCATTTTGACTGGGTGGTGGCGATCGATAGCTATCAGACATCATCTTGCTTGTCTAGTAGCTTAGCCAATTCGGCTAAATAACGCTGGCTTGGTTAGTGGAGCTCTACATCATGGTGGTTCTTTATCATCTCATGCCTCACTGTTTTAATAGCGTCCTGCAAGAGTGCTGCGAAAGTCTAAGGAATAGCAACACAAACTAAAAGTGATCTTAAAGCAAGCAGACGTCAAAAGTCCACTTGGAAATTTCACTATATAATGTACATAAATGATAACTTCCACCTTGTATGTTTTTCAAAGATTCAGTTATCTGATCCTCTAGTTAAATCATAGAATGTGGCCCTGTTTTACTTTTGTTCATTGTTCTACGTGAATGTTATGTGTTTGTAATATACAACAAAAAAAGTCAGCATTGTTGCTTTTGAAGGTAAAGTATGCTTGATATGTAGGCTGGTGAGAAACTTGTTGACTTTGAGATTGCTGTAGCCAAAAGAACTTGGTTTCAAATCCGCAAAATTTTTTGATAATTTGATGGATTTACTGAGAAAATGGACACATTTATATATAGGCTTTAATCCAAGTCAGCCAGCCAAAATTACCAAGTAAAAGGTTTTAATTGCAGGTGGACTTTTGTTTAGTTTTGCAGCTCAATTCAGGTCTATTACTTTTTAGACTAAAAGAATATCACCGTGATTGTAGACGATAATATAGAAGGCAAGAGGAACTTAAGCAAGTTCCTTTAAAAACACAGAAATAGCTGGCCAAAGAAACAGCAGCCCAACAACAGAATATTTAAATGTTTGTAATTTAGACAGCTTTTTTCATTCTAAATATAATAATAAATATAATGTTCTCCTGACTCCCTCAAAGCTGTTAGTTAAATGCCTATTTTAGATTAAAAAAATACTTCAGTGTCTGGGATGTTTTGTAAACTGTAGAGAAAAAAAACAAAACAAATAATGACTGAGGACATCCTACCAATCAGGGCAAAGAGGCATCTCTACTTGCCTGTCAGTTCCTCTCTGTGCATTAGCATTCACATGTTCTTGCTCATGCAGCCCACATGCGTGTGTTTTGGAGGTGTGGTTCTGAGTACAAACTGCAAAGAGAGCTTTATCAGACTTGGCAGATGACTAGAGACAGGCTGCTGCTTGAAACATGAATGGGGCCGTGTGTAATGGGGCAGTGCCTGTATTATAAGGAGTCCCACCCTTCAGTATAAGAGCCAATCAGCTTATTATTAAACATATAAACACAAAAGGCCAGGCTTATCATGTGTTTAAAATGCATATGAAAGTCCTTATTACTGATAAATACGATTTGTCTCTTCATACCAAATCGGTAGCCAGTAATATAACCAAGATAATACAGAAAGCTATATGGAGTATTGTAGGTTGTTTGCTTGGATATATTAGTAAAAGCAGACCAGCTAAATTTCTACTCTGTATTTAATAACAGCAAGTCTATGTAAAGGCTATAAATATCTTGCCTAAGAAGTTAAGAGTAATGAGAGGTGCTAGAAAAGCACCCCGCTTGCACCTGACCGAGTTTCTAAAGATGTATAGGGTCAGACACAAAGTTGACCATTTTTATCACAGACTTACTGATTAATAACTAACTACATTACACTGATGACAGAACAATTTTAGAAATGGTTTGCCCTGTTTTTATTATTAATTAATAGACATTTTTATATATGAACTTATTTGAGTTTTAAGTATAGTCAGAAATCGAAGAAATCTTTTTTGTTTTAAATGCTGCAATCTCCATCTGGCATTTTGATTTTGCTCACAAAAACACAGCCAAAAAATCATTTTTCTTCCCAACCAATCAAAGGATGAGCCAGAAGAGTGAATCTGAAATGATTAGAGCAGGCATTTTGAACACTCTGTTATTAAGACACTTCCTGGAAGCCGCATCTCCTTTCTCCAATCTGATGCGCTCTTGCTTTATGTCAGGGCAAATGAACAATATTTGCAGTTCTCAATTGCACAGCTGGTAAGATAATTATGCCTCCACTACTCACCGTAACACCATAAAGAGTAGAAATGCTCTTTTTCCTGCCTTTTTTAGGTTTTGGAGAATCCATTAGCTTGTTACACTATTTTTAAAAAACTTGCATGACACAAAAAATTACTTCTTGAAATATTTAACCGTGGTGTGATTGTGCTTTGCATACATATTTCTTGTCAACTTTAGTTGCCTCATAATCTACACTTAGAGATTAAGTGTAGATTATGCACCTGCTGCTAAGCACTCAAAAAAAAGAAATGAAATCCTGAGAAATGGTCAGTATATCAGTCCAAACGCTTATATACTTATTTCTTTTTATTAAGTTTTTAAAGATATTCACTATTAATTATAAACATGTACCAGTTAGTGGTTTCTTCTTTTACATGTTACCATAGGCACACCGCCCCCAAGATCTTGCATCTTTTTTTAATTTTTTTTGTTATTCATATATTATAATTTTTATGTATGAACATTGATCTTAAAATGGAGCATTTTGTAATTTGTTTTTGAACCAAGGATAAAGCTGTTCCTTTGCTGCAGGAAGGAAAATCACACGGTTAACTCCGTTGTGGAATTTTGTTGATAGACTACAAAATTCTTTGCATTAAATGATAGTCTACTTGTTTCAGTGCGTTCGAAGAATATCATCTTGACGTCACCTGTGACGTCTGTGTGACAAATGTTGGTGACTTTGAATAGCAAATTGATGATTCAGAAGGCCAATGACAGTCATGGGGGGAAAAGGGAAAAATCCTTACATGTAATTGGACACTGCATCGCATTTCTGTTTTTCTATGGTCCCACCTTCTACAGAGCAAATAACCTTTATTTATTTTATATATTTCAAGTTATTTCTACCATTTTCTCAATTTAAGATGATTTAATTATAATTAATTTAAGATAATTCTACGTGATATGTTATATTATAGCTTGATCCATTAAATAACGACCTCTTACCTCTTAGAAATTATTATGAAAGGTGGGTTTCTCTTAAGCTGGTAGTGACTCAGGTCCACCTTGTAGATCTGGGTTTTTAGAAACTGTAGCTGCCTTTTTTTTGTTTGTTTGTTTGTTTGCACAGTTTGCTATGATCATTATCTAGAGCTAACCGCTGCATACTTTTAGTCGATTCTGTAACACTCCAAATAACCTAGAGGTCTTTATAAGATGAGGCACCATTGCTGAGAGAATTTTAGACACACAGATCTTGTGAAGTACGGCTGCCATGGTAGTGCCATTACTCTCCAGAGAATTGGTGCAAAGAAATGTCTGGTTAATGCTGGGCTCGTGACTGATCATTTCTATCGCTGGCTGACATTATGTAGAGCAATAGTCATTTCCTCAAAGCTCACCTAGCAGAACTATCTGATAGAAGGCAGGTACCTAATACCCTGGCAGAGCTGTGCATTTTTGCATATCTTTGTATTCATTGAAATACAGAAGATAAAACCTGATCAGCAAGTTTGCACATGACTTCAGTACTTATTTGGCTCAAATACCAGAGTTATTTTTAATGTCGTACCTTGTATCATTACAGATTTTGTATTTGTTGGTTCCTTGGAAGGTGAAAGGTTTCGTGCTTCATCTAAACCCAAGCAAGCCATCTAAACAACATGCCGTTCCCTTTTGGGAAGTCTCAGAAGAGTCCAGCAGAGATTGTGAAGAATCTCAAGGAGAATGTGGCATGCTTAGAAAAGCTGGAATCATCTGACAACAAGAAGAGTGAAAAGGTAAACGACAGCATTTATGCATCCATTAAACTTTAATGATCTGTGCATGACAAGGCAGTAGTCATGTGAGCGATAAGAGGAAAAAACTTTTCAACAGGTTGCTGAGGAAATTTCAAAGAATCTAGCCTCGTTGAAAGAGGTGTTGTGCGGCACAGGAGACAAAGAGCCTCAGACTGAAGCAGTGGCCCAACTGGCACAGGAGCTTTACAATACCAACCTCTTCATCGCCCTCATAGCCAACCTGCAGAGGATTGATTTTGAGGTGACTTTTCTATTTGGATTTATTTTTAGTTTTTGTAGCTTTTAGTACATTTGGTGTGTGTGTGATTTATTATATATAAAGAGGTATCCAACATTTAAGATGCCGTTTAGCTGCCTTTTAATGGGTTTGTTAAATTTGTTTTTCATTTATTTGTGCTTAAAGTTATGTGGCTTTTAATTTCTGGTTAACCTTGTGCATGCATTTAGATTTATTTAGCATTTGCACTCAAATGGGCTTAATTTTGCTCACCAAAGGGAAAGAAGGATGTGGTTCATCTGTTCAGCAACATAGTGAGGCGTCAGATTGGTACGCGCACTCCAACAGTCGAGTACATTTCCTCCCACTCTCAGATCCTCTTCATGCTGCTGAAAGGGTGAGTTTTCCAAGCCTTAGGGTGCAATAATGATCAGCACATTCCTAAAAAAAACATTGATTATGCTGTCAGTTCCTGTTGTCTTTACTGATATGTTGTTTTTAACCATCTTATTGCATCAGAGTGTACATTTCCCATTTCTGTTCTTATAGCTGCAAGCACCGGACACCTTTTAGTCTATAATTGTTGTGCCATTTTAATGTATTGGGGTAATTTATTTCTCAACATTGCTTGTTCTCTCCTCTCCATATTCACAACCATAAACAAATATTTGTTTACTAGTATAACGGAAACTCCATTGACCTCTTGCATGAAGTTGAATTTGATTTCCTTTGTCACAGCTGTCGATGTGTTAGCGTTATTTTAATAGCTGAGAAGTTGTTGCTGGTTTTGTGCAATGCTGCCCATTGGTGCATGTGTTGTTGACGGTGCACTCAGATTTGTTCATTTATCATTAGTCTCCAGGCAAATCCAGCTGTGCCATGACATTGCATTAGTGGCACCTCAAACTGATGTAGTGTAGTGTCTGCCTATTCCAGTCCAGGTTTTTAGCTAGTGTTCAATAAGGGAGAGAGAGATAGTGTGTGGAAATTGACCATTGATTATCAAGGGGGAAAAAACATACCATATAGACCAGAAGATCTGAGTTGATTCCAAATAACTGTTTTATCCGAATATTTACCAAGTAACTTAGCAACTACACCTAGTTATTTTTTATTATTAAGGAAATGCAATTTAGTCGCTGTTTGAAAACATCATGTATAGGATTAAGTGATTAAAATGATGGCAATTCAGAGTGGATTAGTAGGGGATGAAGGGCAATGTAATTATTGCCTTTGTTTCTCTGGAATGTTAGACTCCTGGTGCTGTAGGTGGGTTGATGGCCTCTGAACATGCAATGATCAGCGTGTGTGGCCAACAAAAGGGTCTAAAGCTCAAAGCTGCCCTTTTAAGTAAAGGTACTGTATGAGGTATAGCAAATGAATTAGGGCTATGCATTATTAACATTTCATTCAACAGCAATACATAGCAGGCATAGACTTACTGTCCACTTTATTAGGAAAACATGTACAACTGCACATATACTTTTCTAATCAGCTGATTATGTGGACCAACAAAATGCATGAAATTGTTGACTATATAAAATCTCTGACTTTAACTGTGGCATGGTTGTTGGTGCCAGATGGGCTGGTTTGAGTAACTGAGAAACTGCTGATGTCTCAAACCCTACAATCTTTAGTGTTTGCACAGAATGGTGCGAAAACATTGACTGAACGTTTCTGTGGGACCTTGTTGCTAAAAGTCACAGAAAAATGGCCTGGTTTACTTTGAGATGCAAGGAAGGATAAACAGTAACTTTAATCACTCTATATAACTGTGGTGAGTAGAAAGGCATCTCGGCATGCACAAAACAATAAACCTGAGGGTGGATAGGCTTCAACAGCAGAAGACTTCATCATCATCATCTTCTGTCAGTCAAGAACAGGAATTTGAGGCTATCATGGACACAAAATCGCTCAAGCTATACTTCTGTCGTCAGCTGTGCAATTTAAGTGAGTCTGTGCACATAGTAGCCTCAGATTCTTCTCCTTGGATGACTAGTGGAACCTGTTGTATCTTGTCTTCAGCTTGCTATAAACAATCCACCTCAAGGTTTGAACAATTGTGTGTTCTGAGATACTTTTCTGCTCTCCAACAACAATTCTATGGTTCAAGTCTGCCTCATGATTAACTGATTAGATCACTGCATGGATGTGCTGCACTTGGTCTTTTAGAGTGTATGTCTAGAAAAAATATCCAGTCTAAATGGTTAGCACCTGAATAATAATAGAATAAAACACGGATCTTTTCACATGGGGAAATTCATGTCTCACATTATTAGAATGTCATAACTGCTAAAAGAAACAGATTTTTCAAAAGTCCCCCCCCCCCCCCAACAATTAGTTATCTTTTAGTAATGTCTTCATTGGTAGCTATTTATTCTCTAATCATTGCAGCTATGAGACTCCAGAAGTGGCTCTAAACTGCGGCATGATGTTGAGAGAGTGTCTTCGTCACGAGCCCTTGGCCCGCACTGTTCTCTTCTCTGAGGACTTCTATTGCTTCTTCCACTTTGTGGAACTCTCCACTTTTGACATTGCCTCAGATGCCTTTGCTTCGTTTAAGGTATAATTATTCAACTTACCTGTTTACATGACTTCAGTTAGAAAAAAATACCAGCTGACGCATTAATGACACGATTTTCTTGTTTTTAGGATCTCCTTACAAGACACAAAATCATGTGTGCTGATTTCTTGGAGACAAATTATGACAGAGTAAGCACCACTTTCTCTAGCTTCCTATAATGTTTTCTATTCTTTATAGTACAATTAATAATAGTTTCATGTGAACAGTGAGGTTCGCAGAAGTACAACTGTGTGCATCTGATTGAAAATCTTGTCCATTTCTCAGGTATTTACAGAGTACGAAAAGCTACTGCATTCTGACAATTATGTCACCAAACGGCAGTCACTGAAGGTAAGGACAGATTCAGGACATTCAGCTGTTCAGACACACACAGCTATGTTGATTTTGTTTTGCTTTGACTGGCATATCCGCATATTTGGGGAATTGATCAGTCTGCATTTATTGGTAAAATGAGTCATGTTGTCCACATTGCAGCAGTTTTGTCATCTGAAATAGAGATGGTCACTTGTGTCTTCAGCAATCATACTGATCTGGACACATAATATTTGTGAATAGAATCGTGCTGTAGATAAATGATCTGAAGCCAATTTAAACATCAATTGAGGTGGACATTCAGTATGTAGTGTGTCTAATGAAATCTTACTATATTGTAAGAACCCATTGAAAAATACTTGTTGATGTAAAACGTAGGACTGACACAGGTGCTTGAAATTGCTTTATTGAAGACACATATTTATTTCATGCCACACACAGCTCTTGGGAGAACTGTTGCTGGACAGACACAACTTTACAGTCATGACCAAATACATCAGTCGAGCCGAGAACCTGAAACTGATGATGAACATGTTGAGAGACAACAGTCGCAACATACAGTTTGAAGCTTTTCATGTCTTTAAGGTATGTTTGTTAATTCTCTGTCTATTGTGTGTCTAGCAAAATGAATTGTTCTACTGTACGGTGCAGCACCAAAATATTGTTAGTAGTGTAATGATGGCTCCTGTTGGGCAATAATGCAACTTTATCATGTAGTGGGATAGATTTCATTTCACTTGCCTATGTTAGTGTATCAATGTCTTTTGATGTTTAACTTTATTTTACATTTCTTGCTGATAGGCCATGTCAAAAATATGTCAAAAATATCTGAAAATGGATAGAAATCTCTTAATCTCTAATGATTACAGGTTAGAATTACACGATTACAATTAATATAGTCACAATACCAAGTTGTTGACAAGTACTAGGTACAGAGTTTAGGTTATTGATGGCTGATATAATAAATAGATCAATGCCTCAAACTGTGGAAACTTGCACCGAAGTTATTGTAAGCAAAAAAAAAAAAAGCTTATTCTTAGCTGTGTGTCACTGGGCTCCATGGGGGACATCTTGCAAATCTCACTTCAACAGGTAATGGTACTGCCCTTAAAAATAATGACAAGGATTGATGAAGGCAGATTTAAAAAGCAGTAAATGAATACAGGGTTGGGTGTTATTTCTCATTTTAACCGCTGTGATGCTAAATTAGTAGAGTGGCCTCGGCTTAAATTTAAACAAGCTTTTTAATCTGGTGTTTTTATCAGGTGTTTGTGGCAAATCCGAATAAGACACAACCTGTTTTGGACATCCTGTTGAAGAACCAATCCAAACTGGTGGACTTCCTGAGCCAATTCCAAACAGACCGCTCAGAGGACGAGCAGTTCTGTGACGAAAAGAACTATCTCATCAAGCAAATACGAGATCTCAAGAGGCCTGCACCACCGGAGGAAGCATAAAGGACAAAAGAACAGGACTGAACAGTTGGAATGCTGACATGTTTTATGCAGTTGAGGAAATAACAAAGAAAGAATGACAAACAGTCCTCTTCCCATTTCTTTGCAGCTGACCTCCAAAATGTGCAAAAAAGTTCAGTTTTTTTTTTTTTTAGTGAATTAGCTGTGTGAAAGCAAGAGGGTCCCAGTCACTCTATGCTCCAAAGCTTTTCCCCCCTTGTTTGTGTTTGATGGATTATATTGAGCCTTCTGTGTTTCTTAATGATATAAAAGCAGTTTAAATAATTCATTGAGAGCTTTCAGGGTCAGTTAAAATTTTTAATGAAGCAGGAAGTGTAGTGCTTAAGGAGGAACATAATTTCACACAGTCATTTCGACTACATTTCAACTTTTAAGTAGGCTTTTAAAGCTGTTTGTAGGGGTGCGTCAAAAGCATTTGAAGCAAGGGTGTCATGGGTTTAGAAAGTAAAGCACAATTTTAATACCATCTTTAATATAATATTTATTATAGCAGTTTTCCTTCTTATCAAAAGCCAGTTGGAAATGTGTTTTATACTTTCAGAGGAGAATTTTCTATACTTTTTAGTAATTTTACAAAATTCCCAGATTCCAGCCTCTAATTAGGAACTTACAGACTTCATGGTCTCATTTCTGACCATGTGCTCACTTCTAGTGGTTACATTATTTCAGAAGCATTGAATTGATTGATTCTCTTCAATTACATTGCCTTTCAACTTTTATTCTGATTTAGTTTGTTCAGCATTTTATTTTAACTGGATGTTAGGTGAATTAATATATAGATTTTAAAAATTGGGTATTGTTGCATATATTAGCTGTGAAACTAATTCTGGGTTTGCATACTTCACTGATCTACACACAATATGTGGAAAATTAACCTCTTCACATACACTGTAAACTTGTAAGAATTATGATTACAGATCCATGTTTCATGCTTCTCAGGTTCTGCGTTTTTAAATTTGAACCTACTCACATGAACCTAGACCATTGAAGCCTTTAACAGATGTATCCAGTTCTCTCTCTCTCTCTCTCACACACACACACACACACACACACCCTTTATGCCATCATTTGTACTGTCTACATTGAATGAGTCAAAGCTGTGGTAATGTGTTGTCTCTTAAGTTGCGTTTTTAGGTTCAAGTTTATTTTGCACTTTTCCGTACAGCTTGGTTATTGGAAGGACTTTTTGATTGGAAATGCAAAACAGGATTCTACTGAAAGGCCCTTATTAAATTAGTGAATTTACCCGAAGTTCGACCATTTATTCAATGTACTCTGTTTGCACAAATTCTTCTCTTATATACCTCATAGGATTTGAGTTGCTTAAGTGCTGTGTACTTATGTGCCCTGCCCCCCTTTAGACCAGTTTTATATTCATTCACCATGGTCAATTATGCAAGAAAATGTAAAATCTTACAACCAAATTTGACCTTCAGTTGCTAAATAGGATCTACAAGGGACAACATTAACTGTGATATGTGCTTGTATGGTACTCTTGAATGTGTGTGTGCTGACATTTTTTCCCTCAGTGTATGTTTATGTTTTAGTTCTATAAGACTATATAGAGTAAAAAAAAAAAATCCTTTTTCAATATAGCATGATTGTGCCAAGGCAAGCAAATGTGAATGGCAAGTCAAGTGCAAGGTTTAATAAGGACATTTTATGTACGTTTCTGCCTTAGTCTTTTGCAAACCATCCATTTCAAGCATGACCGTGAACCTTTATCAATACAAGATAAGTCTTTCTGTCCTAAGTTATCACAAGCTTATCTTGTTTTGTTTTCTAAAGCTTAAACCTATATAAAGGCCAAATTTAGGAAGAGTGGATTAAAATGAATCTAATTATTTAGCTATATAGTTTCTATTAAGATTGGTTTTGGACTGGATGCAAATGCCAGCTTTTGAGCTGTTGAAAGTGAGTGAGAATAAAAATGCTCATTAAACCATTCTGGCTTCAGGACTGGGTTTAAATATACATTTTACTAGTCCACTTTCAGTTTCCTGTATGTTTTCAGTTGTCCGTTCTGCTATATTAGGATTATAAATATGTACATAAAAGGTTTATTTTAAGAAACAAGTGTGAAGACCTATTGGAAATAAAATAAATAACTGTACATGGCTCATCATTCATCATTTAAAAAAGTAATGGAGAAACAACTTGTTCAGTTTTGCTAAAGATCAATATGTACTGCTTACATTTCTGAAATATGTTAACTGCATTGCTTGTTTGCAAAAAAAAAAAAAAAGCTGACCTGGTACAGAAGAAATGACCATTTTATTAGTGGGGATGCAGTTACAATGCTGGATTGAGTATATACACAGACTTCCTCAGTGTTTTTTTGCTTCCTGTCCCACAGGATCAAATTTTCTTCAGGGAAGAATTCCCCAAGCTTTTCGTAGACTTGGTTCAATCTTTGAGCTGTTTGAGGGGAAACACTACATGCTGCAGTGATGTGGCTTAAAATGAACACTGGACTTTCTTGTCTTTCATGGACTCACTATAAAATGCTGGCATTGGTGCTCTGGAGCCATGAGTTCTGCCCGAGTCTACCCTCCTCTGTAGCCTCACCACAAATAAATTATTAGTCAATGGTACAAAAAAATGTCATGACTTATATATATATATATATATATATATATATATAATTTTAATGCCAGTGCTACAACAAACAATAAAAGTTCTTTTTGCCTAAAGGGAGTGTGCGTGCGTGCGTGCGTGTGTGTGTGTGTGTATTAAACATTGTTGAGGGATGTTATAGCTTAGTGGTCAAGGTTATGGGCTTCTAATTGGAATGAGTTTGAATCCCAGGTCCAACAAGCTACTATTGTTGGGCCCTGAGCAAGTCCCTTAACCCTCAATTGCTCAGTTTAAAAAATGAGATCAAGTCACTCTGGATAAAGTTGTCTGCAAAATGGCATAACTAAATTGTTGGAAAAGGTTTGAAAATAGCTGTTTTGTTGTCTCATCACTGACATGTTCACTTTATATTTTGACAGGTTATATTATATTAAGAAATTGAGGGCTTTTTGGATTCTTATCAATAGCTTATGCTTTAAATATCTACAGACGTGACAGGGGCTTTGATGCTCCTCAGAGGAGTTAAAACAATTTAAACCTCATAAACAAAACATGAACCAAGTCACTGAATATAAAAGCATTGGCATAGAAGCTCCAGAGCTATTAGATTCTGTGCATGATTCTCCTTCTCATCCCTGAGTTGGGCTCAAGTCTCATCCAGTTCCATCTGCAGCCTCACCACAGCAGCCTTGTGCTCCATCCTGGCTGCCTGCACTTTCCTTGCACACTCAGTATTCACTTTCTTCAGCTCTCTTGGGCTAATTCTGTGCACTTCTGCCTAATCTACTGATTTCCATTGGCTTTTCTCAGATCAGCCCTTAACTTGTTTGCCTCCATGACCTTTTCTTGGCTTTGCATAGCAAGCTCCTCTAACTGAACACACATTTTTGAATTTCCAGTCTGGGAGCTTCACCACCAAGGTTTGACGTGCTGTCTTGCTGCTTAGTTGTTCCTTAAACATTTTGCACTTTTGCCCTCAGCCTCCATCTCGGTCTTTGTATTTTGTCCAGGCTGGAGCCCTCTGCATTGCAGGTGATCCCACCCACCCATTACACCGCTTCTTCAGTCTGCTGCCATCATGGAGGAGACTGCGGAGTCTCCGGGCCAGAACCAACAGATTGAAGGACAGCTTCATCCATCAGGCTGTCAGGAAGCTGAACTCGCTCTCAAACTTGCCTCCACTTCTCTTTTCTGCCACAGGCACCACAGATCTATGAACCCAACACACCCCTTCAGATCCCACAACCCCAGGTCCTTCCACTCCCCCCTCCCAGTAACATACGAAAACATGCACGTCACTTTGTGCAGCATTGGTCTGCTCATTCTTTACTTTATCTGCAAATGCCTTGCACTGCTTTATTTAAATTTCATTGCTAATATTTTGCACCTTGGGACTGAGAAATACATTTTCAATTCTTTTCTTATGTATGTGCTGTACATGTGAAAGAGTTGACAATAAAGAGAACTTGAACTTGAACTTGAACTTGAACAGATTGTTGAGATGTACTTTTTGTTCCAGATGCATGTCACTCTCCCGTTACAGTCTGTGTTTCATTATTCAAACAAAAGTTTCTTCTGTGAGTCAACTAGATGATTGTGCATATTAACTGGATAGTCATCTGCCTCAGGTTCCTCCTCTTGATTCCTATACTCAGTTCTGTCAGATGGCAGATTTATTGGTGTACAAGTTGGAGTCACACATCAGTTCAAAAGCCACCATCACTTCCTTGATGGTTCCAGCTGTCACGAACCAAATTCCTTGGACAATAAACCTGATTTTGATTCTGATTCTGATTCTGATTCCTTGAGTGAAGATTGGTTCTACATTTTATTGTAATCTATAACCACGGAGGACTCGATTCATGACATCAGAATCAAATCGTGTATCGGCGATGAATAACTAACCATGTTATAAATTATTACATTAAATAATATATTATTTTAGAAGAAGAAGAAGAAGAAGAAGAAGAAGAAGAAGAAGAAGAAGAAGGACAAACAACTGGAGAACTTCCACCTTTTTATTTTTAAGTCTATACTGTTAGTGAAACTGCCATCTAGTGGTGAAACTGCAAAATACAGTTTGTTACTGGTAGCCCAACGCTTTTATACACAATATAATACAATATAACACAAATCTTCATATAATAGTAACGTGAACAATGTACAAAATGTTTACCGTATGCTTTAAACATCGAAGCATGGTGTATGTAAGAAACATAAAAAGGTGGCGTGTTTTACATGTTCTCTGTGTTCATACTGCCCCCTGCTGTCTTGACTTAGCAATAACACTTCTAAATAATAATTATATATTGTCTAAACTCTGACAGGCTCAGAGTACCAAACTGCACAGTGATAAGATATTAGTGTTTTTTCCCCTGACTCGGATTATAAAGTGCGACCGTTATCTCATGATACAAACAGTGAACACTTAAATGAAACTGTGCATCTAAGTTTACTCTAACTTTTGCACATGGGACATTGTTTACCCTGTACTGCCTAGTGTTTTTTTGTTTTTGTTTTGTTTTTTAAAATATTAATGTCTAATTCTTAAGAAATTAATTTGAGCTGATTGCTTAGGTAACAGCTTTGCATAACAGTTTGAATGCATATTGTAATTTAAACACCACCAGAAATAGCAATATGAATTCGGTTTGTAGCTTAGAGGGAAATCCAGCAGGGAATGTTTAAGGAAACTCTGCCTTTGATGCACAGCACAATGGCTCTATAGAGTTGTGGGGGTAGGGTTTACACAGGTCAGAGGTCATTTCAGCCTTCCTAGGGCTTTCCATCTATTTCATAAGGCGCCTAAACCAAAAGGATATTCTCCACAAACACACTTAAAGTACTTGGTCTATTAACTATTAACTCTTAGCTCAGTTTTCTTACATAAGAACTGCTTTCCTCAGAACTTATAATTTATGAACTAATTTTGTTCACATTGAATTCAGGTTTAAATCCATTCACACATTTGTCTTCTCTTACCAACCCCCAGAAACAACAACAACAACAACAAAAGGATGCTCTTCAATTCCATGCATGACATAACTTTTTGTCCTGGAGACAAGGGTTCAGCATGAAACATCTGCACACTAGCTGAACTACAAAGAGTTTTAGGATTAAGATTTGTGTATGATTTAAATCCCATCACTACCAAAACTAGATTGATTATTTATTTATCTATCTATCTATCTATCTATCTATCTATCTATCTATCTATCTATCTATCTATCTATCTATCTATCTATCTATCTATCTATCTATCTATCTATTTTTACATATAACTCCAAGTTAGACAAGACTTTCAGGGATTTAATTATTTGGAAATCAAGATCCCAAAAGTAATAAACAAATAATATAAAATAAAAACTGATTATTGCCTCCACTGTTCCTTACTAGTATTTATTTATTTATCTATCTATCTATCTATCTATCTATCTATCTATCTATCTATCTATCTATCTATCTATCTATCTATCTATCTATCTATCTATCTATCTATCTATTAGTTCTTAGGGTTAATATAATCTAACTCATCAAGCATTATAGCGTACGTTATAACTATTTGTTTAGTTTCTTGGGAAAAAACAACATATTTTATTTGAGGAAAAAAATGTTTAAGGCTGGAAGTATTTTAGATTGTGTTTACAATAAATTGGAGTCAAAGACAAGGAGCCGCAAATACAACACGGTATTGTAGCGGATGTGTGTGTGTGTGTGTGTGTGTGTGTGTGTGTGTGTGTGTGTGTGTGTGTGTGTGTGTGTGTGTGTGTGTGTGTGTGTGTGTGTGTGAGAGAGAGAGAGAGAGAGAGAGAGAGAGAGAGAGAGAGAGAGAGAGAGAGAGAGAGAGAGAGAACGCACGAGCGCACTGGGGAGGCGCCCAACACAATCCCAACACATGACCAGACGTTCGCGCCTCTTTTGGATAATCGAAGATTCAAAACAAGTTTTCGAGGTAATTGACAGATTTAACTTTCCTATGTAAGGTAACAAAGTGTTTCTGTGACTTTACCATTTTCCTTAAAGATTTCCTGACTTTAGTACGTGTCTTAAAACTCGTCGTGTTTTCGTTGCAGAGGCTTTTGTGTGACAGACCAAAGCTTCCAGGGTAGAAAACATAACAATAGTTAACATATAGACTGGTATGGAGCTCCTATAGTGCTAACATTGTTAGCTGTATGCTCGGCTTTTAAAACCTAAACGTTTTATTATTATTATTATTATTATTATTATTATTATTATTATTATTATTATTATTATTATTATTTACGAGAAATGCTCTATATTGATTGGTATTTTGCATGTTTTTTTTTTAAATATTTCACCAACACCTGTTAGATTTAACACTAAAACCCTGAATTAGCTATTACATCTCTATCTAGTTTTCAAATAAAGTGTTTTCATGGTTTTCCCAGCTGTTCTTCACACCTATCGGCTCTAATGTGATATCTTGATTACTGTGTTGGTTTATAGGTGAAATCCATTCTGTACTTCAAAATCTGTGGGTCCCTGAAGTCCAGGTAGGTTTATTAGAGACCCAGAGTGGATTCACAGCAACATTCCCACACTTTGGGACAAATTCATCAGTCAAATCCTGGTTATTCCAATAAACTGCAACCATTAGCTGTGTTGTTAGACAGAATAACTATCTAGATTTCTTAAAATCACTATAGCAGTGGAGTAGTGAAAATGGACACTTTGATGTTAAAGAGTTTCTGTTTATATAGTAGTCTAAATTTTACCCCAGCACTTCCTGGGGTTATTTGTAACTCCCCTTCCCCCTTTAAACGTGTTCTGCTTTGGGCCACCTGCAACCTAAAAGCAACAGAACGATTTACACGAGGTCAGACTCTCAATCTCGCCTAATCTCAGGCCAACCGGATCTGATGGATTACCATCTTTTCATTTTATACTTTATAATAGCTGTAAAATACGAAGCCACACCACGCGATCCCGCCGGAGTGTCTGAGAAGCTGATCATTCCACAAGCTCTCCATCTGCAACAATGAGGAGGCGCTTGGAGAGCAGGCCTTCTATTTATTTATTTATATATTTATTTATCTATCTAGCTATCTATCTATCTATTTATTTATTTATTTATTTATTTATTGATCACTGAGCCCAAAACGGATATGGCAGATTTATGTTCTACATATGTAGTTTGAGAAGAATAATCTAGCTCCCGATTTTGAGATCGCTTTAAACTTTAGGTTACATTGTAGTTTTGGGTTGGTTTCTGCTTGGTTCCTTCCGTTCTCCTCAACGAAGATCCTCCATTTTGATGATGATGAGGAGCGCGTGGAAAACACGCTGCAGAAGAGCCCGAATAATTGAACTGCTAGTTTAGATAACTGCATATTTCAAACTTTAAGTACATAACTGAAGAGAAAAAAGAGATCCGACAGGTAACATTTCACTCGCTTTGGGTAATTCCTTAATATTCTTCTTCATTAAGAGATTTGGGAGGCCACGTGACTTGCCTTTGAACTGATGCCATTATTCTGTGATTAAGTGATCCAGATCTGTTTTACGTAATAGTTTTCCTTTTTCACTAAATGATTTACGTATTAAACATGTGCATTTGGAAAGTCTGATATGCCTGAATTTCAATAATTTAACTCAAATGAGTTTCTACAAAAAAAAAAGAAAGAAAGTCACGTGCTTGGTCTTGTACTGTTTCCCCCATTAATCTACTTAACTTACCCAGTAATACACTTCATTAAGTGAGTTGGAAGGACAAGTGATGGGTCATCAAACCATAAAGTAGCCGAGGCTTAAATAATAGTCTGAACGCACGAAACATCCGGATTCTTAAACTAATGTAGGAAATCTAATATGCTCCTGGATGTGGTTAATTCCATAAAAGGTTTATTTATTTATTCATTTATTTAAACCTCTTGTTTGTCCTATTTATCTATTTATTTATCTTTTTATTTATTTACTTGATTATTTGTTTATTTATTTGTTTACTTTTAATATAAGTTTCTGCCAATTTATTTTCCCCTTCATATATTAAATTGTGTATTATATAATTATACTATGCGCTTTTATCTTTTTTTTACATATGCATGCTATTTAAAAAAAATCAACTTTTATTTTAAAAACACAAAGTTATTTTATTTATTTGGGAACCTTCTCCAAATGTTTCATTCATGTTTATTTCGGTTTTTACCCTGCAGGGTGTTGGAGTGTTCCTCTGGATCCTGCCTCCACTCTGAAATGGAGTAAGCAAAATATGGCTTCTACGCTTTTCCTGCTAAGGTGCATCTTGTGTAGTCAGTGAAGTAGTGTAGTATCTACTGCGCTAGATGCTCCTTCAGGCAGTAGACAGTGTACATTAACGACTGGAAATCATGCCCTGTGTTAAACCTCTTGCTTGTCCTGTTTATTAACGTACTCTTCAAAGCGCATGTAATGGCCCTTTACGCACACTGCTGGTCGTCCTGGCGGTTCCAAAGTGCTCACAGTGCAGGTAGTAGCAGCTGATCTACTGCAGTGTGTGCACTTCATGTACTGCCGGACATCTGCAGCAGGACAATTGGAGCAACAATGGGACGCTCTGTTGCACGGCGAGTTTTGCAGGTTTGCATCCAGCTTAATACAATATGCTGTGCAAATCCATGCAAAACTGGCGGTTACAGGGGAAAATTTCAATTAACCTGAATCTAAAATTAAACATGACATACTTTTAAATTACCTTGCAATAAGATTGTATGTATTACCCTTTTTAGATAAGAATGTAAACACATGCAATTTGTTGTTTCACCAGCTGATTTCTAGCTTTTCTATTTTGGTCAGTCTTTTTCTAGTTGCATGCAAACGTTTGTCTTGCTGTTTTCGGGTGGATGGCTTTGCAATTTTAGCGATACACGAAATTTATTTAAAAAAAAAATAACTAAAAAATAATAACAACAATAATAAAAAGTTTTGCTTCTAAGTATCCTACCCACCCTCTTTATCTACATATTTATGTATAAATCTATTTCAGAGACATCAATTCATAGAGTACGGCCACCAGGTGGCGCAGTAGACTGAAGTAAAAAAAAATCTGCTTTCCTGGAACCTTTGGTTGTATTTTTCAAAACATAATCGTTGTCCTTTTGGAGAATACCTGTATGATACACTGTGTGTAGTAACTGCATCTTTGCCTGCATTACATACAAATTTTTAAACTGATTACTATTGAACAATAAACAAAATTTGATTTTTATTTGTTTGTCTGCCATGAGCACTACTTTCCTGAGGAGATTAGGTTTATGATGGTTTATCTGGTTCTTACACAGCTTACATCTTACTAAGTAATTAATAGGATGAGATCCACATATAGTCTAAATTATAAACATTTTGTATTAAGAAATCGCAAGCGTTATATTTAAAGCCTACTTTATTTCTATTAACGCTGATATATTGTCCCATTCTGTGAGTGATCCTGAATACACGCTGGAGGGCGATATTATAGCGCACAACACGTGCGCGCCTCTGTCGAGAACTGGCAACCCTTCAGCTGTGGATGTCGCCAATGGAAGGAGAGTTTATAAAAGAACACACCGGGAGCATGAAGGCTGTTCATGTCAAGCCCAGATCTGCTGCTTAACTCCTGGTAACAAGGATCCGTGCTGATCTAGAGGAAGACCACCAGGAGAATAGTTTGTGGGCTGCTGTGTCCTAACAAGAGGCTTGACGGAATCCGATTCAGGACACGTCTCATGCTGAGTGACCAAAAAAAATCTACTTTTTTTTTTTTTAATTACAATTTCTGATTTTTTTTCCCTGTGGCCATGAGCGGATCGAACTTCTTCGGGTCGTTGGTTTTGTGCGCTTTGTTTTTGCCGCTTTCTGAGCCGAGCCATCAGATCCTGAAGTGCCACGAAGTGCGCTCATCCTTCCAGTTTCTGCACCCAGGCACCAAGTGGGCTCCGGAAACCCCAGTCTCAGGTAAATCAGTCATGCTGGGAAAAAGAGATCTTTGGTTTTCTCAGTAACTAACACATGCACGTTTCTAAACAGCTTTTAGAACAGGTTCATTCTGACAGAGTGAGAAAAATCGAAGTAGTCTACACATGTATCTGTCTCGCAAAGCCACATGGATACTTTTCTTTTCTCTATTATTTTCCCACTGCTCTTTGCAACGAAGAGGTGTCCACAAAGTGGTGAGAAGAAATGTGACAAGTAATTATCAAAGTGTGTAGTTTCTCTTAGAGCTCATGTAGCCTATTTCCCCAAGATTTCCAGATGTAATAATTCTACATCAGTGTGTAGAGATTGCTAGTATTGCCTGGGGAGAATTGTAAGTGTATTCCTGTCTTGTATGCAGTCTCTGCTATAGCCACATTTCCCAGTGGAGAAAACGGAGAAGTTTAGATAAACTAATGGACACGATGGTTAAGTGACCCTCTGTTTGACATCTCCCTTGTTGGTTTTGATGTGCTTCTTCAACTGCACAGAAATGTGTGAAATTGGACCCAACAAACACGTTATTGTTTGGCATTACACCACAGTACAAAATCAGTGTCACTAAGTGTACCAATGATGATGAGCCACTGTATATAATGGGTTCATAAATAGATAAAACAGTAGTAATTAAACTTTCAACAATCATGATATTGCCTAATTTCCTGTTTGTTTAAAAGCCAAAATCTGTTAAACACAAACTGTATTTTATGTTGATTTACTGTGGCAGGGAAGATTTTGAATGAGTTGCTAGTGTAAAATTTGAGGAGGGCTGTTCGTTCTTAGGGAACTAACCCGATCCTTTCGATAGAGGCATTTAATCAAAATAATGTTCCTTGAATATTTTTGAATTCTACACATTTGCAATTTAAATCAGGTCCGGCAAATGGGACAAAAGAGCTTGCACAGCCTAGCGTACACCATTACTCTATTACCTCAGAGGAAGGAATATTAACATATGAACCTCACTGGGGTTAGACTGGAATGAAATGGAATAACTTACAGGAACAGGAAACAAGTATCAAAGTGGTCCTACATACTTGTCCTAAAAGCTTGTCATGTATTATGCATCAACTTGTTGGAGTGGATCCATCAAATATAAAAGCTGATGTCTCGATGCACCTGCAGGACAAACTGGTGTTTATCAAGTTACCACAGGGGATTGAATAACATGGGTTATAGAACAATTATAATGTGTTTATATGGCTTTAAAGTATTAGAAAAAAAAAAAATCATTGTTTTTAAAATTCTTTTGATTTCCAAGGTGTGGCTACAATTAGCTATGTTCATTAGTTGTTATTATTTGGCCATGTACAGTATTTTACAAGCATTGTTAATTCAGCAAATTTTATTTACGTGCAGTCTTTATAATCAACATAATGTAGCAGCTTGTTTGCACCAAAAACCTTATTTTTTTAGGGGAAAGTTTCATGCCACAGGCAATGTAAAATTATACTAATCCTTGTGAAGGGCTGTCACAGACTGAGCGAATATTACTCTGCCCTTTACTTGGCTTTTGATTGTAGAAATTGTATGCATGCCACATATTATTTGAAATGCTAGGAGATGTGTGTAGCATGTCAGATTACGCAATAATGTGAGTCAAATTGCACTACCCATGTCAATTATGGGGACAATGAAGCTATAATATTATACACAAAGTACAAACTGCAAAACCGGTAAAAAAGAAATTGAAGATATGATTTTCCACACTCAATTACATGCTCTCATCACTCATGTTAACAGGTTTGTGAAACAGTAATGGCTGTGGTGATGGTTTTGTGAAACATTTCATTGCCTCCCACACATAACTGTGAAGCATGGGTCAGAGTGTTTTAACAATATTAACCGACCTCCCAAATGGAACTCTATGGATATCTCTGGCGTTGGAGTAGTAAATGAATGCAGAAAACCTTAATGTTAATTGAAATAGGAGCAACTGTACATTCTGCAGTGCAGCTGTCTCCATCATAGGACTGGGTTCATTCCTTTGAGAATTTAACACTCATCAGGGTTTTTCCAGAAGTTCATCTGTGTTGATTCTTCATTATTTCAAATTGTAGTTTTTACTTACATTCTATTGGTGACCTGAAAGTGTGAAACTCCAAAAAATGACATAGAAACAAGAAAATAGACAAACAAAAACCCCACAAAACCAGCAGTAAGGTTCAATAAAGACCTACCCTTTCTCTCTTGAGATAATGTTTGTTTGTTTTTGCTTCTGTTTACTGATTTGCTGTTTTGCAATTCCTGGATACCATCACACACAGTAAAACTTATTAACAAATCCCCTTTAGCCAAAGTATACTGTTTCCCTTGTTTCTGTTAACGTTGTGTTTAGTTCATACCTCAGCCCTTGAAATGCTGACTGGAAGCCGTGTAATCATGAACTCATTGTCATGCTGTTCTTATTTTCTTATAGCACGTCTCCATGGAATACATTCCATCTAACTCCACAGCCAGTAAACCTGAACCCATGTGAAGCCTGTGTTGCTATGTGGGAAGATTAGTCATGGATATAGACTCACTACTTTGTCAGTATCTTTGCCAGTTGCTGCCTCCAGTGGTGTTTTTGAGTGGGATGAAATGTAGTAGTTTATAAATACAGGCGTTGAACTTTTTTTCCTTTTGCTGTTCATGAACGAGAGCTTGTGTGTATGCACTAGATAGAGATAGGGGCTTAGTGCTTGGTCTGTGCTGGAAGTAGAGAAGGATAGGCACTGTGCATAGACACAGCAAGATTGAGCTGAATTCTAATGATGCTGCATGTGGTGCCAAGGGGCACAAAACGAAAAAGCCAGTGTGGATTTTTTAACCTCTCCTCTGTGGTGAGGAAAAGTCATGCATTGCAGCCTCTCTGCCCATGAGGATAGGTTTGCACATATTAATGAGAGTTGGATGTCAGAGCATGAAGGACAAATTGCTGTCCTTTCAGGCTTAAGACTTTGCACCCACACTAATACAACTTGACTTAACAATGTTCAGCTTTTTGTCACTTCCTTACTGTTTGCCCTTAATGTGCCATTTCCCTAATAGCATCTATTACATTCAAAACCAAATTCCCTGACAGACATCTCAGACTGGTTGTATTGCGTTTTTAATTTTGTGGCTTCCTAAAAGACTATTATCTTTAGAACAAGGCTTTCAATACTACTGTAACAAGGTCCTCCTAGTCTTGAGTAATTAATTAATGATGGAGTAATTAGTTGCAGAGGAGAGGAGGTCAGCTCCAGTTGGAAAACGGCTGTCCTGGGATCCATACAGAGGGAACAAGAAGAATCTGCATCTAGCTTACAGCCATAGCACACTCTCAGAACAGAACACAACAGTGTGTCATGTAAATGAGAAAAGAGTTGAATTATTATCCATCAGCACAAATGGATCAAACCATTAGGATGAGGTTGACCTCTAGCATGCGGACATTTTGTATTAATGGCTTTAATTGTACAGCATTACTAGAGCTCTTGTGGCTCTTAAACGTAGAAAGCATTCATCATGTACCGAGATGCAGTGTTGTTTTCTAGGACATTGTAGCAACAGAGATGATGCTTAAATATTTTTCATGGATGCATTGAATAATTAATTCCCCATTGAGCTTAGCTTCATACAACAAGCAGAAATAAGACGCTTTATGTCTTTGGATGGAAAAGAAAAAAGTGCAAGAGCAAGAGCAACTTGTCATTCTTGTGTCAGGGTGCCTGAAACAGCCCCTTGAGTAGCGTCGAACTCTTGGATCATGTTAAATTTCCTTGGAGCTTCTGTAATTATGTTGTAATGATTTGGGCCAGGCTTTCAGTGAAATCATTTAGAGTTGTTTATGTGAAGGTGATGGCCTAGCCCTCCTTGTAGCTATGGTATTTATTTGGAATGTTTGAAACCAGACTTTCAATTAAACCATAGATCCATATAGATTTTCAGTGCTTAATCTGATTATGGTGAGGACTGAGAGGAGAACAAAAGTCTAGTCTGCCTCTTGTCTTTATACTTATTCACTGCATGTAAGGACTGAGGTACATTCATCAGAAATACATAAACACAAGTTCGAATTTATGTTTTTGTTCTTCAGAATTACATTTTTTATCAGGAGACTGACATGGTGCTGAGATGGTGCAGTGAGATCCCAAGTGTTCATTTGTAAGAAATTTTTTTTTTTAACATTTAAAAGTATAAATCACAGAATGAGTTAGACTGACTGATTGCTGCAACTGATTCACTAATAATTTGTAGGCAGTTTTTACACCGTTTGTTTGATAAAGTCCAAACTATAATTTATTTGCATTGTATCTTTGATTCGGTTCACTGGGTTTCATATTAATAGAAATTTCAGACAGAGTAAATGTAGAGGGTGTGTTCATGATTGCTCTAAAATTTTGCAGGGTGCTTTGACATTTCTTAATGGCCCTCATAAAGGTTGTTTTACCTCTTAAGGTCATCCAACTGCGTTTTTATTATGGAAAAGATATAATAGCCTATTATTGTTGATTGCCATTTAATAATGTGGTACTTCTGCCCGAAGCTTTGGTTCAATAACAATTTCTGCTACACTCATTGAGCTGTTTTTTATTGTTAGAAGTGCTACAGAGATGAAAACATGTATAATATATTTTGTATAAGCCATTTAAAAACAAAATAATTGAGTGTGCATTGACATGCATGAGCTCTAAAACTAAATCTCTTGGCTTGGAGTGAGAGGGTTGACTATTTTTTAGGAATATTGTAGCAATTTATATGCTGTATTTCACAGTGACAGCAGTCATACTGATCATCTCAAACTCCCGTCAACCTCTATACTTGTTCACAATCACCTGTGTTCGCATCAACAAATGAACCATGGGACACTTCAGGGTTCAGCTGTCTGGTCCACCCTCAAATACAGATGGACTGTTTACATATGTCCATACACACAAAACTAGATATCAAGTTTGTTTAGTCTTCACCAAGCAAAGTAAGTGGGAGAATCTTTAAAGAAGTGGTTTATGCGAACTTTAATTAGTCCACTTACTATATTTTGCATCATTATCCCTATTATGTGACAGTGTTCATAAGTTTGTTTTTCTTTTGGAAACCGGGGCACCGAGGCGCATAGAGAGGTAAGTGCACAGATCCAGTCAGCGTGCAGTCTGGGTGTTTTCAGACCTCTGGATCTCTGTTTTATTCCAGTACATGGGCCTTAAATAGTAGTTTACAATGCTGCATTTTGGCTTTGGCTCATAGAGTTCATCCATAAATATGGATAGTCAGCAGCTCTGTGAGCTTACTGTGGCTTTCTTTTTACTCGTAGTCATTAAAATTTCTCAGACTGAACAGGAATTAAGGTTTCATCAGGACAACATCGAATGCAGCTATTTCAAAGAAAATCCATTATATGCCATTTTAAAATGAAGATGTGTGCTTTGTTGTTGAATAGCCATGACAAGTCCTTTTATCAGCAAACTCACGATTCATGTTGTAGCTATTAACCTAACACGTTACATGACACGCTATGTAATCGGACAGTTTTCAGCATGTATTGCTATACAGGGTGGTTTGCTTTCTCACCACAAGTGAATCTCTTCAGAGTTTGTTTGCAGAGGTTGATTGTTTTGGTGTGGATGCAAGCACGATTGCCGTGCTCATATATGTCTAAACTAACCAAATCAATGGAGAAAACACACCAGGTTAAAGAACAAATGCTCCAAGTGAGTTCGGCTGCTTCCTGTTCATGGACGCCACAATGGATCACGTGGTCCACATATTAAATTTGGTGCAGGTTTTACACCAGATTCCCTTCCTGATGCAACCTGCCCATTTCATCTGGGCTTGGGACCAGCACTGAGAGTTAACTCTTCAGTGGCTGGGTTGGATTCCTTCCTGGCAGTCAAACACAGGCCACAGCAATGAGAGTGCGGGATCCTGCTGCTGGACCACCAGGAGGCTCAAACATTCCAAGTGAGCCATGTGTGAAAACTCAGATAAGTATATAGAAGTATCTATGGGAAAAGTATCTGAGTCTAAAACTGGATGTTAGCAGTGTCTGGTTTTGCCCTCAAAATTCAGATTTAATAACAGTATTATAATCTTGGATTTTGAAAGCTGATGCCCTTTTCATATTATGTTAATTTATAGTCCTATATATGTGCAATATCTCCCACTATGCCACTTTATGACACTGTTTACATCATTTTCTGTCTGGGTAGGAGTGTACAAATTTAGCAGAAAAAGTCCATTGTACGTATGTACAAATGACAATAAATATGAAACTTGGAACTCTTTTTAGAATCTTTTTTTAAAATCTTTTTAATTATGGGAGTGGGTCAGTGTGTATAACGAATCAGTGGACTGGGTGAAGCAACATCTTCAGCTACTGGAGATTTCTATCAAGACTGTACTTGTTTATACTGTATAAAGAAGTTAAAATATGGGCCCGTTAGTAGCTTATATTATCTCTTACATGTCCTTAAGACACTGAAGTGATAAGTATCCAAACATGACTTGTCAATACATACAATTGTATGCAAAAGTTTAGGAACCCCTGACAATTTCCATAATTTTCATTTATAAATATTTGGGTGTTTGGATTCATTTTGATCTACCAAATAACTGAAGGACACAGTAATATCTCAGTAGTGAAATGAGGTGTATTGGATTAACAAAAAATGCACAATTAGTTACAGGTATTCAAATCAACAAAATGGCAAAGGTGCCCAAATGTATGCACCTGTCTTCTTTGGTTTTGATGCGTATTGCACATTTTCTGTTAATCCAAAAAACCTCGTTTCACTACTGAAATATTACTGTGTCCTTCAATTATTTGATAGATCAAAATGAAATTTCAGGGGGGCATGGTGGCTTAGTGGTTAGCACGTTTGCCTCACACCTCTAGGGTTGGGGGTTCGATTCCCGCCTCCGCCTTGTGTGTGTGGAGTCTGCATGTTCTCCCCGTGCCTCGGGGGTTTCCTCCGGGTACTCCGGTTTCCTCCCCCGGTCCAAAGACATGCATGGTAGGTCGATTGGCATCTCTGGAAAATTGTCCGTAGTGTGTGAGTTGTGTGTGAGTGAATGAGAGTGTGTGCCCTGCGATGGGTTGGCCCTCCGTCCAGGGTGTATCCTGCCTTGATGCCCGATGACGCCTGAGGCTCCTCGTGACCTGAGAAGTTCGGATAAGCGGTAGAAAATGAATGAATGGAAATTGTCAGGGGTTCCTAAACTTTTGCACACGACTGTAGCATAAATCGCTGCATTTTTATACTCTTTAGCCATCTAACACCTATATTTCTAGCTGTAGCACTATTAAAATTGCCTTGATGATTAAAATATTCCTATCCCGCCTTTTTATTCATTAGTATTCATAATGCAGTGTATTCAACCAAGCAACTTTTATGTTGCTCTTATCCCTCTTTTTTTCTTTTTACTAAATACATTTTAAGGTGTCATTACTCTATGCTGATAGTTGCCTAGGAAATTGGGTATGCATAGAGTTTGGTGGTCCTCCATGTCTCCCAGCTGGAAGGGAGGAGTAGCTGGATGAGATGTATGCACTAGCCCCAGGAACTGGAAGTGATTGCTCATCTGTGTTTTGCAGAGGTATTTACTGAATACTGGAACACGGATCACACTACAGGAGAAGTGAATTCAGGAAGGCCAGAAGTGTTTCTTTTAAAGGGGGTGCAGAAGAATGGTCAGGTGGAGTTATAATCTACTTTAATTAACTCTGACAGAAAAGTTGCTGATTTGCCAAGGTGGCTTTCTTTAATAATGCATCCACATGCACATTATGCAGGGTAGACAGTGAGTGCTCACGGGAACAAGTCCCTCACTGTGAAGAAACAGAAGGTGGTGGATGTTTAAAATAAAACTGTGGTGAGGAAAGAGATGTGTTGGTTGCTCATAGAATGCTACCTGCCAGTAATGGTGACCATAGAAGGGGAATAGTGTAAAAAGTAAAAGAGCATGTATAACACTGTACAGTGTGAACAATGAGACAGAATGATTTATCTATAAGGCCTTATGCAGAAGCTTTCTCCTTTCTGTCTACATACAGTTTCATCCTTTACAATCAGTCCCCAAGAGCAGGCTTTATTTAGATAGTATGATACAGTCTTTGTTCATATGTCACTGTGGGGAATAATCTGTCCTCATAGACTTTCACTATTCCTCTCTGCTCCAAACTTTTCTAATGAAATACATTTATCAACTCTGCACAATAGACAGGCAGAAATTGTCTGTTTTGCTGCAGATAATTACCAAATCTGCCTGCTTTTGTCATCCTTTAATACCTGCTCTTTCTCCGTTTGCAGTTTGCTATTGACAGCTTAATAAATTTGGCCTGCAGTCTAAAATTAACTTGATTGTATCTGTCGCCAATCTTTTGCAAGTATTGATTTAGGATATTAAGCCTGTCAGCATGAGCACAAAAGTCAGTAGCTGGCCAATGTGGCAGCTTCTCCCTTGCTGTTTTTTCTTTCATAATGTGGCTTGTGTGTGTACGTGTGTGTTTTTCAGAGTAAGTTACAATTCATTTAAAGGTGTGGGTGGGTTGTGGGTTTGTGAAGAATTTGCATATATTTGAAGGATAATGCATTTATTCACTCATCTTGTTAAATTATGTTAGTATCCAAAGTTTTTGCAAGATCTGCATTATATTTCTTCTAGTAATATCTCATGTCACTTTTGACTGCCTATCCTACAATTTTAAATCATTCCATTCAGGATTTTATGATCGCAAGTCAAGCAAACTCTAAAAAATTCAGAGGAGCTTTCAACTTTTCTGAATTACCACAGAAGTTTAGCCAAGACGTGTTGGGTGACATCACAACGTGCATTAAGCCAAAGACCTCTTTGGTTTACATGAATCCATCATGAGTACAGCTATCAACATCAGTGATTACATACAGTATGTGCCTTTACTGGTAGTAATTTTAAAGAAGAATCATGTGCTTGCAATATTGTTTTTTACAAAAACAAGCACAGAGAACACTGCATTGCGAAGTCAAGCATTTTGGGCCGCAACAATCACAAAAAATTGAAGGGGCTAACAAATGACACAGGTTAACTTATCCCCTCTGCATCTGAAGCATACGGCATAAGGAATATATATTTTGCATGTTAATATGTTACATGGAATTCACCAAAGCCGTGACCAGATAACTTTTTTGTGGCTCACTGGAATGAGGAGCACAGAACTCCATGAAACGCTCATGAGAATGATCTTGAATTGAGCTGAAAGCAAACACTGTAGCATTTCTGGATACTGGATGTGAACTCTCATCAGAGACTCTAGGATGCTGGAGGTCCTTAGGGTATTCTTTAGGAGTCTGGAGCCTGGGGCTGAATCTGCTACACTAAAGCCCCATTCAATAACTGATAAATTAGTTCTGCAAAATTAAGCAAATTAACTTTGCCAAATGAAGCAATTTGCCTGAAAGACTTGTGAGGGTAATTTAAAATTTTGAAACTTCAGAATCCATTCTTTTGTATAAAGGTTTAACTTTCTTTAAACTTGTATTTGGAATAAAACATGACCTATGTTTGCATCCAGACTTCCATTCCTCATTGTGGCAGCTACGTACCTTTTCTGTTTCACTGTATGTATTAAAAATGGAATTTCTGAAACTGAACTGAAATTTTCTTTATCACTTCTTAGACTTGTCTAGCTATCATTCTAATGCCTATTGGCATCTGTCAGCATCAGTCACTTATGGTGTTAATCTATTGTCCCCATGGCCCCGTGTGATTTAACACCTATATATAGATACCTGTGGTGTTTTTCCAGATTGCTTCACACAGACCCTTGCGTACTAGTACAGATATCTTTTGTCTCTCTCTAAACTGTGTCATTCCCTACCATCCACCCTTTCCCTCCTCCCTTCATACCCCTTCTTCATCTCGCTATCATCTTCACCCCCCGTGTGCACTGTGACAAATTTTGACACATCTGATGGTTGTTCATAGCACCATTAATCAGACTAGATCCACCCCTTAGCAGCTCAAAGACACACAAGTCACCTCTTTGCCGTTCAGCTCTGCGAAAGAAATAGATGCTCTGCAAACATCTAAAAGTTTATTGTGGTGAATATACAGTAAATCATTGCACAATGCAGATTTTAGTCAGAAAATTATGTTACGGGCCATAAATTCTGTACTTATGTACAATTTATTACTGCCATTTGCCACTCTACAATTTTCTTGTTTGTTAATGCAGCTAGTGTCTTCACACAACATGCTCATATATTCAAATTGATTTGCTTTATTTTTAAATAAAGTCCTTCTGTTGAGGCTCACAATTTGGACGGTTATAATGTGAAGAACAAAGCTTAAGTTACCATGTTGTCTCATTCGCTGGAACCTTGTAAATCCAATTACGATCCTTAAGTAGACATGTCCGCTGTAACGGCTGCCAACGAATCAGCCGTCACTGTGATCATTTAGGTAATCCATCTGCATGAGATGTTCCTAATGAGATTCTCTTCTAGTCCCATACTTCCGTTTGACCAGAAGAAATTGTTTTTTTTTTCTTTTTTGTTTCCTTGGTTAGTTTGCATTTTGACAGGAAGCTTCACTTATATGCCATGTTGTTTTTTTGTGTAAATTTGACCGACATTTAAAGTGTGGCAGTCTGTAAACAGTTCTCCAGTTTACAGCAGGAGTATCACTGTGTGCAATAATACTGCAGTGTTTATCGGTCTTCCAGGTCTTGTTCAGCTCACAACGTTTCTCATTTATTTTACAACATGTTTAATAATTAGCTGACTAGTGGTTATAAATCAGAGAAACAAGTTCCAACAGAGCCGAGCAGGGTCATGGTCCTTCAGAATTAAAAGCTGAGAAACTTTGGTGCAAAGCTTTCAACAAACAAGTACAATTCATTAATTTTAACCCGGGTATGGTTTTGACAATTGTGCTGCAGAAGTGCTCTAATTATTTAGGAACAATGCTTTAAAATTAGGAAATGCTGCATATAGAATTAATGGTCTGTGACTTCCAGCTAGAAGGAAATGAACAGACTGTAAAACTTAATTAAAACATTTTAGTTCTGCCCAATATCACAGGGTCTGAGCTATGCATTCCTAAAAATGAGCTGAAGTAAGTCTGAAGTAAGAATAAATTATGTCTGGTCCAGATCTTTTTCATATACAACTGTATGCCATAATATTAACTGTTTCTTTCTTCATTTTATGTTGTGGATTGTCCAAAAATCAGCATTACACAGTTGCTCCTTACCTACCTCTCTATTTTTAAAAAAGAAAGTTTAAAAACTCTTACCTGTGGTGGAACTCCTACTAATTTGCAGTACTGCCAAGATTCATGCTGTAATAGAAAACCAATCAGCACCTTGTGACTGGTGAGAATCAAGAAACTTTGTTACTCCAGGAAGGATAGACTGTTTTCACACTGGGCACATTTGCGCCCTCACAGCATTGGTCTGGTTTCAGACTTACTTGATTCTGTTGAACCCGGTGCATTTGTGTTATCTTACGTCATCAGACGTTCATGGAAAAAACAGTATGACTTATTTTTTTTTATTATAATTATTATTTCAGTGCTATTACTTGCAGTAAGGCATAAACTCTTCTGTGTCCCACAATGTTCCACTGCCACACACAGTACATTTGTGCTGTGGAAATTAATGTTGGCTTACATTCCCAGGTTACTTTATTTTACTCACTTATCTACTTACAGGTTTCTTACTTTTCTTCACAGTGGCTTACAAAAACTGTACTTTTTTCATACATTATTGTGGTTCTTGTGAGACTGATCTGCCTAGCAGCCATGCATGAATTGATTTGGAATTAGACCGTAGTGGGTTGATGTAAATGGGATACAGTTTTTATATACTGCATGATTGTGTATGGATTGTGCATGGATGTCTTTATGGGTGTTTGCATATAATTCTAGTGAATCACATTAACAAATAGCATGTATTTTTATTTTGATGAGACAGTTTAAGCTCTATGACGCTTGGGATTGAAAATTTGCAGAAGGGAATCAAGAAAAATTGTCCTCGTACTGCTCATTAAAGTAGTGCCAAATATAATGTTCTCTGGGAGCAACATGCATATGTATGTGAATGTGAAACTTCCTATATGTATATATAATTGGAAATTTGGTTTTGCTTGATAAAAAAAACTTGATTTGGTTGCCGGTCCATGTAGCTTATTTAAGCATTTTCTTATTTAAAACAGCCAATTTACTGTTGTTTTTCTGCTAGCCTAAGTCATTAAACAAACACTGTCTCAGGAGGATTGCATAGAACATTACAGAAGTCTATTTGCTTTTTTTGACTGATGAAGTACAAACACCTCTCTCTCTCTCTCTCTCTCTCTCTCTCTCTCTCTCTCTCTCTCTCTCTCTCTCTCTCTCTCTCTCTCTCTCTCTAACAGGCTCAGACCTGCAAGTTTGCCAGTCGAAAGGCCTTACTTGCTGCTCTCGCAAAATGGAAGAGCGTTACCTCCTCACCGCCAAACAGAACTTGGAGTCGAATCTGCAGTCCAGCAGCGCCCAGCTCAAACTCCTCATCATCCAGAACGCAGCTCTCTTTCAAGGTCGGTCCCTTCAGTATACGATGCTAGCAGCTAGGGATTGTAGAGTAGGTTATCTTACAGGTTAATACACACAAGACGACCTATAATGGATCTACTGACCTGCCACTTAAACAAATTGTCTTATCTGGTATGAGTTGGTAGCCTCGGGTAATTGCTTTATACTAACAATGTTAGATGCACTGGTGGTGGCTGGACCCTTTTCTGCTTATGGAATGTGGTTCAATGCAAATTACTTCAGTGACAGGCTTGGAATAACTCCCTAAGCAGGCAGATCTCTAAAACAGCCTGCTCTTTTCTCTTCTTTTTTTGCCCCAGCACCATCCTTTGGGGAGTAGAGAGTGAGCTTTGCTTACAATCTTCTCTACTCGTCTCTCCCCATTGCTTTTTATCTTTTTGTAGTTTTTGCTGTAGAGACAGATCAAAGGGCTCCCCCTCTCCACTCCAGCATCTTCCTTACTTTCTTGTCCTTCACTCCCATGAGCCCCTACTGCCCCTCCCCAAGCCAACCTGGCTGTTTTATCGTGCCGCAAAACACGGCTAAAGGTTTATTCCTTTGAAGTCAACTTTGTCAAACAATCATAAAAGTTAAGAGGCTCTGTCACTGGGACTTTCCCAGGGATCTGATGACAAGCCGCTTGCATCATGGCACACTTCTGAGCACAGCTAGTTTTCTTAGCGCTCCTCTTTTTGCTCTGGTTGTATTTAGGAACACTGTATTCTTTATAGTGAATACAACAACATAAGCCTCTTAGTCCAAGAGACAGCTTGATTTACATTTTCCATTCTCATTACAATTGCTTAACACAGGCATTTTAAAAACAGCTGTGTATACAGTCGTGCTATATCTGCTTCATAGAATGCGCTAGCAAATATTTGCCTTTGCTAATTGCACAGATGTGAATAAATGCAGCGATTAAACTAGACTCAAATACTGATAACTGTTTCTGACAATATCACAACAGAGCCCTTAGGCAAGGTTTTGGACTTCAACTGACCTACTTAATTAGGAAAACCTGCATAAAGGAACTATATGCTCAGAGCTTAAAGAAGCTCAACAATGACATGCTTTTACATGATTTTCTATTTTCCTGTGCTTTATCATCTTGGACACATTTAGAGCAAGATTAAGCAAGAAGAAACAGTGCAGCATGTCACATAAGCAGGCTGTTATGTTCTTACCATTTAACTCCTAATTATTTAGCTGTATTTGACAAATAAATATTTTCTTTATATTTCCAGTAAGAGGTGTCTGTTCATTTAGTGTTCATTTAATGGAACAAAAGGTACAGCCTGTTTGAAAAGCTTCTTTAATTTTAAAAAAAATATAACTCCCCTTGGAAAATGTACTTTTTAATAAATGGACTTGTATTATTCGCCATTGGGTAACAGTCACTTCCTTTTTGCTGAACGTAATGTAAAATCCTACATATACTGGAAGGCACATTTTGTTATGTGTTCAAATTACATCTTGTTCATTAAAGTATGTGATTTGCAAAGAATATTTACAGGCTAATTAGTGATAATGGAAATGCTACAATATAAAAGATGATAATCTTAATCAGTTTTTTGTAACCTACATGCCATTTATAGTGACTGACAGTTTAATTCCAGTGGCTGAGCCTGGGGGGATTTTTTTTATGCTACACCAGGCTTTGTTTAGCTGCTTAAAGACAGGACTAATTTACACCTTCCCTTATTCATTAAAAAAACAACAAAAACAAATGAACATGTAATTCCTATGTCAGGAATATAGGATTTAATCTGAGTTTACCCTGTTTATGCTGAGAATGCTTTTTGATAATATATTTTTCATGATTTCTTGAAATGCAAGAAAATTTAAAAATACACGCAAGAAAATAAAATGTAGCCACACCAAATTTCTCCATCCACAGCATGATTCAGCCATCTAAAGTGGGTCATGGTTCAAACAATTAAGTCATTAGCTCTCAGTTCAATTTTTCACATCTAAAAATTAAATATAAAGGTGTGAGAAGGACATTTTTTTCTCCTTTTTTTTTTCCGGCTGCTCCCTGTCCGAGTTCACCACAAGATAAGTTAAAACACATTGGCTATAGTAAAGATCAGGATACGTTCTGAGTCAAAAAACTTATTTCTATTTTAGTGCATTTTTTCCCCAGTTGTGTGTGAAATATTTAAAGACTACACTCTATGGTCAAAAGTTTATGGACATCTGACCATCACCATCATGTGCTTTTAAGAACATTTGATTCCAGATTTAGTTCCCCTTTTCTGTTATTATAACTTTACCCTTATGGGAAGACTCTCTGCTACAGTTTGGGATTTGCCCATTATCCACAAGAGCATTAGTGCGGTCATACGCTGATGTTGGGTGAAGGTAAATGGAGTTGAGGTCAGTTCTCTGTATAGCTCACTCGAGTTTTTCCACTCCAACCCACGTCTTCATGGACCTGACTTAACAGACCATTAGTTCTAGTGAAGGGAAATTGTAATGCCATAGTATCTAAAAACATTCTATACAGCAGTGTTGGTAAGACACAAATATAGGAGTGATGTGTGTTTGTTTCGACAAGCTGCTGACCGTAGGAACGATTTGATCTGAGCAGAATAAAAAGAATATTTGCAGAACATTTGAAGAACAGACCAAAAAAAAACATAGTCTCAAATTGTATGAGCTGCTGCTTATCTGCCATGACAAAATGGCGGAAGGAAATCAGTTAATAAGTAAATTCAATTAACAAGTATATTAAGTTAAGCCAGGCATGAGACAGACTGGTGTCCCATACAGTGTGTATTCTCATCTTGCCACTCACCCAGTGTTTCCGGAATACACTCTGAATCCAATGAGACCCTGCTATTGTTACAGGAGGGAATGTATGAATTAGGTTAACACTACTATCAGATTTAAGTGCAAACTTGACAAACGGTAAAACAATACACAACATGGCTACTCCTGGAACCCCCCAAAATGATTACACAGTTAACGTATTGCTGCATGGCTTCTATGCTGTGCTACACAGCCAGGCTAGAAGCAGGACGTGCGTATGGAATCTCAGAATGATCTATAGAAGTTTACAGGAAGTTAAGTTGGGAGAATGTGGAGCTTCAGGTGTGTCAGAGGTTATTGGCATATTTTAAGTAACCCTGGTGCATATGAATATATGGATCTCATTAAAAAAACTCTCATAACCAGCTAACATCATTGACACAATACCCTCTCCTCTGAATTAGCTTTAATTAGGAGAAACATTTACCTCATTCATTCTACAACTAGTCACACCAAGGCACACTTCTTGCAATTAGACATCTTCCCTCAGAGTTACAGTAATGACCCTAATGCACAGGATGTTCTGTCCTCGTTAGTATGTCTCAACTCTATGTCCTTAACAATAATCTTTTCACTATGCTTCCTTTTTGGTATTGTTGCTCTTTTGCAGTTGTACTTGTGTTTTGTTTTATAAATCCTGTTTCACTCAATCATTAGAGTAATTTACTTCTCTGTGGAAGTTTTGCCATAACCCAATAACAGACAGACATGCAAGCCTTTTGAAGTTGTTTTCTCATCGCCTGGGGCAAATTTAATAGCTTAATGATGGTAAAAGAGGCAGCAGCATCCCACAAACAAGCCCTTCGTGCATCATTTGCCTGATGAGCATGAATAGACTGGTCATTATTGCATCTTTTGCAATCAACTTATAATTAGTTTTCCAACTTGGTTGCTTTATGGTTGTTTTTGTGGCTGGAGACACCTAGACCAGGCTGGAATGTTAGCCACACTGGATAAGCCAAGCTATCTAATATATCTAAGATTTAGGCAGCTTTCATTTAGCACGCTAAAGGTTCTCCAGTATGTTCCTCTACGGGAAAGGTTTCCTTTTAGAAAACAAGTTGCAAGTAGATCCTGTTTGGGAATGTAAAACTGAAATCCCTTTTCCACATAAATACATAGTTGGCTGTTTTTGGGTGGATTTTATATGACATTGTTGCTGGGGACAAAAACAATGGAATAGTAGATACAGTATAGATAGTATTAGTATATTCATTCATTCAGTCAGTTGTCTTCATTTATCCTGGTCAGGGATTCAGTGGATCGAGAGTATATACTCAGGAACACGGCACAAAGGGAGAATATTCCCACAATGGGACACCAATCAGAATACCCAATACATATACTGTATATTTATATGACACAAAATAGACTATTTTTTTAAGCCAAGTGCAGTTTAAAGAACTCAAAATTACTGACATGCATACACTACATGACTTTAATTGCTTGCAATCAGTTGTTGTATGTAGGAGATTTCATGTTTCAGGGTCAGACACTGAATGATGTTTGATCACAGATGAGCTTGCTGGTTCCCCAAATCATGCTTTCTTGTGAAAATTAAATTGAGTGCTGTCTATTATGACTTTCTGCTACAAAAATAATGGCGGTACAGCTGGTTGGGTAGACACAGGGGTTCTGGTGCAAAAAAAAAACTATAGTGCAAAAAAATATTTTATATAAAAATATATAAATAAATAAATAAATTGTATATAAAAATTATACCGTGCGTCACTAGGGATCATGTTTATTTTTGCTGTTTGAAATGCAAAATAATTTTTCTTAGACACAGATGTTTATTGGATTATAAACTGGATTCAGGGATCTGCTTTGTGTAACAGCAGATGAATTTGATTTCTTGATTTCAGATTCTAACGGGCTGTTTCTCCACACTGTTCACTGCCTCAGATTTTAGACTTCCTAAATAAATTATACTGAAATGGTTCCAGTATATAAGCATTAAGAGTTCTTTCAGACATTTAACAAATGAATGATTCTTAGGGTATTTAAAATCTGCCCGTATTCTCATACTCGGATATCTTCCTGTTGGCAGGTTTGAGTGCAACACGGTGATATTATGAATAAAAATTATTTATGGAAAAAATTTGGGCAATTTTTGTAAAATAAATATGGGTTATTAAGGCACAAGTTAAATTTTGGTCATTGAAATCATTGTGTGGTCAATACCGGCCGGAAAGTTAATACCGGAGTGAAGGTGCTGGTAGACCACTCTGGTAGATCTTTCAGACATGGTGCTTGTCTGTCTATTAGGAATACCACAAAGAATACTGAATTGATTGTGGTGTAGCAGCTATTTCTGAAATAGCACGTAGTTTGAATGTTTGTGGTTTGTGAGTGAAAAGGAGCAGTGGAGCGGGGTATTGGAGTCCCGAGGAAGCAGATGGTGAGAGTGAGAGATGGAGAGAGCCCCAGAGACACGGCTGAGAAATCCTGAGAAGCTGAGGGCAAATGTCCTCTAATAACGGAAAATGCTTTTTGCTTCTGACTTTATGTAGATCAGCTCTTATTCTCACCTGTGCTTCTAGGTCAACACAAGAGATCTTTATATTGGAACTAAACCCAGCATTTTCTTGTTCATTATGTCCCAGTTCTGTCACAATGTTGTGGTGACCATGTTTCAAATCCTCTTGCAACACTTGTAAATCCCCCATTAATGCTATCTGCACCTCCCTTATTAGCTCATCTCACCTGGCTATCATCATATGCTTTGTCATGCATAATATTACCATTTTCACTCTCTGCTGAAAAAAAAAACACACACCCACATTTCTGTGAATTTTGTGTGTTCGTGTGTGTAATTGTCCGTCTGTCGTTTGATTTGGTCCATTCTCTCTAACTTCAGCAGCTGCCTCTCTGTTGATAGTGCAGCAAGCACTTCATAGGGTGCATTAGCATTTTTATTTAAGCCGGAGCTGGGGAAAGGTACACCAGCATCCAAATGATCACAGCAGAAAGGTGAAAGCTAAGTCCTTGATTACGGCAATGAAATGCTTTATAGTGATGTCCAAGCTAGCGGGAGGACGCAAGAAAACAAGCAGAAAAGGACAAACAGGACATTTCACCTGATGCTGTTTTTTTCTTCTTATGGCATGTGCCCAAATGTACGATTGATTCTTACTGCTTACAATTATAAAGCATCGAAAAATACATGACTGGCGTATCATGCTTCTGAATGCTGAAAATAAGGAACGTTTTGAAGTGATGCTGAATTATTTCTTAAGCCTCTCTTCACAGAACCGTGTTCAATTAGGCTTCATCTTGCAGACTTTAAGGGAGAAATGTTTATATAATGGAATTGTGTATTAGATAGATGGGTATTGTCTTGTAATCTTGATTAATCCATGGATTGAGCACTCTGACAGTATAAAATGAAGCTTTTCTTTAAAATACTTTTTTGTTTCCTAAGCATGCTATTACAGTATTGTGTGTAGGAGCTTCCCAATCTTAGTTAGGCTCTTAGTTAACTTGCTGTTGCTGTTAAAGTTTAAGGCTACAAACACATGTCTGGGCTCAGGTGTTGTTACATTTATACATTTAATGGTGAATATTTTTGCATTCAGTAGCTTGTGTAGCTCATGGTTTTTGACACCTTAGTCATTTCACGATGGTCCTGTTCATGTGGATGTTTGTGTTATTCATCCTTACCTTGTCACTGAAAATTTCTTTTGCCCCTGATCTGCTCATATATTTAACATCCAGTCAATGTATTTTTCATTCAGTACCTTACAACATTGAGCAGCTTATGCAACATTTGAAGTCAGCCAGTGGCCTGAGACTGTGGCCAATGGCCTCTTTTTCACTTCTTTAAAGTTCTTTTTCAAAAAGAGTCTGACTGTTTAATAGATGCTTGTCAGTTTCTCTGCCCACTATGAAACTGAACTCAAAGTACAAACCCGGAACTAACTGGCATGATGAAGGCAGCTGTCTGCCATGCCCAATCACCCTCTGTCTTCATGATTCTGGCCCCTGACAGCAGCAGCCAGACACTCATACTGATGGATGGATCCTGATGGGTGGATAAATGGGAAGTGGATGAGTAGTTTGCTGCCCTTTCTGTCCTTGTTTGTGAATGCCTGCATTGTACTGGTGAGAATGAGTCTCCAATGAAAAGCAGGTATCCGGCTTTTTGTGATGCTGAAAGAGACAGATAACTGCTTGCATGCTATAGGAAGATGTGTGTGCGTGCGCGTGTGTGTGTGTGTGTGTGTGTGTGTGTGTGTGTGTGTGTGTGTGTGTGTGTGTGTGTGTGTGTGTGTGCTTATATGGTGAAGCGAGATGGCAGACAAACAGGGTCCCTTGTGCTGGAGCAGTTAAATTGGACCATGTTAGTATTGATTTTGTCCAGATTGGGTGCCCTTTTATTCATAATGTATTCCCTTCTTGACTGACACCGATGCCGCAGATTATGTGTTTAAAAAAGAGGATAAAGTTCTAGATGCAGTATCTTCACAGTGAAGATACAGCATATACAGAATGGATGTCCCAGACCTTTTCATGCTCTTGTGCATTCTTTGGTTCATTATCCTTTTCATCAACATTCTTTAGGTAAGCTATTGGCACCAAGTTTTATCTGAGAACTCAAATTAAACTATTTCTCATAATGGTGAATAATATTTTGATCTAAAGCCTCACCCACACTGTCAAGTAAATAATAGGTTTATAAACTTAAAGCATTTCTCCTTTAGGATTTCAGAATTTGCTAACATCATAATAAAAATCTGCTTTAGATAGCATTCATTGTTAGCACTTTAATGTTCTCACTTCAGGTCAGTGGACACTGAAGGCAATAAATGTGGGCTGAAGGCAGTGTTGAGGGCAAGGGCTGTGGCCAGACCTCTGGCTGGCTAGGGGAATTTTCATCCATTAATTATTAAGGATCTCTTACCACTTTAGCTGTTTACTGAGGCTGAACATGCTGCTGGGCTCCCCTGAAGAGCAGGGCATTGCTGGGGCTCAGAGGATCTCCCCGTCACTCATCCTCACACTCTCTCACGCACTAGGGAAATGAGGGTGATTGCGGCACTCCGGAGGTCAAGTGAAGTCAGAATTTTAAGGTAATCCTTGACGGATCATTGGTAATGCAGTTAATGGCAAATATGGGTTACTGTGGTGTATATGGCATGATGCCAGCTGGTCACTTCCACTAGTATTTATTTAAAATTTGATTTATTACATTAGTCAAAAATAAACAGTCAAAACGAGGTGTCAATAATTTGGGTGAAATTGACTGAAAAATAACTGAAAGACTTTCCTTAGATCGAGCTGGACACTTTTTTCTGTTTCGTGATAGGACATTTAAAGGAAGTGAGCTGTACATGAGATCAAGTTTTTAGTCAATTCAACATCCTTGTCCTGTCAAGAGTGTGCTGCTTTTCCCGTATCTGCATATTCATACTGTATGAGAAGTCATATAAAGGGCACAGGTTCATGTAGTTTTAATGGCACACTGGAGATTTTGTGTATGGCATGATGTGAGCATGTCACACAGGATGTGGAGAGTCTGAACTCTGTACTTGACACTTGCACTCTTAACCCACTAGCTGAATTATTCAGTAAATGAAATGGCTCAGTACATTAACTATGACGTGACCTATTCTAAATTCCTTTCTTCTTTTTTTGCATGTTCATCTATTCACAGACCTGCTGTCTTTTTACTTTTCATATCCTCCTCTTATCTTAATTTCTATTCTCCCTCAGACCCTCCACCTCCTGTTGAGAGCAGACCTGTTAAAACATTGCTGCCTACATCCCCCCACAACCCCCCACTCTATTTCCTTTATGTGTGTGGCTTTGTGATTGGTTGAGAGTGACCATGCATCCTGTAGCTGTGAGAATAAGCTCAGTGTCCTGCCGTGTGGCTTCTGCTCTGTTGTGTCCATGCTGCTCGAGGCCGACTGGCCATCCTGTTACCGTCATGCTGCTCTGGTCTGTGCTGGCCTCCACTGCACCATCTGTTACCTTTGCCGTTTTCACACGTTATACACTACACACACGTCTCACACATACTCCACATTTTCACCTGGGCCCTCGGAGGGAATTAAGCTCTTTGAAAGTGTGATGTGTGTATGTGCCATCTGCACGTCATCTTACTTTGATAACCAGGCTAAGGCAGAGTGTGAGTCATGTCACTATGTCCTTGCTTAACACAATTCAGCGCATGGGTATGTTTGTTTGTGTGTAATTGTGCTATATGGTATTGGATCTCAAATAAGGACCCCCGCAGAGCACCATACTGCATTTTCCCAGCGGGTCCATTTGCATCAGTCCTCCCACTTTCCAATTTCTTTCTATTGTTTTTAGTGATATCTCCTATGCTTACAGCTCCAGTGCTTAGCTTTGCCTTTTTTTTTTTTTTGGTAAAAGCATTTGTTTGTAAAAGCACGTCAACAGCAGGAGGAATTTTTCTATAAAGCATTCAGTAGATGGAGGAATGTTTACTGAACCCTCTAGCTGTATAAGATCAGAGGTGTTTGTTAAAGAGGATTTATAGAGGATTTTTTTTTTTTTACTCTGGCTTGCTCATTAATGGCAGATTTGTCACCTCAGGGCAAAGAATTAAAAGCCATTAGGCAGAGCCCCCCGATGTCTGCCACTTTAGTGTGAGCCTTCAGTGTGTAAGCTATACCCAATAATACCCAAAACTTTAAAAGCAAGATGTGGCTGTGTCTATAGGGGCATATGGCTGGACTTGTTTTACAACCCAGTAGTACCTTTTTGGAGTTATCTAAAGACTCTGAGAAGCATCTGGGGTCTGACAGAGTGTTTGGAGTGTACACACTATGTTGAACTCCTAAGAGCGCATTGTTAATGAAAACAAAAATGCCTCTCAGCTACTGAGTGTTTGTGAAAATCTATTATCATGCCTTATCCAGGGCAAGGGATAAAAAAGGGTTTTAATGTAGATTAACAATTAAAAGTAGACCCTGGATTTGGAGGAAGGAGTAATTCTGTAGCTGTGATTCTAATTAGTGCTAAACAGAATTGTTTGCTGTAGATTTGTTAGGAATAGTAATGAGATTTATGCTGGCTCGGCTGAAGACCAGAGGAAGAGCAAATTAATTCTCTACAGGAGTAAATTTATGTTGGAGTTAACACTGTTGAACCAAAACCCTGAATGAGCATCAGCGTTTAACAGTCCCGGTATGTTTGGACTGGATAGATAAATGAAAAGAAGAGAGTATTGCTAGAGGGTCTACTGATTTCCTCTTCGTCAGTTGAGTTGCTCACTAGCTGCCTTGCCTTCAGCTCTTTCATTTATTGACACTTCTTCTTGGGCTGTGGGCCGTGTTTTGGCTGTATGCTGCACTGTTTGACATGTTCAGCACACCTCTCAACACTTATCTCTCTGTCCAGCAGCTTCACATCTCTCCAAGCCTGGCGGTGTCTTAATGAACCCTCTGCTTTTTTTCCCAAGATTATTTTGCTCTACCTTACTCTTACTCTTGCTTTCATTCATTGCTATGTATCTGTTGGTTCTTTCTTTCTTTCTTTCTTTCTTTCTTTCTTTCTTTCTTTCTTTCTTTCTTTCTTTCTTTCTTTCTTTCTTTCTTTCTTTCCATACAGATGGCTAGCTTAGAATCTGTACATGTGTTTTTAACTTGTGTTCCACTCTAGACCTGTGTCTGTTTTGTCACATTATTTTGGCAGTTACATCATGGCCAAAATAATCTTCTCTCTCTTTCTCTTCTATTTTTCTTTCCTCTCCTTTAATCCTTTTAATTGTTTTTACCTTTTTTTGGTGAAAGAAATTTGCATTTGTTGCCATTTCTACCAGAAATCATTTTTACCAGAAATAATTCAGTGTCATAAATAAGTTCTCAAAATGGGTGTGATTCCCAGTCTGACGTAAAGTGGAGTAACGGGCAGCACAGTGATGCATTGGGAAGGATCACTGCTTCACAGTTCCAGGGTCCTGGGTTCAATCTTGAACCTGTCTTCATGTGGCTTTCCTTCAGATTTGAGTATCCTTCCATTATCCAGAAACACGCATCTAGGTGGAAATGCTAAGTTTCCCACAGGAATCAATGCATGTATGGATGGTGCTATGTATTGGCCTGGTGTATTTTAACTTTAAAAAGTTTATTTATTTTGTAAAGTTGAAAAATGCACCCGCATCTATACTCTCACTTATAGCAGGGTCAAACTCTTTATACACGCTGATACTAACAGTGTGGACAAGGTCTTCTGAATGCATCACATTCACACATAACCTTAACAGAAGTCTCTCAGTGTTTAAGCGAATGAGTCAGCTTTACTGCTGTGTAGAGAAGGTGACTTTGTGCCAGAATGCAGCTGATCATTAGACAGCTGCAAATTCACTCCTCTGTTTAATCTGCCACTGCCAAACTGAGCAGGTGCTGCTGGGTATGCTTTTCCTCAATATGTGGCTATATGCCTGTTTGATGATGGAGTAGTGGGTGGACAGGCATGAATGTTTGCGTGTGGGTGTTTGAGAGCATCTTCTTGTTAGTTAGTGACTAGCTCAGGATCTGTTTACTATCCCTTACCGCTCCAGCTTGTCTAATTAACCTGCCTCAGACAGCTCTGTGTGCCAACAGGTGGTCGGATCAGGGAGGCCGAATGATTGGATCACAGCCAGACTAATTACACGAGGCATATTTTTGTCTTCCTTCTTTACATGGCACTTTACATTCTCTCAGTGAACACACCACCAAACACAATTAGTTCTTGTATTGTTCCATTTTATATACTTACACAGTTGTAATTGGTGCCTAAAATGAACCTGATTTTCCTGTAAATGATTGCTGAGCTTTAGGTAGAGTGTAAGTTTAAAATATTGATTTGTTTCTTAGGCATGCTGCTGTCTGGCTTGCTGCATATGTGTGTATGTGTCCAGGGAAATGTCCAGCAGGGGGTAGCTGGGATATTTTGTGTGTGATCGGGTAATGTCTGGGCCAAAGCTGCTTGCTGAGTTTAACATTTCACTGTCCTCATTAGTGCTCAGCTGTGGAGGATGAATGTCTTTTGAACAGTGACAAATAAATTGAAGCTCTGTGGAGAGCTGATATTCACCGCCTATATATGAATATTGCAGGTAGAACTGAAGTCTTTTGATGCGTAGGGCTTGACAGGTTAGGTGTTGACTTGCTTACCGGCTCACATCACATCGAAGTAAACAATAGACCATGAATATATTTATACATTATGGGTAATGCACAGATGATCTGTTGTTATGGTGGTGCTATATCCATAATCTTCAATCTGCCCAAGCAGACATATTCTGCCTAGTTAAGATATACAATGTGTGCCTAAATATGGCCTCTATCAGGTGTCCTATGATAGAAAAAGGGAGAACGAGTGTCTGATTTCTGTTTGGAACTGGATACAAATGTCCTACTAGGCACTGCAGGAGGTTGCATTCAGAATTTCAGGATCCATCCATTACCCAGAAATGGCTTCTCTGCTGTTCTCTGCAGTCAGCCTCTCCATCAACAGCTCTCCATCTTCATACTGCTCTGATCGAGACCTAAAGCAGCAGATCTGCTCCCTGATGTCTGTCAGAATCAGCCATGAATTGATTTTAATCTACAACTTCTTAAGCAGTGGCTTCCTTAAGATAGGAATATCAGCTTGCTGCTTAAAAGAGTTGAGAAAAGCATTGTTTTAGGTCTTTGTTTTGTGCATAAGATCACAGTGATGCTCATCTGTGAGTACAATGTGATTCCCATCATACAGGTAGAAACTACAGTATGATGAGTCTGTTAGATTAGCTCAAATGTATAGGCTCACTCCCTGTGTTTGTCTCTCCATTGCTTTGGGATTCCCCTTGCCACTGTCTGAGGGCTCACAATGACACACTGCAATTGAATTGACAGCAAGAGAACAAATTAGTCCCAATGTGTGGCTTATGGCCAGAGCTGTAGGCATGGGGAGTGCTGAGGAGTTATCCATGCATAGCTTACTAGACCTCCTAGTGATTGCCAGACTTGTTTGTGGCACACATGGGGCACTTATGATGTGTTCGATTCTATCCATGGCCTGTCAGTTACTCTGGCTGATGTGTGAATATAGCTTTCAGGGCTGGCTTTGGCTTCAAATGTGTCCTGGTGTCCTTGGGGTCTTTAGTTTTACTTCAGTGCTATCCACTCTGTGTGTGAGAGACAGGGGAGAGACATGAGAGAGACCTGTGACTGTCAGGTTGTTGCCACACACACACACACACACACACACACACACACACACACACACACACACACACACACACACACACACACACACACACACACACACACACACACACACACACACACACACACACACACACACACACACACACACACACACATACACACACACACACAAAAAGTTGAATTTTTCAGCACTATGGACAGTTCCAATAGGGATATGGTACCCAAGGTCTCTAATTTCTACTATGTTTGTGTCTCTTTAATATTTGAACTTGAGCTTTATTCAGTCTCAAAACTTTGTCTTCCTCTTCCTTTTTTTATCTGCCAAAGATGATACATGCCTTTGAGTTCATATGACTTTGACTTTTCTATAACTATCTCTTTTTGAGCTCCACACCCTCCACCTCTCAGTATTATCAGTTTTTTTATATGCTTCACTCTAACATTTTCAACTTTTTTCCATCTCTTCATCTGCTTCCTCCTTTTTGAACATTTACTATAAACTAAGTCTTGTGTCTTCACATGAATTCTTGTCTGGGATTATACCTTTAGAGTTTTAAAGGATAAATCTAAAGAATGTGTGCAGATAAAAATGTAGCTTTGCATCTTTTGTTAGTCTATTAAAGTGCAATGGTTTGTTCATCACATGAAGAAGCTTGTCTCCACTTATAATGAATAAATCTCTCTCATATACGAAAAGCCTAGTACTACTGTGAAAAGTGTAGTTACAGTACATTATCAGCTGCAGACAATTTGGATTTGGATTGGCAAAAAAATGGATTTGTTTGTTGTATTTGTAGTTAGTTCGGAATCAGTATTAAATACAGAGAGTCAGGAGAGGGTGTATGTTTGTAATCCTGACCTGGTTCAGCTTCTGCTTCATAGTAGGTTGTGTGGGTTACATGTAAATATTCAGAGGTCCTGGTTCTCTGTGGAGAATGTCATCAGAGCCACTGCTAATGAAACAAAGTAAGTGTTTGGGGGTTGATGTTGAGAAAACCAAATCAATGGAGCATTAAGTCAAGGGGAGATCAGCAAAGTAACCCACAGGGCCTTTGGGCAAGCTTATACCAGTTTTGCCTAGTGTAGTTTGGCTCTATATTTAGCCAATAGAGATGATTGTATTTCCTGTGCTGCAATAGCCAGCAAACCCGTGGGAAGCTTTTGAGTGTTCTGTTTCAACACCTTCTGGATGAGTTGCTAAGGTTCTGCTGTGGTTCTTTTGTAGAAATGGGTCAGGTTGCTAACATGCAGGCTGCACTTAATCAAAATGAGTGAAAGTATTCAAAAAGTAGATCCGAGCAGTGACCTTTGTTTCTAAGATGGATTTTTTGAACATTTTTGCAGTGGGCAAGTAGGAGATTGAAGTCGGTTGATAGTTTAGGATATTAAGGTCAGTGAGGCACAATGCAGTAGTGTGGCATAAGCTTACCTGTACATAAAAGACAGGCCATGGTGTGTGTTGGTTGTTGCATGCATGTGATTAGCCCTCACAGTTCGATACCTGAAGGAAAATTGTAGTGAGAGATCTACTCTTTTCACCATTTCTTTGATAAGTCTATCTTGCCCTAAATCGAAGCTCATACTGTAGACTTTTATTTTACAGTATATATTTTGTCTGCACATATTAGAAGATAAGTGTTATATTTGGTAACACACTTTGGCATGTCAGGTTTTTTAAGCCTGTAATCAAAATTCTCTTTCTCTCTTCAGTTTTTCTTTTTCTCTCTTTTCAATGCCGTTTCTTGATGGCACCAGGAAGCTATGTTATGAAAGTGCATTTGTTAGGTTTTAAAGAGAGAGGAATACTGGGCTACTTCACCTCCACAAGGACACGGTGACCTTTCTTTTCTTTTGTCCTCTCCTGTTATTATTCTCTGCTTTTATATGGCTTGGGGTGCTATTCAAAGCAACTCTACCAAAAAAGATATGAAGGATATGAATGTTGCTTTGAACGAAAAAAATCTGCTGTGAAAGGCAAGAAAATAATAACAGGATAATAACACCCATTCATCCAATAACAGGATAATACCATCCATTGAGTGTGTATGTGTCTGACATGGTCCATTCGCTGCAGTGTGTTTTCTCACTGAGATTTAAAATTAAGGTGTTTAAAATAACTAGATTGCTATAAATGTCTGTGGATTATTTTTGGATAGATGCAGATTTCAAAGTGGTTTATCAACAGGCAAGTGAATGTGCTAATTACATTGTTATTGTCTGTACTAGTTAAACCTTGCTGCCATGTTGAACTCTTTACTCACATACACACTTGATGTTGTTGGTCGTACACTGTGCCTCTTAGGGCTTTTTCTTTTTCTCAGGCTGAAAGTGCACATGCCTTTGTCTTACCCTGTGATATTTATGGTATTTAGGGTTTAACTGTAAGAGATGCTACAGAAAAGGACCATTTTAATCCAACAGCCCCATTCTCTCCGACTCAATCTTTCATCTTTGTTGTTCCCCAGCCCTGCAGCTATTCCAGTCTGCTCTATGTGGGTCACTGCGCTTGTCCGTTGGGATGGGAGACAAATGGGAATATCCCTCTATCCTTTTTTTTTTCAAAATCCCAAGGTCTTTTCTCAGATTGGGTCAACTTTCTGTCTCTTCAGCCATGTCTTCAGTTCTGCACAGGCAATGTTTGTGATTATTGTCTAGTACACAGGACTCAGTGGGTTAGTGGGTTAGTCTGTGTGTGTTGTTGTCTAAGCTGAACTTGTTCCTAAGGGTATATTTGTTCAAATCAAGTACCAAACAAGCTTAGTTGCCATCTGTTTTAAAACCAAACACTTCACTTTGTCATGTTTAGAGAAAGACAAGTTTTTACAGAAGGTTCTTTTGTCTCCTGAAGTTGTCATTTTAAAACAAATGACTCAGTGAACTGGACAAAAAGAAGATTTTTCTTTCAGGCACAGGCCTGCCATAGAGTGTGGATAGATGACTCAGTCCTGAGATTTCCCTCCCCATAGCAGGATGGAGCTGGGAAGGGCATATTCGGCAGGTCTGAAGGACGGAGTTGTTGTGAGGGCAGACGGATCATTTACCTCTTCATCACAGTATTGCGATGCTGTGCTGATGAGGGGAGTAATGCCATGCTGAGTGTTTAAGAATAGCCCTCCATACATTACCCTCCCCCTTAGTTGGGAACAGATGATGGTGAAATTTGTGTTTATGTGCTGAGAGGTCAAGGACAGACTGGTATGCCTTGCCTCCGGCTGCTCTTCTATGTACCTTTGTGGCGTTTATTTAAAGACCTCATCAACCTCATTCCTCACACACACAGTGTTATACCCAGAGTGTCCTGCCTCCCAGTTTGCTGGATTAATTAATCTCCTTTCCATCCAGATCTAGGAGAGCCGCTGAAAACGGCCTCGCTTCTTGCCGGTGGGCGTCCAGATGCCAGCTCTCACCCATTCATCATTATGACTTTGGGGAACAAGAGAGAGAAGGAGATATGGTGTAAAAGAAGATGAGGGGAAAAAAAATTTAAGCCAGAGAGAGCAGCAGAAAGGGTGAGGGAGTCTCTCTCTCTTCTCCCTCCTGACTACTTCTATGATTAAAAGGAGAGATGTAGTTATTGTTTGTGCTGAGAGGTTCAAGTAATATTGTATAGAATGCTGAGGTGAGCACATGAACAGAAGATGTATAGACAGTGTAATAAGGGGCACAGTGTATTTAAGATTAATACCCACTGTTACCCCAAACATAACTGCTTAATTTGTTTTACTTCTTATACTTTTACTGATGTTTATGTTCCATTCACTAGAAGTAAATAGACTGCAGTGTTATAAATAAAGCACATATATAATACGGATAAATATTGTAGCTTAATTCAAATAGGTAAGAAGGAAAAAGATGTGACTGGATTTGAAAGTGAAAACGAGAGGTGGAGGAGAGTGATAGCTGAAGAGACGCAGGTTTTCAGGGGTGATGCCATGCATGGAGCATCTATGCTAATGCTATTCCTATCAACCTAACAAGAGGAAAACAAACTAACCGAGAGGTCTAATCATTTCACAGCTGTGTGGGTGGATTGGCTTTTTCTCATCTGCTCTTTTTTTTGTAGATACACACACACACCTTTTTGCCAGCTGATGCACAGTCAGTATAATATACACATGTTTTGCCTACTATCTCACAGTCAACATTCCTCTTTTTTGGATATTCATTCAAGCGCACATGAATTACAAAGATATGCCCAGCTTGAGCATTTTTAATCAGACGTGGTGGAAATCAGTTTCCTGGAGGGATATGGGCAAAATAACTGTAAACACTTCTCCAGTTGTGCCTGTAAATAAGTGTGACTCAGAGGGGGGATTTTTCATGACTAGGAAGAGCTTGCCAACCGCTAGGTGAAAATTATTCTCTGCTCCTGCCGAGCCATTGGTTTTCTCTCATGTCTGAATGCACAGTAAGTGCAAGGAAAATACCCATTTTGAAGGATCACTTTGTAGTAAAGAAACATGGTTTAAAGCCCGACTCATCTCACAGAGGTGCTTATTATTGACAGCAAACGTTTAATCACATCAAACAGCTGTCCTACCAGCATACAGTATAGACCCTTTAGCAGTTTTTGTCACTTTTCCTAAGCTCTTTCCACCTCAACGCTGTCCAATTTTGATTATCATACCTGAGCTCTGCTAACTAGAACACACGGTTGGACATTGGCTCTATATCTCAAAATTGTTTTTATTGAAGCAGGAAATTTGGTCTTTTGATCTCGTCCTAAACCTGCAGCGCTTTTTACGCATGCTGCATTTATCAGAGCTGACAGAGAGACCTGTCAAAGCGGCGCTGAGATATGGATCTTACCTGACTGGCCGTTCTCACTTGAGCAGTGCTCTGCGGGGTGGAACTAATGTCCTAGTCAGCTGGGGGATCAGCTCCCTCTAGGAGCCGGAGGGGCCGTGGATCAGAGCTAATAACGGCAACGCTGCCTTCTAGAAGACAGAATCTTTCAAAACTGCTTCCTGCTCCATCATCTGAAGCAGGCAGTCGAGCTAAGTCCGATGACAATCTGATTTAAGTGCCTACCCCACAGCACCATTTTGACTTTTTCACATTTGATTTCAATGCCATCTGTTTGTTTAGTAATGAATATGGCATTTAGAAATCTGATTAAATTCGAAAGGCTTTGCTCTTGAAAGTGTGTGTGATGGGGTGTCGGCCTGCACCGAAACAAAAGACAAAGAAGAAATCAAATGTAATAATTGGCCATAGTGAGCCATTTAAATCATAATATTTAAATAAGTATATTCAACCTTTTGAAGCTTTTACTGATGGTAGTAATGTCTGAAAAAGCTTCTCCTGTGTGCATGTGGAATATAATACGTGTCAAAATGCTGCCCATTATCCTGCGCACGCAGGGTAATGGGCAGCATTTTGACACGTATTATATTCCACATGTATTATATTCACATGTGCACATGATCGCTGTCTGCAAATACGCATTGTTCGAAATTCTGATCTTATCATTTATAATTTTTCTGTGAACAAATGACTGTGATTTTCTGCAAGCAAATCACTAATTTGGACATGTTTTATGTCAGTGCACATTCACATTCTACAACTGTTTATTTATGAAGGAACCTGACTTTACCCAGGATCAAAGCAGACTTGAAGCTGACAGTCACGCTTCCTTCCACTTGAGTGGTCTTGCGTATCAAGCAGGTAAATCTGTACTGCTTGAATTACATTGCCTCAAACTCATGACACTGGAAATGGAGGTTAATCATATACAGTACAGAGGAGCCTGAAAAAAACATGAACGTTGTTCCTTTTTTTTCGTTTTGCCTCTGTACCTTCGAACATATGCTCTAAAATGCAACATAGTCTGATCTCCTAAAAGTGGAGAATGTTTGCCTTATTTAAAGTATACTGAAATCGAGTACTAGATGTAACGTATAAAACGAGCTTTCGTTCTTATATCTCATCACCCATCCCATATGGCCAAAGAGGACAGGACTGGTTAACTGGCTTCAGATGAAATATATAATTTCATCCTATTTATATACAAAAGATCTAAAAATAAATTCAAGATATGACATTTACATTTATTTTTTTAACTGTTGTCTGTTTATGCCGGTAAAGCAGGTCAGCATGAGACTGAAAAACTGGAATAAATTATCACCAAAGCTTTAAGCTTATTAAAATAAACTGATTAATAAATTGTGCAAAAACACACTGGTGGCTTCTAGCAATGTTTCACTGTAATGGTCCAAAGAATTCATGCATGGATTCAAAAAATAGCATTGAACATTTATTTTTCAGCCTGATCTCTACTACATGGGGAACGTTTCCCTGCATGTTTTACGAACAAAAACTCACTCATATTGGAATGGGAGGACAGCTGTTGGGATATCGGTAAATGTTTGTGTGAAATATATTTGTTAAATTCAGGACCTCACAGCTCCTGTGTTCACATGGGTTTCCTCTAGATTCTTCGGCTTCCTCCTTCTGTCCAAAAACATGCATATAGCCAGCGTGGCTAGGTTAGATTGAATGGAGTGTGCATGGGGATCTGGGATGATGGCCTGATGTCTTATCTAGCATAAATTGTCCTGCTTTATGACCTGGGTTTAAGGGTAGACTATGCAGGCCTGACAAGGATAAAGAGTTTACATATGATAAATGGATGAGCACGTTCCTCAGTCAAATACATTTGTATATTAATGCCAAGATCTATAAAATTACTAAAATCTAAAATCCCTTTGAGAGATGGATCTCAGAATGATGTAGCACGACATGTTCAGGAAACTTTGTAGTCAAATGTCCCAGTATGTGAACACTGGATAACTACACAACTACAATAGTTAGTGTAAAGGTTGTAGTTTTGAATCCTCATTATCAACATTGCTGTACATGTTAATAAACTAATGGCAAAATACAGCAGCTGCAATTAAACCTGAGTCCTTTTTTTTTTTTTTTACAGATAACATAATCTTAGCAAAATGCTCTTAGAGATTAAAAAATGCATAAATCCAGAATTTATAATTTTATAAATATAAGACTGCATAAAAAAAAGGCTTATGGCTTGAGAAGAAGAAAAATACACTGCACAAGAGTAATAGAGATTTTCCAGTTCTATGAGGTAGAAGAACCCAAGCACGAAATGCCAGCTTGCTGTTGTGGTTAAACTTTATTGACCGTGTGACTGGTGTTGTTCTTTGCTCAGTTAATTTTCCTTATTAACTCTTCAATGACAATAAATATACCGGATAATGAAGTGTTTATAGAATCCGTAAATGTGCTGATCTCCATGTCTGAGTGAATGTATGCAATGTTGTGTGAGAAGTTCAGATACAGAGAATGTAGAAATAGGAAACATAAAGATACAGAGCTCTTCGTGTCTACATTCACTTTTGATAGACTGGGCACAAGTGACTTCTTCTTTTTTTAAATTTGTGTGCCTTTCTGTATTTCTTTTTCTGTCTTCCGTATACGCTCTTCCTCTCCCCCAGCTGCCTTCTGAGTCTGTGCTACATCTGGCGCAAGCACTTCAAACCCTGCCCCTATCCCCTCACTGCTCTGCTTTTAAATTCAACACCATGCTCTTTTATCTGCCTTTTAAGACCTGCTTCAAAAAGGAAGCAAGTTTTCATTAATTATCTCTTCATTACTCATACTAAAGCCTTCTATTAATATAAATCCAGTAGCTAATATGTGTGTGTAGTGCTAAATAAGATCTACCCGAGAAATAAAATGCAGTAAGGAGAGAGAGAGTAGTTGGATGGATGGGTGTGATATTTAGAAATGACAGAACCAGGAAAAAAGATGAAAAAGCTTGAGGAGAGGAAGAGAGGTGTGGGGTGAGCTTTCCTATTTATTTTAAAACAAATGCCATCTGTAGAAAGGTAGGCCAGAGAGCAGAGATTGGAGTCTTTCTGTCATTTGTGGATTCACTTGTTTTCTTTGTGGCCGTATTTCTTTTTGTACTCTGTGGTCTTGGTTTGCTCTTTTCAGTCTGTCTGTGTGTTAAAATCCGAACAAAGCTGAATGCTAATGAATTGAGTTGTGTGTTCATCAGACGTATACAGCATGAAGCATAGAAGGCATTCACAGAAAAGGACTTTGAAGAAATGGCTGTGACTCAAGTTTTATTGAGTGTTTCATGTGACTGTGAGATTGCCATCACTTGACTCTGGCTGCCTTTGATTAGGGTTTCAAAGCAAGGCTCTCTGGGCAAGTTCTGGCACGTTTAAAGCTGCCATGTCTGGCACATTTTAAGCCTCTGGGATGCATTGTGATAATAAAATGCATACTTGAGTAAAGGGAAATAGGAACAATAAATATACAAAGACATATACACAGCCTACATCCACAAACACACTGATATTTGCATTCATACCAACACAAATCCCCAAGTAAATAAAAATGTAATGCTACCCTGAGAGGAAAGTTCTGTAGAGTTAGAGTGCAAAGACCTGCCAGATGGTAGAAGGCCAAAGTAAGAGAGGCTAGGATGACCAGGGTTCCTTAATAATGCTGGGTGGATAATGGAAATTTCCTGGTATTTTTGGCCTCAGATGCACACTATGCTTTATAAACACAACGAGTTTCTTGTGAATTAAAAACAAGAGACAATTTTTTAGCAATGTTTATGCTCTGATTTTAGAGCAGAATGCTCAGAGCAGAATATCCACACTGCTACAAGATAATGAAGAAAGATAGAGCAGAATCTGCTGCTGTGTTCAGGTCAGAAATCCATCTGTTTATAGCAGCCCATTTGTCTGAGAGTGATAGCAGCCGGCGGAGATGAGCGATGGCTTGGGAAAGTGAGTAACTTAATGCTCTCATCTGATGATCCGTCGCTGTGTTGGTCTCTGGTCTGAACGATGGTATTGCGCCCTTACCAGAACTCTGTCTCCTGTCTTCCTGGAAGCACCAACCCCCTCTCAGTGTGAGCTGTGTTCCCGCACAAATCTCTGCAGCACCCTGGTGGTCAGATGCAATTCGCTTCACGCTAAACCCGCAGACGCTCTTCCACAGGTGTGTCCAGTGTCTACTCAGGTTACACTTGAGCTCTAAGTGATTAGAAGCCGTCCATCATCCTTTCTGCTCTGCGTAATCTTCTTGCTTCTAATCAATGAAGCCAGTGGGAATGAACAGAATGTTTAGGTGATATATGGAGCGTGGCTCTCAGCTGGCAGGTAGTGACTGTATTAGCTGCGATGGCCAGGTGGCGCCGCTCCTCCTCATCGCTCTCCCTGGCGGCTAGAGGTGACACTCCATCAGGGAAATTGATTGTGCTCGTTGCACAGCTAATTTATTGATGATCTGCCCCTAGCAGGGATAATGAGTTCACAGGCTTCTGATTGATGTCCGAATTGTCTGTGTAACAGAGTTGGGATTACCATTGCATGCCTGTCAGCTGGGACAAGCAACTTGTTTAGATGAGCACCAAGTACACAGACATATCGATTAAAGCCGAATACAAATGAATATTTCTGTTTAGGTGTTCATCGGGGCAAAATCACGTGACTAACAATGAGACAAAAAAAAGCTAAATGGTGTCTGTCAAACTAATGTATGTTCATTTCAGAGTCTGTAAGTATAGCTTCGTAATGGTATGAGCTGCTTGTGGGATTCATTATGTCTAATTACAGCTCCACATCACCATATATTGGTCAAGGAATATGGCTTCATTAAATAGGACTAGACGTGAGAAGGCATGGCCCAAGGGTAATAAAGCATTTGCTTTATTAGGGCAAATCTCGAAAGTCCATACTTAAAGTCAGAAAACAGGCAGACGAGGTAATCGTAGGCATGTCCATAAACGTAAGCCAAAATAAACAGGAATGGGTCAACACAAAAGAAACTAGAGCATGAAAACAAGGCTCAGAGTTGCAGCAAGAAATGCACGATAATACTTTTTGCGATGAGACAAATAAATATCAAGGTATAAATAGACAAACTAATTAAGGACTAAAATCAGAGCAGCAGAACACAATGGAGCGGAGACAGGACTAGAACAGAAAAAATAGCACATGGGAATGTGAACAGAAGTGAACCTGAAAAAAATGACACCAATGCAATGCTCATCGCACTCTAAACTGCTGTGAGACTGCTGGAAATTCGTGACGGAGACCATAATCCACCTCCAGTGGGTGGTCGAAGCTGATGCTCATCTATTTTTTGCTCAGATATGGTATATCACTGCTACTTGGTTACACATCTATTGACATTAATGATAAATGGCCAGACTAAGTAGAAATTAGATCCTTTATTGGTGCATCATTTGGCTGTGAGATTAGAGCGATTGAGAGAGTTTTTATCATCATCTAGCCTTTGCTGTTTTGGGATTTGTTTGCATTTTTGCAAAGGTTTTCTGTCTTTATGAAGTTAAGTACAAAGAAATACAAGTTTGGCTGTTTATATTCACATGCCATATTATGAGTTGGTAACTTAAGTTCAAAAGTTCAAAAAAGGGAAATAGTTCTTTTTCATTAAAGTATTCAGAGTAATCTGAGTTTAGTTCACACCATTTTAGAGAAGGCGAGGTCGAAGTCTGAGTTTTCAATAGCTTTTAGACCATTGCATTTAAACATAAGCACTTACTGTACCTTCAAGGCAGGAGATAGATCAGGAATAATCCAGGATATAAAGTCCAGATTGAAGAAGCAGACCAGGTGCTCAGTCACTGATACAGTACATACTATTAAGTCTACTGTATGTGCATAATATGAATACAGTCTGGACATTTTACACCACATCCACCATGTTGCCATTATAATATGACTTACGATGTCATCATAACTGCAGAAAAAAACATTTTTTTTCTTGGTTAAACCTTGTTTTAACCTCTTTAAAGAATTTATTCAGGTGTTGTTAAACAAGTACATTTTAACCATAAGAACCAACGTTAATACCTATATCACTTGCACTTAAAAAGAGCTGATGTGTTGCCTTCCGCAATTTGTGATTCTGACAGCTTCTGCTCCAGTCCCATTGGCTTATCAGATATATCCATCGACTTATGTTCAGTATTCATTGTTTTCATTCTGTAGAATCTCAGCGAAAGCAGTAAATCATCCAGGGTTTTCTTGCCTACTGTTTTATGAATACTGTAGATATACTACGCTTTAGGTATACTGCTTTTTGCTCACCTTATATTTGTGTAGTAGGGAATATAAAGACACAGCACATGTTTTGCTGTCAGATGTAATAAGACATAGCATAAAAGCAAGAAACAATTTTAAAATACAAAGACCAATACAATGATGTATATATTAATACAAAGAAAAGATGACGAGAAGATTGCCAATACATTACTACAAGAATAGATTTAAAAAATGTAAAAATGTGGTTTACGCCTTTAATTATTGAACAGCATATGACAGAGTACTTGATTCAGCATATTGTAATAGTTAGCATTTTATTTTTTCATACTGTGCATTGACGGTTAATTGTGTGCACTTACTGTAGTAAATTCCAAAATCAGTGAGTTTTGATTTGATGCGCTCTTCTCTAAAGAACATGCCCTCAGTTTAAAGTATAAGCCAACCAAGCATTTATCTACTATGCTAATAGCTCATTAATAGTGTAATAATTTCGTCTTTGATCCTTGAGATAAGCAGTATTTCTGAGTAAAATGGAAATAGAAGTTTTAGTTAATCTGTTGTCCTTCAGTACGCTGTACGCTTTCCTCTCTACATAAATCTTCCTTTTCCACAGACTGTATATACTTCATCCTTCATACAGCTGATTCTTCTCTTTCTATAAAGAGCATTATCGGGCAGAAGCTTTCTGCTCAATGAGGTCACGCCATAGCAGTGCCCCGGTAAAGGGGATGTGTAATCCATTAGAAAAGATAAGAGTTCTCTGTTCACTACATGTCCATGCTGTGTTAGGCAACTTTGCTTACTCCATTAGAGGATACCTGATATGGGACCTGGATGTAGACCCTCTGATCAGAAAAATGATAGGAAAGTGCAGAACAGCGCACAGTTCAACTGATCTGTATGACCCTTTTACTAAAATAAAGCATTGCATTAAAAGGGATTATCTCTCTCTCTCTCTCTCTCTCTCTCTCTCTCTCTCTCGCTCTGCTATTTTCCTCCTCTCTTCTATTAGTCATCTCTAAGTGATTCAAACATGATTTGTCTTTAGGCTGTAGAAGTCTATATGAAGGAGAGAAGCTACTGAATTGAGATGTCTCTTTTTTATACTCATATATGTTGGACATGATCTGGTTCTACACAGAGCTTCTCTGTTTTTCTGAGTTTTAGTAAAATAAAAGTGAGCAGGGATAGACAAAAAACATGAGGTATGATAAGATAGACAGGGTTAGGGTTAGACTGCACACTGCACATTTTAGGCAATCAAGGAAAAATTATATTTGAAAATGCAGTAAATTTAAAAGGAGACCAGCAGCATTTTGATGGATGATCAGTATCGCTTCGTATCCTTCAGAAACCACACTGTGCTATGCTTTCAATCAGTAAGTCAAGCACATGCACTGTCTGTAACAAACTGTGTCAAATCCAAATGCAGAGACAAACTTATATTCAGAGAAAAGGTTTGAAAAAAAAAAATACAAAGAGCAAAATCTGACCATAAATTGGAAAAACAAACTCTGCATAAACTTTTGCTTAAGCTAAACTGAACTTTACTTAATGCTGGATTTACAAACTCTTCGGAAGTGCTGATCATCTTTGTACTCATGTGCACATGATGATCAGCCATAAAGTGCAAAGCATGTTCCTGATGCAGCTTATTTACATTTAGTGGTCAAGCAATTAGACACCTGGAAACACAAAACGATTACTCAGCGGTGAAAAGAAAAGGCTGAAGTAGAAGTCATTTGGACTCATTTCTATACCAGTAAAAAATATTTAGCAGCATAACAGCACCTGAAAAGGTGAACTGGGTGTGAATTTAGTGAGGTGACGAGAAAATAGTCCAGGTGATAAGCACTGCAAGCCGAGCTACACAGCCAGGGTATTCATGTGTTTCTTTTGTTTACGTCAGCACAGGGTTTTTTGTCCTTATTTCCTGCACCTGCTTTGAGTTTACCTCTTGATTTTGTTTGTTCATAAAAAAAACCTTATGTGTCTTGTGTGCAGCACGAAGTACAGGTCCAGTTTCAATAGTATTCTGCTCTTATCAAGCCACTAGTTTTATGTTCTTTACTCTGGTTTATGATCCTCACCTCCATTGCCGTTTTTGTGCGTGCCATATTTTTTTACTTTCTTCTTGTAAATCACCTGATCTTTGCCTGTTTTTGTACTTCATTTCTGTTCCTAATACACTGCTTACCTGCACTTGCATCCTCTCCGCCTCCAAATGTGACACACATAACATAGGGAAACCAGTTATTTTAAAATAATCTTGGCCGAGATGCTGAAAGTGTCACGCAGCATTAAAAGAAAATGCGGTGACAAACAGAAATGATTTAAAATCCAGCTTTCATCCTGACATGCAGTAAATCGTCCTTCATCTGAGGCATATGTTTATGGCTTTACGGACCTGCACAGACAGACCAGTCTGTCTTTCTTTGTCATAATTGAAAGACTAGCTTCATTTTTCCTAATTCATGGGTTTATGTTGGTTCTTAGCCCCTGACCTAGTGAACTAGCACGAGGATATGTTTTTGATAACACTTCTAGAGTGTCTGCTGAATGCAATTTAATCTTGACTTGAATCCATATCTAAATGTGCACAAATCCATGCAAACGTTATAATGGAAGTTGATCGGTCTATGTTTGCATTGGTTAGTCTTTTTATGTGTAAATTTACACACGGTCGGAGACATCAATGCAGGTGCTCTGAATTTCTGGTCGTTCATGAATAACAAATTTCTTGTGTAAATTCTATATGAATGAGGCCCATGAAAGCACTCAGAAGTATAAACATTACAAACTTTGCAGTTGAAAATAATCTAGCGATACAAGAAAGTAGGAGTGATGTATGATATTTGGTGGACTGGAATAGAGACTGTCTCTTTGGTTATTAAATTATTCCTGTTAACTTGCTGCCATTTTTTAATCTTTGTGTTGTTGAGAGCTTACTATAGCTGTAAGTTTCAAATTATCTGCTAGTTAGGGTGCAAATCAGCTAGAAAAAAGTCTGTTGAATAGTAAATGGCATCACTGATAGTGTGAAATTGTTTGAATTCTTATTGTACATCATGTTACAGTGGTTATGTTCGTTTTCTTTGCAGCACAGTAGTCAGAAGCAAATCTGCTCCATTGCTCTTTCTTACTTTAAGAGTTAGTCAGGGATTTGAAAGTTACTTTGCAGACTGTGGATCATCTCTGGTGCTAGATCTAAAATCTCCCAGAATTATCCTCTCCACCCAAGGTCAAATAGCCAATCACTCAATTTCTGTACAGCTTTTCCTACACAGGGAAACTGGAGTCTGTGCCAGGGGACTCAGGGGGGAAAAGCGGGGAACATTGCGTCCTGCCATGAGTCCCCACAATCACACACACACACACACACACACACACACACACACACACACACACACACACACACACACACACACACACACACACACACACACACACACACACACACAAACTACGGACAATTTAAAGATGCCAATACTTCTATAATGCATGTATTTAGACTTTGAGAAATCAGTGAAGCACAGCAAAAACATGCAAACACTACACACAGGACAGAAGCAGCAATTCAACCCCCAAGTGCCCTGGAGGTGCAAAGCAAATGTGTTAAGCACTGTAAATATAAATATAAATGTATATATGTATATATAAATAGTGTTTATTTCAAATCCATCCAAAAATATTGTAATAAGAATGCATATGTGGTGCATTTCTTTTTATATGGACTTTTTATGTGAATGGTTCACATTGTATACTTGTGGAGTGTGTGTGTGTGTGTGTGTGTGTGTGTGTGTGTGTGTGTGTGTGTGTGTGTGTGTGTGTGTGTGTGTGTGTGTGTGTAATAAGTCCAATTGTTGTTCTTTTCAATAATGTAGGAATTAATGTATTTGCTTATGTGTGGATGTGCTTAACAGTTTGTGAGTACACTTGCTTTTGTGTATTTGTGTGTTCTTTAAGCGAGGTGTGTGTTTAGTTCTCACTCTCCATGTCCTTTAGAGCATTTGTTTTAGTAAGCTGACTTTTTAAAGGTGGTATGAGGCTCTGCAGGTCAATCGACACCTTCCATCATCTCTGAGACCATCATCCTGCAGTACAGCCTTGTTTCATGTGTGTACAATACTGAGCAACACACTTCCACTACATTACTCTAATCATCATGCCATTACACTTTGTGAGCTATTATGCGCCAGAAGCTAGGCTCTGGGGGTAATTTTAAAACCATCATGGCTAATACACTATATGACAATTCTTTTTGGTTTTTGAGATATGAAAATTTCTATCATTTTTCTTATAATCTACTTTTGCAATGTCTGCAGGCTCCAAAAGGAAATGATGCAGTTTTGTATCTGCTAAGGTGAGCAAAAATGATTTAGGTTGTAGGGTCTAGCCTCAGGCTCCAGGTGCATTTATACTGTTGTACTTCAGATGGAACATGTTTCTAATTTTCAAAGTTTTTTTATAAGGTTTTATAACCTTTTAAAAATGTGGACCAGCCTTTATCAAGCAACCCCAGCAATAGGATTTGCACCACCATTAGCATGAGCTTGTAAACACTTGCTAAATCGACCTTCAACCGGCTGAATGAAGAGGTTACTAACCTTGTTTTTGTTAGTCTTATGGCCACATTAATCCGTTTACCCTTTTACAGTTTAGTGATTTGTGTATATCAGTGTATGTTATAGATTCGTCCAGCTTGGATTGATTTAGTAACAGCCTTGGCTCCTGACAGCAGTACTCGCTGGTTGAGATGGATGGTTCGGTTAATGATTGCGGCTGAAAACAGACTGCTTAGCAGCATGCTGATGTCACGCCACTCCAGGAGTGTGGCCTAATTAGAGTCTCCACTCTTTTGGATCACCTTCAGCCTCTCTGACCTGTTCATTAATGAGGCAGATTTTTTCTGGATCTCTTTCCTAAGTTTTATTATTGCACTCAATTATTTCACTAAAATTTCCTTTACAAAATAAATAACCTTTTTAAAATAGCTGATTTTTTTTTATTGCTTAATTTGTTAGTACAGAGAATCAATTGATTTATTATATATATTTATCATATAGCTGTTTTTTTTGTACAATTGTGACTGCCCAATTATTTCTATTTATTATTGTAAAAGAGCCATTTGAACCGTGATTAGTTATTTCTGGGTGGTGGCCCATTTTCAGCATAGCCATGGCCCGAATATAGTCATGTTTGATACGATTTCTGGGATGTCACTGTCAAGGTTAAGAATAGTCAGGCATCAAAAAATATCCAATTAACAGCAGCTCTGGGCCTAGAAACTGCCACTGATGATGAGTTAGATCATGATTAACACATTTTGGGCATGGATAAAAATATTCTCAAACTGTACACCTACAAGGTGAACTAACAGTGTAGGTGTGTCTCTTCCACATAAACCAGTTTTCAGAAACACCCACGATACATTTTCAGACGTAGAAGTGGAAGTTAATTTGAATTGCATTTATTATAAATACACACTTACACTGCCGAAAAGGCCAAAATCCAGAGCCAAGCTAGACATCAATTGGATGAACTTAAGAAGACATGAAAAATTCAAAGTTTCTTGAGACTGTCAGCCACAAAGTGCTGGTGCATCCCCTCCGATCCCGTGTTGGAAGAGCATCGGGGATGTATCAATGATCGAAGCCCAATGATAGGAATACACTAAGGAGTACAGCACAATGCAGTTTGAGACGTATCAGATCGTTGTGGATTTTCTTTCCTTCTTTCATGTATCATATTTAATTTTTCTTTAGGTAATGCCATTCATATAAAATGATTGGGTTTCACAGTATTTTCATAAAATGTTTGGGTAATTAAAATACAAAAAGTTGACACTGAAATAAATAATAGTGCAGTATTTCAATTTATGTGATTTGAATCTGATCAGTCAAGGTTTAATTTGGTAATTTGCTTATGAGGAGTTAACACACAGGGAGAAAAATGTTTCTGAACTTCAGGATTTTCCAACCATTCAACCATCCATTCATCCATTTTCTGTACTGCTTGTCCAACACAGGGTCATAAGGGAACCTTGAGCATATCCCAGGGGACACAAAGTAGAGGACACCCTGTGGCACAATTGTGTGCACACACACACACACACACACACACACACACACACACAACCATTTACATACTACAGACAATTTAGAGATGCCAATCAGCCTACACTGCATGTCTTTGGACTTACGAAAGAAACCCTCAAACATGAAACTCTGTAAATGCAGGACAGAGGCAGGAATTGAAAGAGTTTACACTCCCCTATGTTTTTTGTGAATAAAAAAGTTCTTGTGTAAATGCTACTATAAATGATATATGAATAAATTGTGATTAAGGCCCAGCAACGTTGGGCATTGTGTGCTGTATCAGTGATGGTCCATTTCTGATCTAATGAGTACAATGGATATGCTGTACTCCAACAAAATTCTACATACTTGATGAGTTACTCACACACACTGATATGCCTTCCTCATCTAACCCGTCTATCTTATTCTGTCTCTTCATGTTCCTAAATCTCAGCTTCTCACTGCAACTCCCCTCTCTCCGCTTGCTGCTGTGGATTTGGAAAGGAGCCCTTCTTTGCTTCTGCACTGATAAGACTCCACTGAGAGCTCTCATATGCATCTGATTATTTCTGAGCTATGGCTTACAATTTGTGCTGTTTTCTTCTCTCAGCATCTTTGAGGCTCAGCAACTCAAACAGCCTCTAGTGTGGATAAATTCTCTCCTTTTAAGTATTTAAAACTGTTGAAAAGCAGCCTTTGTTGTTCAGGAAGGTCACTTCTGAAAACTGGGGTTTTCATTTGATATGGAAAGATGGGAAGCTTTAGAGAGTTTTTGTTGTCTGTCGTCTGTAGTCAACTGTAGAGACCCGGGGACTTTAATCAGATTTGATGTTTAGATGTTTTCTGATGTGTAATATATTAAAATTAACTATGAATAACAATGGGAGAATAAACATTTCAAGCAGGATTACAGGATTAATTAGGCATATACATATAAATAAATAAATTGATATAAATGGTTTCTCTCTCTTGTCTCTCTGTCTCTCTGTCTCTAACTCACTCTCATCTCTCAGAGGCCTTTGACATGGTGTTGCGCCTGGGTCGTAACTCTACTCTCACCCTGCTGAGGGAGGAGTTCCCCGGCCTGGGGAGTGGAGCCAATGGTGCTGCCACTCAGCTCTTCATGGAAATGTCCCTCTACATCCTTGGCTCTGATGCCAATGTGAACGACATGGTGATTTCCTTCTTCTCACGTCTCTTTCCTCTTGCCTATCGCCGCCTCTTGGGCAATGGAGCAGCAGCAGGAATATCAGATGAGTGCATGCAGAGGACGTGGCGTGAGGTCTCAGCATTCGGCGCTTACCCTAAGCTAATGATGACGCGTCTCTCACGTTCCCTGCTGGCCACGCGTCTCTTCCTTCAGGCGCTGAACCTGGGCATCGAGGTGGTAAACACCACGCAGCACCTGAAGGCAGGGCGGGAGTGTGGCCGGGCACTGCTTCGCCTATGGTACTGTCCACTGTGTCAAGGGCTGATGGAGGCGCGACCATGTAAGGCAACGTGTCTTGTAACTATGGGCACCTGTCTTGGGGGCGCAGCTGAGGTGCAGCCGCACTGGAGGGCTTATGTGGAGGGATTGGGTACTTTGGCAGCTGCTATGAGAGGAGGACAGGACATTGAGGCAGTGGTGCTCAGGCTACATGTCATCATCCGGATGGCACTCAGACACATTGTGGGGGCCAAGAACAGGGTGACTGCACAGGTCAGTTATATATAGACATCTTTTTTCTTTATATAGTACAGCAGGTATTCATAGGTAGCTGATCCATGTTTCTTACACAATCATGTATGCTAATTCCCTGTTTAATATTCTACTGCTTTTTGTACAGGCAGGAAAGGCTCATATTATACCAGAATGTTGAATTAAGAACACATTTATCTTAGTTTATGGGAACTCGTTCATCATAATCTATCATACAATTGTCTTTACTCTACAGTTAGAAGGGAGTAAATTTCCCTTTCTTTTCTCAGTACAAGGAAACGTGTCACTGTTCGGTGTTAATTGCACATACACTATAGATCTGTTATGCAGAGATAAGCTTACAAAAGCACTGTATTATTCTATTAACTGATAAAGCCCCTGAAGAAATGAGTGACATCTGATTTGCATATATTTGGGATTTAAAAAGATGACTAACATGCTCCACAGGCTCTGTGACTCTTTACCTTCACGCAGGTTAAGTACACTCTAAAAATGCTTTAACAGCACATCTGTATCCAGGACTTTCCATAAAGCAGTGCAGTGCCTGACGAGCTCTCAAGTGCATTTCGTCTTGCTGCTCAGTGGTGATCCTTTCAGTGGGGTGCAAGGAGTTAAACAGCAATAACACACTCCAGTTGCTCTTGTGTGCATGAGGGCAAATGCTCATGAAATATTGAAAAAGTGCTGGCTCAAAGCTTGCTCTGTATCTGGTTTCTGCATGGTGGTATATTTAACACCTATAAGTCTATCAGACACACACGCAGACATAAAAAACCTAAACCTGTCTATTACTTGCACAAAATCTTTACTACATTCAGGTGAAATAGAAAGTACACCTTCTTGAATTCTCAGTGGTTTTACACTTTACCATATGTGAAAAACTAAATACACCCTTACTACTTCCATAGGAATTAAGGTTGCACACCTGAATGCTTAAGACCAGCAAGCTGCCGCTTCTGCTTTTATAGAGGTGGTAACATTTGCTGATGATCATTTATACAGGGCATTTGATTAGCAACACCTGCCTGCTTTTAATTCCTATAGAACAGTAAGGGTGTAACTTGACTCATGACTTTGTTTTGGTTTCATTTCTGTTCAGTAAATATTACATGGTGTAAAATTTTATGTGGTATTGTTTATTTGAGATTATATTTGCCTAACTAAGACCTGCTAAGCACCATAGGATTGTTTTTATTATGTCCCAATAGGTAAAACCATGGAATTCAAGAGGGTGTACTTTCTTTTTCACATGAGTGTAAATCGAATTCTCAGCTGTGTGTCTGAAATTATGCTGTTTTGATTCTACTGCTTGAAACTTGATATCGTCTGGTGTGTGTGTGTGTATGTGTGTGTGTGTGTGTGTGTGTTGCACGGTTGTGTGTATATGTTGATGCATGTGCAGTGTTTGAAATTTGAGGATTTGTTTGTCCTCTGCATATGCAATATTTGAATGTATTTCAGCATATTTGATGTTGAGAAATGTCTACTCAGTCCAGGCTTCAGTTCTTAGAGCACTAGATGGAGGCATTGCATACAATATACAGCATTTCATTTTATTTCAGCTCCATGTTAAAGTGTGAAATGTCAGCAGCAATCCAGTTGCTGCAACAGCATTTTTGTTTGCATCTATAACGTGGTGTGAAACCGAGACGTCAGACTCCAGACGTGAAAGGTCACATACTGCACATTTGAGGGCTTTCCCTGCTTTAAAACACCTGATTCAACACATTATCAGGCTCCCCATGATTTGAAGTGGGTGTGATCTTTAGCAACTAAGCAACAAAGTTGAATTTATTTTCGGCCATAATCTATCCAATCTCATCAGGTTAGTAGGATTGTAACCCAATTTTACTATCTGTATCTGTTCAATGTACCAGATGTCCATATCCATACATATTTGGGTTTAAACACAGTGTCAGCATGGTCTATATACCCTACCACAATGGAAAATACTGTAAGAGCCAGCACTGTCAGCGTGCTCAGTGGATTCTGTCAAGAGTCAACAGAATCAAGACGCTTTTATTGTCATTTCAACCTTATATAGCTGGTGCAGTACTCAGTGAAATGAAACAATGTTCCTTCAGGACTGTGGTGCTCATAAAGCAGGAAGCGACATAGAACTAAGAACTAAGTACACTAACACAGTTCAACATAAAGTGCAGACAGTGCAAGATGGACAATGCAATAACCTACAAAAGTGTACACAGTGTATAGCGCTGACTGGTACAGTAAGGTGCAAGTAAAGATTAATTCTTTTTTCATTTACTACACGAGCCCATATATTTAAATCTAAACAAACTAATAGCCTTGTTTAAAACTTACATAAAGTAAATAAATGTATTGCAAAGTTCAGTGTCCGTCAATATGTGTCTTCATGAAAGCAAATAGCGTCTGCTTGAGCAACTGTTTTGTTATAGTCTCTGTTATAGAGGCTTTCTAAGGAAAAAAACCAAACAGAAATCTGATGGTGCACCTCCTACTTGTATTTGTATTTATATCTGGTAGGAAAACATTATTTGTATTCAGTTAAACCCTATGGTGCACGCACACACGCATAAACTCATCACAGGAATTGTGAAATCAAAGGGATGTTTTCTAGAGTTTAAAATTTCTAACAATAAGGCTCTTACTCTTAATCTACTTACACAACACCAAAATGACTCCCAGTCTTAAAGACCTCATACTCAGCATTTATTTTGTCTCTGTTCTGCTCTGACTCATGTCCAAAAGGGCTAAGAAATAAAATAATTAGAATCAGGTGTGTAAGATCAAGGGACACGCTGTGGTAGAAGTACAGAAATTAATAATTGCCTGCCATATATATATTAATTAAACAAATGAACAGACTTGTACTATATATATGTGTGTGTATGTATGTGTGTGTGTACATACACATATACACACACACACACACACACACACACACACACACACACACACACACACACACACACACACACACACACACACACACATTTGTTTAAACACATTTTTAGGTAATAGCTACTATGGTGAGAAACAAGAGTATCCAAATGTCCTGTTACTGTTTGAACACCAGATTATGAACATTATGAACATAGTGATACCAAGGATACAGCTTATGATGTACTGCAGCTTTTACTGTAGAAGGAGAAAAAAAATGCAGATCTGGTTTCTTGAGATTAAAAACTAATTTCCCCAATTATTAGAGTCTTATTTTAATCATTTTCAGTCAGTCAAACTGTTTTAAAGGTATTTTATGGGGCATCTTTATTGGTTGTTGGCTTAAATGATAAATATATTTCTGCCATCACTGCTTCTACTGTCTGGCGTCCACCCAAAATCCATGAGTGTGTCAGACTAATCATTGTAATTTACAACTCATGCCATGTTTTTGCTTAAATATATTTCCTCATCTCTTCCTTAAATCATTTCTTGCCTAAGCCACTAACAGCCACATCCAAAACGTGTAGTGTGCTATAGTTTACTATAGTTTACTATTTCATTAAATAAGGCACAGAGAAAACAACATAATACTTAAATACACTTGGTCACCTGTAGGTGATAGGGAGGAGGGCATCGATGTGGAAATAGTGCAGTCTGGAGCACTGGCATCACGACAACAGAGTACAGCTTCATATTACAGTGTTCTTGCCCTTGACTGCAATCCAGTGCAGATATGTAACGCAGTCCTACTGTTAAAAGAATCTCAGTGCATGTGTTTATGTGTCTGTGGTTTAGAGCTGAGAGTTCTGAGTATAAAGAATAAACTGTCTTCTATTGATTATAGCATGTAACCAGAGGAGTGAACCAGGTTCTATATTTAGGAGATGTAAGAACACTGATCGTTTGTCAATGGAAAGCAGTCTGAAGCTGTTGGTCTTAATCATTCGTAAAGACAGAAACTCTTGTTTTTTTCTGTTTTTCAGATTGATTATGTGCTTTTAGTTGATCTTGTTCCTGCTTAAACACTGTTGTATCACATCTGAACCAAGCTGGCAACCCAACTCAACAAATCTGCATTCATTCTATTCTATTCTTTTTGTTACTGATGTCTATTACATTTGTGTGTGAGAAAACGGGACAAAAAGATGATGCATGATTTATGAAGCACTATTTTTACCAGTTACTGAGCAGAAGTAGAAAACTAATGATGATCTGATGAGAAATGTAGGAGGAAAAACATTTTTCTGGCATTGGGGAGTGATTTCAAGGACAAGACTGGATGTTAGAGAGTTTGATGTGCATAGGTCTCTAGGGAAAGAAAGAAAGAAAGAAAGAAAGAAAGAAAGAAAGAAAGAAAGAAAGAAAGAAAGAAGGGACTCATAAATTTACCGCTAGAATGTTCACAGGAACTGGAGGGAGGTGAATGTGGATGACTGCGTTCGGCTGCAGTAAGGAGACTCGCTGCTCTCTGATTGTCCACTTGACATCATAGAGGAAAAAATAAAAATATTAATATATATCTGTCTAGCACACTCTGAGTTCCCAGTATTACTCACTCCTCAGTGGACCAATTTTGCCAACTTCTCCAAAGATGTCAGAAAGTTGTAGCGTGGGCATAACAAGAACAGTTAGCCAGCTGCATTATTTATTTCCATAAAGCAGACTGTTCTTTCAGAGTTCATTTATAGCTTATTTTTCAAGGCAAACTTTTATGCTTTTTAATATGACAATATTATTTAAGTTTGTTTTTCAATCTTATCACAGAACATCAAACCTAGAACTAGTGAAAAGGCTTTGTGGAAATTGTGGTTTTCTGCGGTTATGGCTCATCCTCCTCAAGCTTAATCCATCCAAGTCAAGTTGTTGTGTGGTTTGAAGTGTTCTTCTGCACACCAAGGTTGTAAAAAGTGCTTTTTTGTGTACCTCCTTCCTGTCAGCTCAAACCTGTCTGGTCATTATCCTGTGGCCTCTTTCATCACAGGAGATTTCTAAAATAATCAAACCAGACCATCTGGCACAAAAACCATGCCATGGTTAGTCACAGAGATCACTCTTTTTTTTTATTTTCCCACTCTAATGTTTTGAACAGTAACTGAAGATTTGGAGCTGCATCTGCATGCTTTTATGCATTGTGTTGCTGCCACGTGATTGGCTGATTAGATAACATGAAGTCAGTATGACATACACCTGACATAAGAAAATCTCAAAGCTGTTCCATCCAAACATCCTAATTTACAAATAGCATTGATGAATTCATGAGTGTTTTTTAATTTGTTTATTATTAGTAAGCACTGTACCTCAGAGGTGGTAACTTTGGAGCCTATCCAAAGAATACAAGCCGGGAATACACCCTGGTTAGGATTGGCAAGTTCGTTGTAGGGTTTTATGTACACACACACTTTCACATATTCATACACTAATTCACAAATAGCATTTACTACTTAGCAGCATGTTGTTTGACAGGAACCTGGAGAATCCTGAAAAAACCCACATGGACCAATGGAAACATTCACTGTGTTCTGTAAGATGGTTTGTATTATCCAGTCTCTATAAAGTTATGAAGTTAGGAAAACTCATTTACTTGAAACACGATAGCTGCCTTGATAATGTTGATAATGATATTATTTTCTCAGTACAGGGAGCCAAATCAAAATGGTCACATTAATCAGACATACCTACAGATACAGTAGGAAGAGATTAAGTTGAAATGCTTTGGAGCATTCCTGTAACTGATGACTGGGGATACACGCTGTGACTGTGTATTTACTGAGTGCTGTGCTTTCCTCCGCTCTCTGGGTGTGTGAAGTACAGATAAAAGATTGTTGGTAGATATTTCAGAACCCTCGCTGACATCGCTCTTATCTCCTCAGCGGTCTTATCCAGTATAGCTGCTGCTTCTCCGTGTTAATAATACTCTGCTAATGAGAGAAACAATCTCACCTACGCTTTCCCCTGTGCCACAGGTCCCCTGAGTCCCACACGTGCAGCCGTCAACCTCTGAGGAAAATCACAAGCCCCACATTAATCAAGGCCAGGGGCGGAAAAGGCCTCTCTGCACACACAAAATTACACTGGGAGAGGCTGGCCACTAATGATTTCCCCAGAGCAAGCAAGTGGAAGAGCATTAGGAGAAGAGAGTGTGCCATAGCTGTGAATTAGTGTGTGTTTGGATGCAAAAGTGTGTGTGTGTGTGTGTGTGTGTGTGTGTGTGTGTGTGTGTGTGTGTGTGTGTGTGTGTGTGTGTGTGTGTGTGTGTGTGTGTGTGTGTGTGTGGTGTGTGAGTGTGTTGCAGAGATATTTTGGTCTTACACTAATATGCAGCATGTTGCATCAGGATCGAATATAAATCTGAATTTAAATTGTTATGAATAGCGTGATCACCTTCTCACTTCTTGTCTCTTCACCAGCTTCAGCAAAATTCTACTCTCCTGTGACTTTGTCTTGTAGAAAGAGTTTCTATTGATTTACATTGATGGTTGTATCACAGAGCTCAAATGTTTTTTTTCTGGAACTCTAGCTCTGATACATTCCTTAGAGCCAAATAAATGACAGGTTTATATTAATGGCATCTTTATAATATATAATGATTTGTATAGTGACATCTAACACAGTATCTTGTGTGGTGTGTATGTCAGCAGAGGAAGGAGTTGCATTACTGCTTCTCTCTGTCAATAAGAGAAACAAGATCCTTTGGTATCTGTGAGCTTGTTTATGCAGAACAGAGTAGATAGTACTTTCCTTTGAGTGTCCAGAAATGCAGAGGTTGGATTTAAATGTCTCAGAGGAAGCATGTATTTGCCAAATCTTCAGAGTTAGTTCTCTTGTTATAGGTGAGAGTTGGTTAAGTGGGTGGGACAGGCCAACATTAACTTGGCTGAAAATGTGGGGGAGGTAGGTGTGTGTGTGTGTGTGTGTGTGTGTGTGTGTGTGTGTGTGTGTGTGTGTGTGTGTGTGTGTGTGTGTGTGTGTGTGTGTGTGTGTGTGTGTGTTTCTGTATTTTGTTCATGGAGGAGATAATTGTTTGACATTTCTGGAAGGAGTCTCCAGTGTCAGCATTTTCTACAGTAACAGATAAAACAGTAACTGTACATTTTCCATCATAGGAAAGTCTTCAGGACAGTTGGGTTTGTGGTTTGCACGACAAGATATGTCTTAATTTCAATTTCAACCAAGAGAGAGAGAAAGAGAGAAAGGGGTAATGGAATGATTAGTTATAATATAGAATATAGTTATAATTTAGTTAAATTAGTTATAGCATACGTGACAACAGAAACAAACTCGTTTAACAGATAAAGCATACAATACAGTGTTGAGTTAATTTACACCATGGTTTGGGTTTTCAGATTGAGGTGGTTCCTCCCTCACAGTGCCCACCATTGGGATTTTGTTCATTAGGAGCATTTGACTTTACATGAGATGTAAAAGGTAACGCTTCATGCTCTCAGCCCTTCACAGAGCAACAGATGCCTGTCTCAGTGGAAACCAGGACAAATGTGGTGGAACACAGACAGTTCTGGTGTCAAGGTGACCCCTGAAAACCCTTGTACTTCCCCATACTATACACATGGCATGCGCATTTTCACAGTTTCATGATTTCCGAAAACCAAAATTTTTTCCACACTTATAGATCTAAAATCCAATTCAGATATTAGATATTAGATAATTTGACCTGGAAAAGTTTCAGTGTTCAAAAATGTGTAGCCCCTGTACCAAAAGTGTAGCATTTTAAAATAATTTGACATTTTTCTGTTGTTGAATGTACAGTTTATAAGAAATGAAACATCAAGATGGTTCCCTTTTATTTAATAATTAATATAGTGTTTTATTTCTTTCTGGATTTAATATGATTCCCATTATCTGTACTTCTGCATGCCACATACTGTAAATGTTACCTCATGTGAGAAACAATGTGTTCAATATAAAACAACGATTAACAATGGAATGAGGTTAGAAAAGAGGAGATAATAGAAGAAGAGCATGTGAAAACTGTCTCTTTACAAAAAATACATTCAATGCAAACACAAACAACACAATGTAAAGGACTATTCATGTGTTTCATAGTGTAATAACTGGACATCCTTTGACACACCCTGTGCTGAGAAAATAACTGAAATCCCAGTGAAAGCTAATGAATGTTTATGTTTGTGGCTATATGAATTCAAAACTACATGTTACACCAATGTCGCTAAAACATAACCACAAACTTAACATACAGCTGAACTACACCACTGCATTATGCAAAACAATACAATTACCGCAATGTGTTTTGATGAAATACAGCAAACGTCCTTCAGACGTCCGTTACTCCCGTGTTTCAGTAAGCATTTTCTGTTGTTTTCTTTTTCCCTTGAAAGGTGGAAGATATGTTAAAAGATAAAGATGTGTTTGTCATCTTCATTCTTACACCTTTCATGTTCTGATTTTTACAACTGAGCTTTGTTTATCTGTGTGTGCTTGTGCCTGTGTGTGCATATATAATGTGTGTGCATGTCTTCTCTCCTCTCACCTTTTGATGAAGACGTCGATGTGCGATGTTTGGTCCCGTTGGTATTCTGCAGCTGGTGTATTGCACATATTCACTTACAGCCAGCCGGGCACAATTAGCTCCTAACATTACAATGCAGAATTCAGTCCAGAATTAAGAATTAAGTTCCCAACCCCCCTGGGAAATTAATCCACCAGCAATTCATTAAAGCACAAGCTAAACAGTAACATGCATTTGCATTTTTATTGCACCTGAATACAATAGACACTTTCTATTATCATCCCTGCACAGAGAAGGGCCTCTGTGTTTAATATGATGATGTTGTCCCATATTACAACAATGCCGTTTATCAGAGAGAACAAGAAGCTGCACAGGATGATGATTAGTGAAAGAACAAGGTGCAAGTAGCTGACTAGCATGACAGCGGTGTAGCTTTGTTATGTAAATCCTATTTTCACACGTCGCCCAAATAAACAAACTAGAGAAGAAGGTTGTGCGGTGAGCCAAGTGATTAGCTGAATAAGGGGAAAAAATTTCAGGCCTTTCTGGCTCATTAATGTCTTCCCTCTTGCCCTGCGTTCCAAATCTGTTTACATCATGCACTTGGAAGGCCCTTAAGATGCCAACGGGAATTCCCCCAGGGGACACTACAAGTTGACAAGGGCAATTTAAAAAAGTTTGAATTTTTTTTTTCCTTTCACAGCCTCATCTCTGAATGGAATGTTTAAAGCTGTTCAAAGCTACACACTAGCGTACAACACAATGTATTTAACAGCACAGTGTGTCACGAGAGGTGTAGTCATTTGGATATTTGTTTTGGGACAGTAAACAGGCATGTAGACCTAAATACTCTCTTTGTTTTTTAGGTGAGCAGCATGTGTTCACACACACCCAAGCGCAAGGCTCGTGCGGTGCCATCACCGGTGGAGCCGGCGTTAGTCATTCAGCCCGTCAACTTCGATCCAGATGAGACTCTTTCTGGGCAACGCAGGTAATGGTTGAATGAATGGTTGTGTTTCCAGTACTAAAGTAGCACAGTGTGTAATACAGAAGCGTAGAGGTGTTGCCCTGTATCCGAGCCACAACATTTTGTGCTATTTTCCGTTGAAATTCCATTAGAGGCCTAGTAATAAACTGAGCAAGAACCATATTAACAAATTCATATAGTTTTACTTTTACTTAAAAATATTTTTGTGATTAAGACTATAAGAAATTCTTAGCCAGAAGTAACTTTTAAAAATCTACTGGATGACAGAAGTAGAGAGGACCTCTTAAGAATCAGAAGATAAACTTGTTAAGGTCAGAGGAAAAATTAGGACCCATTTGAGACCATTGTTACAATGGATACTGCAGTGGTCTGTGTTGTAAATTCTTGACAAAATGTTTGTGTTTTATTAATCAGATAGTGTTATTATAATTCTGACACACTTGCCTTTTTTGCCCTGCTGGCCACCGATGACTGACAGCATTGGGATTGCGACTGCACCTATCATTTCATTTACTGAATGAAAAATGTTATCCAACATCAACTGGCCCTTTGTGAAAGTAATTCCCACCTTAGTTATTCAATCAATCACATAAGTGTAACTGACAACTGGCTTTAGTTAGTCTAGACATACCCAGCGTCAGGGATGTGAGGCAACGACAGAGTGCAAAGTACAGATTCTGTTTTAATGACAAACAAATGATTCATACAGCACAAACTTATACACCAAATCATTAACTGCGCTTTTGAGACAAAAGACAAATGCTAAACAATGAGTGCTGTGCAAGACTGGTCTCTTAGACTCGTGTTTATTAAACCCAAAACATGGAACAGGTGAAACAGTCATGTGACTTGATTTATTGAGGTGCGGTGATGGGAATCTTAGTTATGCACCGGCTTCGGTGCAGCCATGACACGTAGAAAAATTCAGCCCTGTTGAATGAAAAATAAGGTTACTGAAATACATCAACCTCAAAAGGGTTGCAAAGTCATTTCTGAGGTTCTGGGAATCCAGTGAACCACAGCGAGAGCTATTATCTCCAAATGGAGAAAACCTGGAACAGTGCTGAAGCTTCTCAGAAGAGGCCGGGCTTGCAAAAATGTAGTATTCACGATTCCACATTTAGAAAGGCAAAACAGTATTCATGGAAAATATGCAAGATGATAATCACTGCTGACCAAGAGAACATAAAAGCTTGCCTTATGTTTGCCAAAAAGCCATTTGATGACCTCCAGACCTTTGGAGATAATGTACAGTGGACTAGTTGAACATGGAACTTTTTGAAAGACATGAGTCTCATTACATTAGACATGAAGCTAACACAGCATTTTGTGATAAAAAAAAAATATCATGACAACAACAACAACATGGTGGTGCTAGAGTGATGGTGTGGGAAAACTCTACTGCTTCAGGGCCTAAGACATAATTGAGAGCAACATGAATTCTGCTCGCTACTAGAAAATCCTAAAGGAGTAAGTCCAATTTTTACAGTGATTGGCACAATAGCTAGTCTACAATGGAATAAATCAGACAAAAGCAAATTAAGTTTTGGAGTGTCCTTAAAAAGCATCTAGTTTATGTCCAATAGTCTCCAATGTGGATGAATTAAAAGTAATTCTTCAAAGACAAGTAAGCCAAAATTCCTCTACTGTGATGTGAAAGATGATGTAAATTTCTGAACTCCAATTATCAGGTGCATTTATTTGCAGCTGTTTTATCCTCAATAAATGAATCATTTAAAAACTTTTATTCTGTTTTTGCTCATGTTTTTCTTGTCATGTATTACATTTTGTAAGAGGATTTAAAACTATTGTGGAAAATGTGCAAAAGTAGAAGGGAAAATCCTTTAGCCATATTTTTTAATCTTGTTACAAAGCGATCAGGTTCAATTTGCTAATTTAATTCAATTTTTGATTTAATTCAATTCAAAAATAATTCAATTTTTGCATTTGCTAAAATTAAAATCCATTACTGGGCAAAACCTCTATTTCTCAGTAGACTTGTATCTTAGATTTCTGCATTTTTGTGTCAGTAGAATGGATCGAATTTTAGCTTTCTAAATTACTTTTTCCAGAATAATAATAAGTTCCAGGCAATGTTTCTATGTCTAAGCAACAGACCCCTTATCAGGTGGCATAGCTCCAGGGTCCCAGGTTAGATCCTGAGCTCAGGTTACTCTTTGTGCATGTGTGGGTTTCCTCCAAATTCTCTGGTTTCCTTCTAAATCTGAAACATGCTAGTACTGGGATTGGGTAAGATAAATTGCCCCAAGTGTCCTCCTCCCACTGATGTGTTTGAGTTGCTCTTCAATGGACTGTCATCCGGTGTATTTCTACCTCACACCCACTGTTCCTGGGATAAACCCTTCAAGACCCTGACCAGGATAATGTGCTTACAGAAAGTGAGTAAGAGAAAAAACATCAGTTAAAAAAAAAAAAAATCAGACCTGATTAGAAACTGCAGAGAGATGCCAATTTTTTTTTTATTTAATTATTTTTAAAAGCATTTTTGCTATATAAACTTTTTTTACATGTGACTTTAGGCAGTACAAAACAAGATTATAAATGAGTTAGAATATGGTATTAAATTTAACATTCATGTAAATAGAGTATTGATTTAAACATCCTTCTTAATTAAAATAGGATTTTCTATAAGCAAGGTTTTGTATTTGAAATGCATTGTCTTAAAGCTGTTCAGTCTGGACAGGGTCTGAAGTAACAGCCTTGGCAGCCGAGACCAAACGCAATGCACTAGACTACTTGAGATAGCTATAGTATATTACACTGTTGGATTCCTTATTGCTCCACTTTTGATAATAGAAAAAAAATGACAGTAAGTCAATAGTGTATCTAATGGCAAAATAATGATTGAAGCTACTCATGGTGCATCTGTGCCTTTTGTAGAAATCAAACAGTTCACTGATGTCTCTTACATCCGCAGCTCAGAGAGTAGTCTGGCATACTGTAATAGATAGCTCTTCAGCACAACACACACACACACTCACACACACACACACAGACACTCTTAATGTTGAGTGCTGTCCTTTGATTCTGCCCTTAACCTTCACCTAGACATCTAGAGGGCTTGCATACAGCTCAGACTGGACTCTTCTCCTAATGATGGCTTGAGCAATGCTGACCTGAGATGTGTGTGTCTGCTGTGTGTGTCTGGTGTGTGTGTGTCTGGTGTGCAGTTATACATGTAGGAATTGTGGCCCAAAAATATTGACATTTCAACTCTGTAAGACAGTTTATTAGTCAAAAGCGTGTGTGTGTGTGTGTGTTTGTGTGTGTGTGTGTGTGTGTGTGTGTGTGTGTGTGTGTGTGTGTGTGTGTGTGTGTGTGTGTGTGTGCGTGTGTGTGCGTGTGTGTGCGTGACTGTGTGTGTTTGTTGGGGGGTTGTAAATGTACAATGAGTGTGAGGGGGCAGCTATAAATGTAGGAATTTGATCTGTACAGGTGTGTCTGTAGGTCTGAATGTGCAATGAGTGTGTGTGTGTGTCTGTGTGTGGTGATGCTGACAGAGAGAGGCTCATTAACACTGGCTTTGTCTCCTGCCGTGACAGTGACATTGAGCTGCCTTCTGCCTTCTCCGTCTTGCAGGCTTCCTCCCTCTTTCTCACTGATGAACACATGAGTAAACCTGGTCCTGAGCAGCAGTCTGTTCATTCTGATCCTCAATAATGTCCATTTACCATCAAAACACTACAAATCAACTTTTATTCTTCCTGGAATCATAGGGAAATTTCTGAGATCTGATTTCACAGGCTCTCCTTCAACTTCTTTTTATTCTCTTCTCTTTTTGCTGCTGTTTTAATTCTCAGAACTAATACATATTTGTGTTTAAAACATCACCATTTCATATTTCTAATCTTTATACATTTGTATTTTCAGAGAGTTTATCCAGAGCCTGAAGGGGTTCAGTTTCTTCTATGCTAATCTTGGGGAGACTCTGTGCAGTCGAGACCCAGCGGCACTCAACGGCACCCTCTGCTGGAACGGGCAGGAAATGACAGACAAGTGAGTGAACGACAGCCCTGTTACAGTGCACACCCACTACACAAATACACCATTTATTTATTTTTATATTTTTTTTTCCAACTCTATGTATTTTAGAGCAGAATGATGTGCATTTATCCTGTTGCATTCCTTTCCTGGGATATTGCCAATGTACCAGTCTGACCAAAGAAACATTAAAATGTAATGCTGTGAGACCGTTTAAATGGTAGACAGTTGAGTCTGTTTTGTTGTGTTGTGTTGTGTGCCTGAGGCAGAGAGAGAGTGGATGTAGGTGAGCTGAAGGTTGTGTTTGTTGAGAAGTGATGAGCTCTGCACACTCCATCCTTCGCTTGACAGGCATTAGGGTGTAAATCTTGACTCAGGCTGCGTGAAGGGTTATTAATGTCGTTCGAAGCTGTTGCCTCTCCGCTTGCTTAATTGCTCCTTCGATCTTATTCTCCGCTCCTGCCTGGCTCTGCACTCACCCAGAAGAACCCAATATGGAGTTTGTTGTATATCACTTTGCCTTGTGCCTCTGTACCTGCACCTTCTGTAACTTTGTCTCTCGTTTGATGTGAGACGGGATAATCCCGGTCTCTTCTCAGTGCAGACTACGTTTGTGCCTCATAAACCTGTGCAACTCTTTCTGTCTTCATAGCATGTGCATTTCTGCGAATCTTAGAATGCAATGTCATTAATGCTGTTAGAATTTTCTAATTACGTCATTATAACTTAAACAATCTGGGATTCAAATATATTATTGTATTATATTATTGTTTATTTCTGTGTGTCTGTCTACATACTCGATTAGTTCATGCTGCTGTAATGGCTGGTGGATGTGGTTTCTATGTGTGAGTTTGTTCCATAGTTCCATAGGCAGTGAATCAATATATAGTGAACATGACTTTGGACACTAGTAAGGACACTGATGACTCAATTTCCTGATCAGTCACTATAAAATCTAATATATTTTATATGCCATTTTATTTGTCAGGTTAATCACACAGGTGTCTGTCCTGGAAATTGTAGGCTACTTAGTGGATGTTTTTGAATCATAAACTTTGTTAGACTCAGACAAACCATATATAACATGAAACAAAGTTATAAATCTCTAACCTAAGTGATCATTTGAGAGCCATAACGTTGATAACAAGCTGCTTATATTTGTAGATGAGAGTTTGTTCGCCTTTTTCAGAGCCGAGAAGCTTCAGAAAATATGACGTCATTTACAGCAAGGGATCATAGTGAGCATTGATGCTCCTTGGATTTTTGCTGTGCAGTGTGGGGGTTTTTTTTTAGGGATTTTTAAGGGATGAATTTCCAATGCACTGGAATGATTTTGGGATTGAGAGAGACAGCCCTTAAAATGACCAACTCTCTTATCAGCTCCCTGACTACTGCGGTGTTATTTGCATTTAAGCCATTTCACAGACATCCTTTTACAGAGCAATTTAAGTTTATCTCATTTATACAGCTGAGCAATTTAGGGTTAAAGGCCTTGCTCAGGGACCAAGGAGTGGCATTCTGGTGGCCCTGTGATTCGAACTCATGACCTTCTGATCAGTTGTCCAACACCTTAACCACTGAGCTACCACGTCCCCACATTATTATTATTATTATTATTATTATTATTATTATTATTATTATTATTATTATTATTATTATTATTATTATTATTATTATTATTATTATTATTATTTGTCAGTTTCTGCATTACGTGGCTAAACTGCTAGCTCAAGTGCTTCAGATATGAGATAGAGTAGAAAGCAGCTGCAGAACGCAATCACTGTACCATGATGAGCAGTCAGATAATGTCAGTGGTCACTTATTTACCTTGCAGAGATAATTAGAAGCAGACAGCTGGAGACAGACTTCTGCTGTAGGAGAGAATGTTCAGATGCCTGGAATTGACCATACTGATTAGATAATAATTTGCTAGTAATAAAGTAAAATCAAATCAAATCAAATTTTATTTGTCACATGCACACACATACAGGGTACGACATGCAGTGAAATGCTTCCGGATTATTTCCAAGTCATTTTAGTGAAACAGTCAGAGGTTACAGGTATATTGGATAATTAAGGCTTACAAAAAAGGGGGCTTGTGACTCTTTCAGAGAATCACTGTGTTGCAGGCTTTTACGTAGAGCCTTTAAGAGTTCTTTTAGTGTGACCATTAAGTGTACTACATTTCCTAAGAGTATATTTGACTTTCCTCTAACGATAATTCTTATAAGATGTATTTTATCTCAAAAATGTAATAAAGGTATTGGCACCACTAAGGACTATACTGTATGTATTTATATTTATAGATATGATTTTTTTTATTTGTCCAAATATAGCCAAAAAACTTTTAAGGAGGAGACAACAGATTGTTGTTGAACTGAAGAAATCATGTGATGTATATGAAATTTTAGCCCTTAATGTTTAATCTTAATCTCCAGATTTAAATCCTGTTAAAAATCCTGTTGTTGACTAGGTTCCATAAGCATAAGCACAGTCACCAACTTAAGAATGGGAAGCATACTGAAATATTTTGTGTTTTAACATTTCTAATATCCCTCTACAAGTGTCTGAAGGCTCAGTACAGAGTTCTTTAGAGGTGGATTATGAAATATTTATTTGCAGATATTTTTAAACTTGTGTTTTTTCGAGAGAAAATAAGAGCTTATAGGTTGAAGAAAAAATATGTTTGTAATTGTTTTTCATTTTGTTATTCATGGAATTGACTGTATATATTGTACAAGTCTTAGTGCTATAAAAACAAGCTTCCTTTAGGTTCTGTGTAAAGCCCTGGAGTTCTGCACTCCCAAAAAATGTTAAACCCTTGGAGAGCAATGAAGCATTTATATTAAAATTGTTTTGTTATTCAGAAAATGTGCATAAGCTGAAATTACTTTTGGAGACGTTATCTATATGTAGATAACGATGTGAGATGTTTTGAAATGACAGGTTTATGAATAAAATTTCAGAAAAGATTAAATAGTTTATTACATTTGTGAAATAATTAAAACTGAAGTGACACAAACACTTAAATGAGAGAAAGGAGTTTGGTTCAGTGCTTTATACTGATGTTGTTTTGTTGTAGTAATTTCATATAATGTGCTTCATTTTGGTGTATTTTAAATTTGTATATAATATTAATAATAGTTATTCTTACTCTTCTTATTATTAAGAATCTCCAAATTATTCTAGTGGGACAATAATTACTTAAAGTACATGTGCAATAATCTGTGTGTGTGTGTGTGCACCTACGTTCCTGTGTGTGCGCAATAACTTGCTATTTATATGCCAGTGCAATGCATATAAATGTGTATGTGAGACTCAGTCAGTGGTTTTGGAGATACTGGGTTGTGTTGCACTGTGTGAACTGGGGATCCTGAAGCTGTGATGTGATAACGCTACATGATGCATCGCTGTGCTCCCTCAAGCTTACCACAGAACTATAAATTGCATCAAAATGTTGAATCACAAACAGAACACTGCACTAAAGAGTACATAAGAATACATGGTGATGATTCTCCTCACCTCACCATCATGCTGCCCTGCAAAACATTCATCATTTCAATGAAAAACTGGGACAGAAAAATAAAGTCTCACAACTCCAGATGAGTGGAGTGAAAGAGACAGCTAAAAAAAAGCCTGTGTATTGTTTACGTCTCAGCTCACCTTAATAATAGGGCCAATTCTGTCAGGTTTTGATGCCGTCGCTGTCTTAAACCTGCTGATCCAGACAATTTTCTATAGGATTGCAGTTTGGTGATTTTGCAGTGTCCCGGTGTTGATATCATGTTCATCACGTTGATTGGACCCTATACACCATACACTTCATGTCCTGGATCCTGACAGTGTCTGTGTTGCATTCTGGAACATTGTGTTCATCCAGCTGCACACATCGTTTTGGTGTTTAGGAAATTATTTGCTATATTTACTACACAAGCTTTTCTACATTTCTTAACCAGTCACATTCACTTGCTGATAATTCAGATAAACACAGACAGAAAGCAGTGAAGAAGGTGACTTTTCAAGGATTACTATTTCTGAAGCAGGTTTAACTCGGTTTCCTAAACCTCTGGGATCATGTAAGAACAATGGAGGTCAGAGATGCTCTCTAGAGACTCGACTTTATCCATCAGCTCTTTTTCCTTCAGTTCCTTACTTGTGGTTACTTTCTAGTTATGCTGGGATCGTAGTGAGAGAAATTATTCAAATAAAGATTTAGAGAATGCTTCTCCAGTGTATTTATAATTATGCCATATCCTAGTATCCTTGCACTCGTCCTTATCCTTGTTCTCCTTCCAGTCATGGGTGTGTTTTCGATCTAGTGGTGTGGATCGGTGGATCTGACTCTGATAAAATTACATAATACCCAGAAGAGTAATGAATCTTTAGCATCAGATAGTCAGCGATTCTTTTTGGAGACTGTACCTTACCCTTTTACAGACATGCTTCTTCTTGCTCCTTCTACTGTTTTTTTTTTTTCTCCTTGGGTTTCTCCAGATGTGTGATGTGTCTAGAAGATATAAAGAACTGGATCTTGGCATAAAACAAAACAAAACAAATAAACAAAAAACAAAGGATCTTCAGAAATATTTTGTGAAACGAATAACCTCAAAACAAAACCTTTCCCTTTATTTACTCCTTCATCTGACTTCTCTGGTATGCACACATGATTACAAAGCTGAAGATTCTGGGCACATTTAGCAGATAAATTTGGCTAGCTGGAAGTCAGTGTGGTAGATTCTCTTAGTTAATTCTGGTTTGTTGGTTGCCATAGTAATTATTATATAGAGTCCGTATCTCTTTCACATCATACCTTCTTTAACTCTTCTGTAACCTAGATTTGTGTAATGAATCTATATTGAAGCATAATGGACTTAAACAACAAAAGTACTTAATTTGATGGATTTCGTGCCAGACAGACAAATAAAATAAAGGCTTCAAAGAAAAAATTTCCCAGGATTCATCAGTGATCAGTGATGATGTATACGTATACTGAAACAAGGCTGCTTAATTAATCTTTAAAAATTTGATTCATATTGATATAATAACCATTCACCTTTGCCATTGAACTCTTTGAGTCCCCCCCCCCCCCTCGTGCTCTCTCTGTCTCTCTATAGTACCTTTGTATAGCATCTTTTCTATCTCCATGACGCTTCCTTCTGGAATAGATGTATGCATTATTAATGTAATAATTAGGGGTGGAAGGTGGGCTGCCATCATGTCTAAGAAGCAGAATAAATAAGTATGCAAATGTAATTTGGTTTAATGAAGAAACAGGGCAAAGAGGGACTGTGAATGATGATGGGTTATGTCATTGCTAAGAATGGCTTATGATCTCATATCTTTGAATATTTTATCCTCTCTCTCTCTCTCTCTCTCTCTCTCTCTCTCTCTCATATTTTTGATGAATCATTTATATTTGAATGATGTGATGGTAAGATTTATTTATCTATCTGGGTTTACCGATGGCGCTTATTGTAAAGTCACAGTGTGTATGTAATTCTCACACTGTACCACAATCAAACAGGTGATGAAATGTGTTATTGACTTTAGTAGAGTTTTAAGGTTGGCTGTGCAATGTTAGTACAAGTTTAATTTGTGTGTCAGAGTGGGATTTGTAGCAGTCGCTCAGCGCTTCTGTGTGCCTCAGTGTCTGTCCTGGCAAGTCTCTGTGCATCAACACTAATTACATTTTAATAGGGAGTAATCTACTGGAACATGAGCCTCACTGGTCCTCAGAGAGAGAGAGAGAGAGAGAGAGAGAGAGAGAGAGAGAGAGAGAGAGAGAGAGAGAGAGAGAGAGAGAGAGAGAGAGAGAGAGAGAGAGAGAGAGAGAGAGAGAGAGAGAGAACGCACACATACCCACATCATACATATAGAAATCCCAGAAATATTTATATAAGTATGTATATATTTTATGATCCTTCATGACAGTTCATGTCACAGAGCTTCACATCAAAAACCTGTTTTAAGTTGTGAAGGATGTGACATGGAAATCTCCACCTAAACACCATACAGCCATTCTCTTGTGAGAGAGCTCTAACTTCCTGTCTAATTGTGTCCTTTATTATTTCATAGCATTGATCTAATCATTTTATTATCAAATAATTACATTCCTGGAGTCTTTTTGTTTATTTCACCTCTAGATGGCAATAAAGTCCACATTTACTCTAATAACTAAACTTTGGTTTACATGCTTATAGGAAATAAATTACTGGCACGCATGACCTATAAGTGTTTGCCTAATGACTCTGTTGTGTTTGAATAGGTTTTCAGGTTCAGGGACGAGGAAGAGCCACCCTCATGGATCAGACACCAAACACAAGCAGCCCGAGCCGGTCGTCAGCCAGATCATTGACAAACTCAAACACATCAACCAAGTGAGTGTAAATCTACACACACGCACACACACACACACACACACACACACACACACACACACACACACACACACACACACACACACACAGACACACACACATGCACACAGAGTTGAAACACAACCCTCACTTCATATCAGAAGCATTATCACATGCTGTTTTTCTCTGTATCACTTTTTTCTCAACTCAACACAGACTGGGCTGTAAAACAGAGCAGCTCTGGAGACACAGCATTGTGTTGAGATAAGAGCCATTCATCTTTGTCACTGAGCACTTAGAAACACACACACACTCACTCTCTTTTTCTCTCGTCCATCTTTTCTATCTTCATGTCTCTTCATTATTTATGTTAATTATTTTTATGCTTCTGCTTTAAATTGGGAAACGAAGAACATGTTACTGTGGCATCATTTAAACCACAAGAATTTTTACTTTATGTCTTCAGTCAATAAAATGATCTCTTTTTTCCACAGTCTTGAAGTTAGCGAGACATAAAGCACAGCTTGTCGAGTTACTGAGAAACCTGAAATCCTAAACTCCTATGTTCTGGAGAGTGAGTTTTATGGATGCTCCCTAACATTAGAAATTAAAGTTAAAACACAATGTCTCATTTAAAAAGAAATGAAATATTGTAATTAGTTGCAAATAACTGTCATTTAAGATGCATTCAAGCTAAAAATAAACTAATCAAATGACTTAATTTCGATTGTCATTACTATTTAACTATGTTCGCGATTGGTGTTAAAGGAATCCTGGAATTTGGGGCTGCAGCAGCAGCATCCCTTGTCTTAGGTAGAAAAGCAGCTTCTTGGCTCGAGCTGTAAGGTCTGTCAATTCCACTTGTTTGACTCAGTTCCACTTAGTTGTATCTGCTTGGTCAAAGCAAAAGTTATGTGGTGTTGAAACCTCAGTGTACAGAGCCATAAGTCAGGATTATTGCCTCTTCCTCTGTGTGTGTGTGTGTGTGTGTGTGTGTGTGTGTGTGTGTGTGAGAGAGAGAGAGAGAGAGAGAGAGAGAGAGAGAGAGAGAGAGAGAGAGAGAGAGAGAACTACTGCTGGGCTGTGTTTAACGTGCGTTATTGAGTGAGACTTGAGGTTTATGGACATGTTGTATGTGTGCCGGTCTGTGTGTATTCATGTTGTATATGTAAAAGAGAATTTGTTTGTGTGTGTGTATCTGTGTATGAGAGAGAGAGAGAGAGAGAGAGAGAGAGAGAGAGAGAGAGAGAGAGAGAGACAGAGAATACCATGGTGCTCTTGTTTAAACAGTATGGAGAGGCAGATCTGAGCAGGATGTAGGGGGAAGTCCAGCGGACTGGGGTAGGTTCACTCCTCCTCAGGGACAAGCTGTCATTTTCTCAATTACTCTATTGCATTACCTCATGCCAGCAGATTTCTTCTTTTCCCTACTCTACGTCAAAGAGATGGGGAGCCTGAGTTTGGCTTGGGAAGGAATGCTAAACAAATGAAGATAGACATCCAAGACATGCTGCTATAACCACAAATTGCCAAGCAAACCCACACACATACACACACATAAACACACATAAACTCATCATATGATCATGGATCAGCTGTCTGGAGGCTATGAGGATTGCTGACTTCCTTAAGGCATTTGAGTGTGCTTTGGAGGAACCATCGTTTCTACATGGGCTAGGCACACATCTGTTACTCTTCTAGACACACACACACACACACACACACACACACACACACACACACACACACACACACACACACACACACACACACACAAGCAGAAAGGACCCTGTGTTTGTATATTTCTGAAAAAAGTTGAGATGCTGGTTTGGAGTTACAATATTGTGCATATGCATTGGAGTTTAGTACAAACAGTGCTGTGGTATTCCTTCACAAACAACACCAAGCAGCATGAAAGACTAGGTCAACTACATCACAATACAAATTCCACAAGCTACTTTCATCATACACTGTCCTGAAGGCCCCAATGAGTCAGACAAGAACATGTTCTAACAGCAACCACACAAACACTGCGGTTTTTATTCTGTTTTCTTAAGATGAACAATTGCTAGATTACAGATTGACTGTTCAGCAGCTCAGGCATTGAGTTAACGTCCGGTGTGACCGTTGCGTAGGGTTTTATCTGATATATTTTCAGAGACTTGTCACAGTTTGTCTCTCATGAGGCATGTGTGCTGTTTTATTTTTCTCGAGTAAAGCAGGTCTCAGTGAGGTTTCTACAGTCAGGAGCTCTGCTCATCACATGCTGCCTGTGAGCGTCCCTCATTGGAGTCTTTTTAATGTAAGAGCAGAGATCAGTTCCCTCAGCTAAGATCTGATCTCTTCAGACCACCAGATGTGTGTGTCGATTCTATTTCAAATGGTTCCCACACTTATGTAATCATTTGGTGTTGCACACAGTTTAATGACCATTTTAATGATTAATCCATTCAGAGAAATTGACAGTGACATAAAGAGAGAGAGAGAGAGAGAGAGAGAGAGAGAGAGAGAGAGAGAGAGAGAGAGAGAGAGAGAGAGATTTTAAGATAAGTTAAAAACCTTTTATACAATTCATACTGCAAATGTATTCATAGGACACTTTTTCTTTTTACACTTATTTATTCATCAGCAGTAGCAGCTTATAACACAATTAAAAACATTCCCATGCAGTTTATTTCCCTATACAATTAAGTCATTAAAATTTCCCACTAAAGAAATAAGCAATGGTATTACTATAATTGAGGACCAAATATGTCCCCTCATTTGTTTTTGTCTTCGAGTTTTTTCAGTGAAATCGAGAAAGCTCAAAGACAAAAACAAATGAGAGGACAGATAAGGTTCACTGTAATAACCTGCACCACAGATAAAAGCCTGTGGTATAAAAGCTTTCCTACACCACCTAAATAAATCAAATAATAACTCAAAAAGCAGTTTTATATTAAAAAAATATTTTCGAAACCAACAAATCTACATTTATCCGTAACATTTATCCATAAAATAACAGCTACAGTATTCTACACTGGAGATCACAATAATGGGTGGGTTTGTACAAAAAAAAAAGATTCCAGAGCTCAATCATTTTAAATGACCTCATAATCAAATAACTGATAAACGACTTGGAAAAAAAACAATGCTGAGAAACATAACAAATTAAAATTGCTGTAAAAATGTCACGCTTAATTAAATAATCAACCATACAAGCCGAAATGATTTAATTAGCCGTTGTTAAACTATTCAGCATGAATCTGAGTGTACCTTCTTTTCCTTCTGAACAAGCAGACAAACGGTTGCTTTAATGCTCTTTTTCTGTGCAGTAATGGAGTAAAAGGTGATATCATATCCAATGTTCACAAACCAACAGATAAGTCAAACTTAAGAATAAAGTAATGTTGCTTATAAAAGTTAACCAAAATTATTGCTAACATGTCATAATGTCAAAATGTGCTATTCTTTCACTTAACTTGCTTATTTTAATGTCAGTGAAAACACTTCATACTCTGCTTCGTACTGGTTATAACAATTCTTGCTCTCTAGCTCTTTAAAATGGCAAATTCTTCAGAGAGAGAGAGAGAGAGAGAGAGAGAGAGAGAGAGAGAGAGAGAGAGAGAGAGAGAGAGAGAGAGAGAGAACTAAGGGTCTGAAGGTTTGAGAGAGAAATAGTTTTTATTTTTAATATCTGTCATGTCTTTCAGTCCTATACATTATACAGTATCTGTTTAAATATATATAAAACATGCTAGTACACGACAGCGTCTTGCCAGTCTTCAGTCCCCTGATGTAAGTATATTTCAGATCTGTGGGAAACACTGATATGGCTTTATAACTATTAAACAACTCTGGGTGTTGACTGAGCCATTTTTATGGAACAGTTAAATTTCCCCACAACTTTAGAGACATAGTTTCAGACGCCTAGCGTGACTGGCTTCTCTCTAATGGCTTGTGGATGTCTAGTAGTGGTGGAGCTCAATAGAAGGGAGGTGTAGAGAGTTTGGTTTTAGATTAACACCTCTCCTGACACTGTAACAGTGGGGACTGTGCTAAACACCCAGAAATATATCAGACAATTAGAAAGCAGCGAACTTTAGCCTTTTCAGTTCCTCTAGGATTGACTTTCTCACGCCTAAACGTGGCTGATGTAATGCCTGAGACGGGCCAAGTTGTGAAAAAAGTGAACATGCTTCCATAAACTTAGTTAATAAAATGACTTTGTGCTGAAGCTATTTTGTTTCGGCAAGTATTCAAAGAACATACTTATCTGCAAATAACTTATCTGCAGGCTGAAATCTAATTTCTTTTTATTGATGCTGAAGTTTGCTTTGACACTGAAAATATCGTTGGAAGGTATATATGCGTTGTCTGTATGAAAGTAATTATCGGCTGTTTAATGATGCTCAGGAATTAGGAAGACTTGTTTGTGGACATAATGTTAGACACATGTTTATATGGCCCACACCACATGCACGTGTGTGTTTAGATTTGTCCAGCTGTACACGGATGACTTGGTGAGTTATCAAGTGTATAATTAATACGATCTTCAAATGTTAAAAAAAAGATAATTTAATCTGATTCATCTGAGTCAAAAATGTATTATAGCTGTTTACAGGCAGCAGTAAAAGGTCAAACCAACAATCAGCAATAAATAATCGAAGGAGTCCATTTTTTTTCAGGGACATATAGGTCATAGAGTGATTATCAATCCTCTTTGAATTGTCTGTATGCTGACATCAATGAGTTTTTAAAACATGTCCTGTGTACTGTTATCACGTCTCCTTTGCTCAAAATAGCACCAATCAGATTTTTTTAGGATGAGAATGTACAAAGTAAACAAGTAGTTCATCAGGGTTTCCATTACATATTCTCACACTCATTTACATTTACATTTGCATTATTTGGCAGAAGGCCTTATACAAAGTGACTTACAGAAGTCTCTATCAATGCACACAGCGATACTGGTTCTCTAAGAACTGGTTCTCAGAGACTTTAAATGCTTCCATGTTTAAATATGTCAACATTATCTCTATCTATCTATCTATCTATCTATCTATCTATCTATCTATCTATCTATCTATCTATCTATCTATCTATCTATCTATATATCTATCTATGTAAATGTCTTTTTTCATTCCCTCTTTCTTCTGTAACCGTTTTATCCCAGTCCATGCTCTGAACACTATGTTCAAGGCAGAATTAAACCCTGGATAGGCAGCAAATCCATTTCATCCCAGCTATTCAGGTTATTAAAAGTGACCTGCATGTGGTTCACATCTCTGAGGTTGCCAGATTTTTCTTGAATCGCAGATTCTTAGCCTCCGTTACAATGTAGACCAGTGTCTTTAAAACACAGCCCCAAAAACTGGGGGATAGAAAATACAGACCAAGAATGCAAATCATTGTTTTTTTGCTGTCAAATTTAATCTGTAACCAAAGCAAGAGGCAATTAAAAAAAGTCACGTAAACAACAGCTAACGACTACAAAAATGGCTGCCAGGGTAAACTTCAAACACACATGTTCAAGCTCAGCTGATTACTGATCAAGCGCACCTGTACTCTCTCTCTCTCTCTCTCTCTCTCTCTCTCTCTCTCTCTCTCTCTCTCTCTCTCTCTCTCTCTCACACACACACACACACACACACACACACACACACACAGTATTAATAAAAAAAAATGTAATGAAGTATCACATCATTACAGTAGCTTTATCATCTGACATAACATGCCTTGATGTTTACAATTGTTTATTTGGGTATGATCTTTTTTCTCCTCTGGTTTCTGATTCTAGTCCTTCTCTTACTGTGTTTCTTTCCTAATTGCTTGGCAACTACCTGATTTTATCAACTTTAGTTAACAATTTGGATCTGGAGTTTTAGGCAAACTCCATGATTAATGCAAAAATCCTGTTTAACTGTCAAAGACGTGTGTAAGTACTTGTTGTACCTATGCCTGAGGTCTGAATACCTTGGTGTGTATTAACTCTTTTCACAAATAAAGCAATTACTGAAGAAAAATGATTGAATGGTTGGGGGGTTGTGAAAGATCTAGTGTTTATCCATCCATCCATCCCTCCATCCATCCATCCAGTTTCTGTTAGCATCTAGCTTGCTCTCTTTTTTTATCCTGTTCTCTTTATTGTCTCTCTTCTTTTCCTCCACTCTCACCCTGAAACTTTCTACCATATGTGCAAAATAATATATTAATCATTTAAACATTAAACAGTAGTGGTATTTCCATGTTACAACACAAACAGCATCTCATGATCACAGATTTGCTGTATGGACACACTGAAAGAAGCTCAGTGTTGAGCTTTGGGCAGCAGAATCTGCTGTGGGAAAGGAAGAGCGCTGGAGAAGGATTTTCGTCTCATTCCTAGAAGATCTCTCCTTGTGTTTTGTGTTTATATAAGTGTGTTGCTTGCAGGCACTCTGGGGAGAACCGAGAAAAAGACTTGCAGATTGTCATCATGTGCTTATGTGATCTGTGAACTCTGTAGCAATGCATGTAGTTTCACTTACACTGATTGTTGAATTAGATTTTAATATTTGTGTAACATGTCTTGCTGTCTCTACCTTCATTGAAACCATCTGTTGAAATTCCCAGAGTATAGGATTACTGCAGAGGGCAGTCTCTCTCCCAGCAAGCACTGCAGTTCGCATTAAAATGCCTCAATTATCTGATTGGCCTTTGATTCCAGAGCTAGGTTTTGAGAAGCGTTTGAGCGCAGCTTCAGAGGTGTAGAGGCACTAGGAGTGTCACTAAGATGTGTTGTTGGAATAAAAAAAACAACAACAGATTTTGTGCTTTAGGACTTACTTACGCCTACGTTCGCAGTGCGTACACCCTACTTGCATCATTCTCCTCATCATGTCCTCTCCCTTGCATTTCTGTTTCTTTTCACTCTCTCTTCATCATGACTTCTTAATTTGTCCTGGGGTGCCATTCTGACTTCTTACATCTCTTAGGTCCATCCATGTTCACTCCCTTTTCTTTTTTATGCTTCATTTCTTTTTCATTCTTCTATCCCTCCCATGTGGCCTAATCTCCTTTGTTATATGAAAATGTACAGTCCTGTTCGTGACATCCCTCTCCTTCTCTGTTTCTCTTTTCAATATACAGACAAACACACACACACACACACACACACACACACACACACACACACACACACACACACACACACACATACACCAGGTTGGGCAGAGTATGCTGAAAAAGGCCTTACTTAAATATTTAGTATTCTGTTAAAATACATTAAAAATCTACACTGTGCTGTATTTTAATATAGACAATTTTTCACTGTGTTGCTGGTCAGGCGTTTTTAGTTTAGTCTTGCTTCTGGATGTCTAAACTACTCACACTTAATCAAATTAGGGTGTGTCTCAAAAAAGTCTTCCCCCTCCCTATGTGGTGAATCAGTATATTGTATACACAAGTTTGGACACGTTTGGACAGTTTGGCGCCTGGCTCACAACACATAGGGACAGTGATGACTCAATTTCTGGAGACATGACTACACAGCCATGTTGTAAAACATCACCACAGGCATTTATGAACAGGCAAGATCGATATCTTTGGCATTATGTTGTTTAAAATGCATGTAATGGTGCTTCAATCAGAATTTTAGCCTAGCTTGTAGAGCTTTCAAATCATTATAAACAATTAACAAGACCTAAACAAGCCATATAGAAAAAGTCACTAAAAAAAATCACTAACCTCAGTAACATGAGAGCTACAACAGCAAGAGAAAGTGTCTGTCCGAAATTTTGTTTAGAGTTGAGAAGCATCAGAAACTATGAGGTCATTACCAGGAAAGAAACATAGTGATCACTGTGGGATTTTTTTTAGGGAGCAAACATTAGGATCAAATCTACAAAACTGAACATATGCCAGTGGTGTAGTATATGTGTATTACATTGCATACAAAATTCTTTTTTCTGAATCAGATGGAAAGTTGAATTCATTATCTCTTCATGTTTCAAACAGACTAGTATAAAATCCATTCTGTTATGATTTTGTGTTTGACTTGTTGCCTCTTGCTGCTGCTGTCTATTATGCACGTAGTTCATAAACAGCTTTGGTGGAGTTTTCATTATTTGATTATTTATTTCTTTATTTGATCATTTTTTTGCATTGTGGAGAAATATTCAAACAGACATTTTCCTAAAATGATAAAAGTAAGTGCCATTGTGAATGCCGCTCTTTCGTGACATGTTGTATAGAGATTGTTTTTACTTTACTCCTATATCTGAAGTTCCCTCCTGGAGGATCAAAAATGTTTGATTTTTCTGCTGCTTTTTTGGGTGTTTTTCTTGAAGAAAGCTACTCAAACTGGTTAAAATTGCTTTGCATTTATGATTCCACAGAGACAGGATACGAGACAGCAGACATTAGGCAAACGTTTCAGTGTGTGCAAACTGCAATGCAAAAAAAAAACATTTGAGGTGGTTCAGTAAGAGTTGCTATGAACTGGGGAAAGAAACTATGCTGTTGGTGTGTAGTTTGGAAGGGGATGGACCTGTAGCGCCTCTCTGATGGCATCTTGACAAAGCGGTGGATGTTGGTGTCGGCCGCAATTCTCACTGCCTTCTCTCTCTCTATGCCCTGATGTTGTAGAGGTTGTAGAGATTTTGGTACAGACTTACTATCTGTAATTCTCTGTTGAGTTGAGCACTTGTCTGGTGTCTGGTGTTACAGATGGAAGAAGCAGTTGTCAGCTTGTATAATATGATATGTGATGGGGGCACAAGCCTGACAGTTCCTCTAGTGAGGTGTGTCATTTGATCTAAATCCTTGGCTTTGGACCCTCTATTATAGGCAGAGGTGCAGCGTGGGGTGAGGTTCGACACTGAAATTAAAGCTTCCCACCCCTCCCTGCATCCCTCCTCCTCTCTTTCATCCTTTTCTCACCTCTCTGTATAGGTGCCTTTTTATATTCAGTAGATGGAAACCTGTATATCTTTCCCACAGTTGTCTTTCCCCATGCTAACCTAGCTCTTTTTCTCTTTCCTCAATTCTTTACCGTTTGCTTCTCCTGATGTCTCTCATTAATTTCCACTTTTCTACCCCTGAGTCCTCTTGCTTTGTTTTACCGCTCTCCATTTCTTCCTCTCCATACATCTGCTGTACAACTCAGACTCACATTCTTGTACTTATTCATCCTCTCATACTTACTCCTCGCTGTCACTCTCTCCCCTGCAGGCTAGGAGGTTATGTGAAGAATGTGAGGTCTTTTCCTCCCAATTAGTTGGCTGCTAATGAGGCTGAACCTCTTCTGTCCTCCCTCTCTTGCTCCATTCCTACCCCTATAGCCCGGAAACCCAAGGGTGATCTACCCCTCCTCTTTCAGCTTTTACCTCCCATCTTCTACTTAATCCCCACGGCAGACTGCAATTACCCCACTGTAGGTCGACAACAGACCCCCGGCAAGGATGCGGTAGGGGAGCTGACTCTATGTGAATTATAATACATTCATAGATGTCAAGGCCGGAGCACGGTTCTCATTCCCCCAGGCAGGGTAATGCAAAGAACAGCATAATTGTCATAGATAGCATTGCGCTAATGTATTCATTTACTTGTGATCATCTTAGGACCTGAATTAAACAGAATTTAGCTAATGTCAATGAAAAACAAGGAAACAAGCTGAGCAAATGAATCACATACCTAAAGATAACTACAGGTTTTCTTCCCCAATTCTCAAAGCTTTGACGCTCCTCCTTCTTCATGTGCAAAATGTTTCCTATATATGCAGCTCAGGTCATTTTCTAAGTCTTAGGCCTGAGAGAGGAAGAGGCCTACAGGTGGCAGCGTTCTTGCATTCTTTCTCACACTGCAGTGTAATCGGAGCCTCCCCTGGGCTGCCTGGGAGAGTTCGGCTGCACTGGTTTGTTCTCATGGCTCGTGTAAGTCCTGTGGCGCTCACGTGGACCTCCGTCAGCAATTTTCGCTCCAGGAAGCACAATGGGAGCCTCTTGGCAGTGTCAGAGGTCCCACTTCCTGTTTCCTGTCTGCGCCAGGTCATCATAGGGTCTACTTGTGAGGGTCGTGCGACCCTCTGCCTCTCTTCCCTTTTGTTATGGGGGCTTCTCGACCCTTGCCTCCATCTCTACAATGAGAGAGAAGCGAGGGAGTACGATCTCACACACACTGAGTGTGAAAGGACTGTTTGGTGTCACTAGCATCAGCTGTAAGCCTGATGTTAGAAAATAAGTGCCAAACTCCACATTTATTTTCATACAAAAGGTCATACAGAAAAATATATAATATACTTAACCATAACTAAAGATACAAACCAATGTTGCATGAGATATGCAAGGAATTAAACACAACAGGGGCTGATGATACAGGAAAATAATCTACAGCGGAATAATGTGATGTGCCCTGATGTGATATTTTCCTCCAACACATCACTAAGCTTTTTGCCAATGATTTGCCAATGATTACAATATAATTACATCTAATGTCAAGGAACGTCAAGAAGACAAGTTTGTTACTGTCATCACTTACATTAAAACAGCCATAAACAATCATTCACTCAGTATCCTTATTTTTTTTCTCTCTGTTGAAGTCAATAAGACAATGAAGTCAATGAAATGCAACATGGCATCAAGAAACCACAATGTGTAAGCTGTTCTCTCTCACCGAGGAAGACTTGGGGGGCTTGTACACTGGCATTTGAAAGCTGAAACAGAAAGTGTGGTTTACATGAAAAACTGATAATGTGGAAGCTGTAATTTGGAACAGGAAGCGCATGATGTGGAGTGAGTATGGTTGCACTGGAAGACTGGAGATGTGAGATACCTTCCATACAAATCCCAGTGTGAAACCACCTTACAGACTGTTACAGTGATCCACATGGACCATATTAATCATTACACCTTTTTCTTTGTTCTATAGCATCATGTTTTTATTTGCCTTAAAAACTTTGGAAATCCATCAAATTTGGCACAAATGAGATGTTACTATAAAATGTTTGACCTAATGCATGTGGAGCCCAAACCAATCAAATCATATTGTTATATACTGTTCTTCAATTCCATAAAGTGTACACTAAGTAGTCAAGACAATGACTTTGGTTGTGTATTTGTGTTGTCAGGTGACAAATTGGTAACAACAGCGAGTTTATGCTAGAACCACTAGACCTACAGTCATATTCATCCTTATTTAACCTCAATACTCAGATAAACCAACCAAATGTCTTTACTAAACATAGTTTGAGTAAACTTTTGTAAAACTTATTAAACATATATTGGTAGCGATGATTCTGTACTGCCTCGATACCATTTGTAACATCAATAGACAACAGAATCTACTCCTGCGACTACATCTCATGACTCTGAGTATGGCACTGCTAAGGTTTTGAACCCAGAGGCGATTGTGCTCTGTCTGAAATCTCTAATCACATTTAGCTACCAAAACATCAGAAGATGACCTTTTCAGGCCCAGTTTCTCATGTGATAAATGACATGCATTTATTGATGATCATTTTTGTTTAAGTTTAGCGAATTCATAAGAATATAATTCATAAAAAACAAAGAAACAAAAAAGAATATGCTGAATACATCTTTATTGTCCAGTTGTATATATGGAAATTTGTATATGCATTTACAGAGCAGAAATATATAATAAAGTTCTGTTGAAGATGCGTCACTAGTCGAGGCTGAAGGGAGAAATATTAGGATCCCAAAAACATGTTTTAGATTTGAACATGACCTAGAAAACTGTGGTGAGAGCATAGTAATTCATTGTAAAAGTGGCACACACCCAGTTTTAAATGCCCAGTGGAGCAGGATATCTCTCTCTCTCTCACTCTCTCTCTCTCTCTCTCTCTCTCTCTCTCTCTCTCTCTCTCTCTCTCTCTCTCTCTCTCTCTCTCTCTCTCTCTCTCTCTCCCTCTCTCTCTCTCTCGGTCTGTCTCTCCCGGTCTGTCTCTCACACACATGCACAATTACTGATGATGGAGTATGAATGTATTTTGTGACAGCTGTCTCAGCTTCCTCTACTGCACATGGCTGCTCTCAATACAGATTGTAAAACCGAGAACATGTGGCAAGACACAAATATATAGAGCAAAGTGATTTTTTTTCCCCCCATTTAATAAAAGTTTAAAGGAAGTGGGTATGTGATCTTCCTGGTCATTCATCTATCGATGTTGCAATGAGCTACACCTCAGAAAATATTTATTTCTTTCAACCACTTTCTTATACACTTGAAAAAAGTACATCCGACATGATTTGATCATGTATTTTAAAAGTCTTGAATAAAATAACACCATGCTCAAACCCATGACACTGGTGTTTCACAATAGACACTTTACCACTGTGCTATTCTACCGTGTGCCTCAATCAAGTAATTAGAAACTTAGTTATAAGAAATCATGTTTTGTTGTAAAACTAGACATAATTTATTTTCTTAAATTTGATCTTTTTCCACTCTTCCATATATAGATAACTTTCTTGAACACTTCCTTAAAATATTCCCCTAAGAACAGGAATATATGAGAGCTTTGACCTTGTGGGGACGTTTTCCTGATTTCCTTGAGAAGATTTGTATTGCACTTAAAGCCCCTGCTTTGTTTACTGAAGTGAAAAATTTAAGGATTGTCAGCATACATTTCTCACAATGATAGTCAGATAAGCTTGTGTGTGTGTGTGTGTGTGTGTGTGTGTGTGTGTGTGTGTGTGTGTGTGTGTGTGTGTGTGTGTGTGTGTGTGTGTGTGTGTGTGTGTGTGTGTGTCTGCATATGTGTGTGTGTGAGAGAGGGAGATTTCATATTAGTGCACACATTCATGTGGATTCCCTGCAGAACCAAGTTAATAATGTAACAATGTAAAGAATTCCAGAAATTGAGATTAAAATAAAATAGCCTACACATTTAAGCACTAAGCTTATTTGGTTATTCAGCCCCTTTTATGTTAATAAAATATAGCAAATTTACACTCAAAAGATCAGAGTGCTCATACCGTTCTTAATTAAAGCATACAGTAATACAGTGTGTAAGGTGTGTAGTCACGGGTCATGGCAGGAATCATAACTTCTCTGTTCTAAAGCTCCAGTTGACAGGCTATACGAAATTTTACACGTCTTCTCATGTCCACGCTTGTCCAGAGAGAGGATGTGCACAGCCAGATGCTTATCAAAAAAGTGTGGCGGTGGAAACTCGCTTTCTACAGTCCCTCATTTACAGCCATACACAAGGGTCAAGGTTTTATTAAAGGAAGATGCCTCTACATTCCGCTGGACACACACAGAGAATAAGATGCTGCCGCATGACACGTGGGACCAAACCGCAGGCATGGTTCCCTCTGGGGTCCTTCACCCGTGGCCCTTAACAACATTCTGTCCCTCACTCACCGCCTCCATGCTGTGTGTTGTGGTTACAAAAGACAGCAGGAAAAAAAACATGTCTGCTCTTGCTAGAGAACAAGGAGTCTGCTAGGCTCTCGCTGTAGATGTTACTGTAAACAGGAGTTACGGTTGAGGTGGAGACACTCGGATTATTAGCCAAAGAGGGAAAAGAACCGCTAAATCTGGGAGTGGTTACGTTTACTGATGGAAAAGTGATAAGTTTAAAGAGGAAATCAGGTGGATATTAGGGCAGGGAGGTTCTGCACACAGCGCTGACTTTTCAATGGAAGCGTTATCATTGCACACCATCAGAACATCAGTCATGTGCACTGTGCTGAGCCCCGGTCGCAGTAATTTCCTGCAAGTGCAAGTTAGAGTTGAAATCCTGGGAAGATTGATGCAGCTCTTGGGAAATTGTCAGACAGACAGCGATACATTAGCAGAAAAGATGAGTTACATCCTAATATCTTCACATATTTATTTTGTGACATATAGGTGGTGATTTAAAACATGAGCATTGTGAAGAAGGATGATTTTGAGAAACGTCTGAAAGATTTAGGAGCCGCTTGTCTTTGAAGGCTGCGAGTATGAATAACACAAAGCCTGACACTGCAGGTTAAGATATGCTGATCATGTAAAAACACTGGTAGACTGGAGAGTGGTACAGTTTATTGTTAACACAGCTGTCCTGTGGTCCTGTGTGTGTCTCTCCTACATGTTGAACACTTCACCATATTCTGGCCTTTGAGTCGACTCGTTTTCCATTGTGACTTGCTGCTATGGGAGAGGAGGTTCACAGACACACTGATTGCATGTTTCTTGTTGTTCGGCTCGGAAACATTCCAGAGGATCTGTGCGGCGCTTGCCTGCAAACCACAAAGAGAAAGGAGGGGGGAAAGGGGATTGATTTTGTTCCTAATATATAAGGCGTGTTCTTGATTTTTCAGATGTTTTCGTTTATTTGTTTTCTCCGACAATTCCTTTTGCATCGTGACTTTGTGTGTGTGTGTGTGCGTGTGTGTGTGTGTGTGTGTGTGTGTGTGTGTGTGTGTGTGTGTGTGTGTGTGCGCGCACACAAGAGAAAGTTTTTAATGAATTCTGAATTGTAGGTGGTTTTTCCTCTTGTGGTGTTTCTTGCGTCCCAGCTGCCTGGAGCAAAACGTCACTTTCTGTGCAACCATTCCATGCCACCGCAGCAGGGTGCGGTGTGAGTGTGTGTGTTTGCACGTGTTAGTGGGTGAGGGGAAGTTCATGGTCTCTGTCAGCGTATCTTGTTCTCCACAAACCTCACGTCAAACAAGGCACCAAGCGAAGGAAAGCTTTTTTCGTCTTATTTTCACCTCAGCCTACTTTATTGGGGGTTTGTTTTGAAATCCCCTCAACCGCCACTCATGCTCCCTCTTTATGACTGCTTGCCTTTAGTTTCATTTGTTTTGCGGGTCAGCGTGGCTCCTACTGTTTCCAAGCAACCATTTTTGGGAAGGAATTCAGAGCTACTTGCATTGAGGCCTCTGGCACATGCGGCACACGCAAAGCCGCTGCTTAAACAAGAGAGAGAGAGCCGGATGCATTAAAAAACATTTGTCACCAAAAATCAAACATATGGGAAAGAGAAGAATGTTTGTGGTTTACTGGAAAAGCCCCAAGTGAAGAGAGGGCCAGATGCATTAATGACCCATTCGTCTCTGAAAAAAGAACGCTTGTGTTGCGTTCGCTTACTTTCAGTGGAACAGTTTGTACCCAGTGGAAAGGAGTCTCAGTAGCTGGCACTATGAAAAAAGCCCCACTGCTTCTAGAGTGCACTCTGGTTGGGATTTCTTCATACAGAACGATGCTGTTTCAGTGTGAGTGAGCTTTGCTGAGCTGCCTGTTTAAAAGAATCAGTGTTTACCACAAGTTCCTTTGGCCAGAAGCAGTAGAAGTGCTTACAGGCAGAGAGAGAGTGAGTGAGAGAGAGAGAGAGAGAGAGAGAGAGAGAGAGAGAGAGACTCATGTATGCCTCCAGTATCTTGCCCTGAATGGAGGCTTGTTTGGTACTCTGGTGGAAAATGTTGTATGTGCGTCGTAACTGATCCCCAGCATTAAAATCACAGACGTGTTGTGTGTAGGAGAACTTATTGCGGCAGGTTTCTCTCTGTGTGATGCAGTTTGATGATTATCGTGTGCTCCCTTTTGCCCTATTAAGGTCCCTGTCATGGGCCATGGCTTGCAGATTTGTTTTTGAGGAAAGCAGTCTGAAGCACGACCCATCTGATCTCAATTTTCTCCTGTTGACAAAAAAAAATTCACAAAAAAAAAAAAAAAACAACCCAACAACAAGCACATGCTTGCGTTTGCACATCGGAAGGAAATCAATAAAAAAGAAAGAGTCAGAAGACAGGCAAAGATGAAAGGAAAAAAGCGGAAGGCGTGCAATGTAGAGTAATTTACTTTGGCAAACCATTGAACTTGTTTGTTATAGAATACGTATTAAAACATCCATGTTGTTTCTGTTACTTTCCCACATTAGATTTTCCGTTCAAGAAAAATCGCAGTTTGTTTTTTTTGTTTTGGCATGGCTTAAAAGCATTTTGCTAATCCGTCAAGCCTTAAATGAGTACTACATGTATTATACATTTGATATCAGATAACAATTCTACTGTTTTTATTGGAAATATTGGTTCCTGACTGGGAAATATCATGTGCAAGGATTATGTTGGTAAATTGTGTATTTTGTATGATCAGTATTCTAATCGTGTTAAACATACTGACCGATCTTATCAATTAACATGTTAGCAAAAACACGTTTAATATGTAGCATTTATGTTTAAAGGTGTAGTTTCCAAAGGCCATATACATTCCTTTTAGTAAACATTTCTAAACTTGTTGTACTTCCCGTAGACTGGTGTGCAGATAAACATTCAGAATAAGCTTCACAGACTTGCTTCACAGTCTAACTGGAAGTGTCTGCCAACAAATTACACATCCCTTGCTAACTGCACCTAAATTACAGTTATTTGTCAGCAGTGAATATATAATGTAGAAAAATAAAATATCTGCTTTGTTAATAGCAGCCCTCTTATGCTATGATTACTCAGATATAGTAGTTTATGAAAGAAAGCCCTTCTGGAGAACTCATTTGTTAATTCACTGAGACAGAGGTAGCGTGGTTGATACTTGGTATTATAACATTTTAAGCAGTTCGTCACAGAATGAACAATTTGCTTAGAAAATTTGGAGATCACAGTGAAACTTTTTTGCTGTTTGGATGTAAACCACTATCTCTTGTTTGTCTTCTCAGCTTTTAAGGATGGTGACGTCACCGGAGAAGCGGTGGAAGGCTCGCCCAGGAGGGGGCACTGCACAAAGAGATCCAGACCGACTGAACCAAGGGGTAGAGGATGAGGAAGGTCTGGAAAGTGGTGACTGTGATGATGAAGATGAATGTGCTGGAGTTTCAGGACTCGGTCCACCCACACGACGCAAACGTTTACGTATTTTTTCCGGTCAGTACTTTTTTTTAAGCTTTAAACATTTAAATGTGAATTGTGTAGTACATATTTAGAAACAGTATTTGAATTTGATGTTTCCATGAGGTCTGCCAGTCCCGTGCTAGTAAATCATGCTAGTGAAACATTAAACACCCTGCCCTGTTGCAAGTTAGTCACTCGTTTTCTTCAATTAGCATTTAATTATCTGCCAAACACATTCTTTTTTTTATACTCTTGAACATCTAGATGAATTTTATAAGCTTGCACCTCTGTTGAACAGAAGTTGGGAGCACTTCGTCTTTATCAGTTGCTTTTTGACCTTTTTGTTGTTGGACAATGCAGAAAGGCAGAAAACAGGAGGGGTTTCGCTTGATGCAAAGCAAAGCTCTTCAGAGCCAACAAAGCATAGACATGTAAAGAAACCAAACACAATCAAAGAATAACAGGAGAAGGGTAGGAACAAGGAGATTGATACTGGTTGACAAAACCGGCCCAGCTGAACAAACACAGCCAGGCCATGTTGTTGTAGCACTTTGAGTAGCACCATCAGAAGCTGAGACATGAGGCTGTGACTCTGGTGTGTGCACTAAATATGAAAGGGGTGGATAAAGTTAATAATTAACACTTACACTGAGTGCTCAGGCAGTAAATCCAGACAGACTCATGTCACAGTTCAGTGCTCCAAATGTTTTCGGAAACTACCAAAACCTATCTGGGTGGATTTACTGCTATAATTAGTGAAAATGGAGAGAATTTGACCAGTTGGTAGAGGAACAGTCCTGGACCTTTCTTTAAATACATCAAGGCATTTGTGTGTGGGGGAAACTGTTTGTCTTGATTGGAGACCTTGTGGGCGTCCCTGGTGAGGCAGGTATACAGATAGCAGCTGATAACTTGGTGGCTGCTGATGACCTAGTCAAATATGGTTGACCTCTTGAGTCTCTTCATCCAATTTTGGGCAGGTGGGCCTGAGGGAGTGAGGGGTCAGTGTGCCAAAGGTCATCAGCACACTGATTCTGTAATGGGAGGCCTGTCTGTGCCTGGTGCCATGAGATAGACGACGTGGATCTGGTTTCACAAAGATCTGTAGAGAAGAGAGAGCCCCAGAAGGGGCGACTGGCAAGTCAGCAACAAGGTGCAGACAACTTATGGCCTGCACTCAGACCTTGCTAAGTCAGATCTGTCAGTCAGATGACCACATCAGGGATGGTCTGAAGTGATTGATCGGGAGCGTCTCGCTCAGACGTAGGATTCCAGACATCCTAACCCCTCCACCTAGTCCCGCCCTACTGGACATGGAATTAACCCTGATGCATTCTCTGCAGCATTCCAGGGCAACTGAGCTATTCCAGGCCAGGCAGCCTGTGTGTGTCCAGTCCAGGCACCAAGCGATGTATAGAGACAGGGCTAGGGTCCCCATAAGGCCCTGATAACATGACTCTACAGTGTCAGGTGCATTTTTGTTCTACGTTGTTCAATCAATGTAGGATATAAGAAACTTTGTAGTGTTTTCAAAAGCCATTTATTTTACTTTACGTTCTACAGTATATAAAGGTACAAAACATTTATCATTGAGGTTACCATCACAGTGACAAGTGTGTTTACCTCAAATTCCTTTATTAAAAGCTTTTATTTTATTTTTTTAAACCAAATGCAGCATATGAAGTGCTAGTCAGCCCTGCACATTTTTTAATTGATTAGTCTCTTTGTTTGAGTGGTTGTACTCTACATACACTCAGGTATAGTAAAGGTGTAGAAGCAGTAATAGCTTCCATAAATATCATAAATATTAGATGGGTGGCTAAAGTCTGATGTCTGTTAATAGAGTAACAACCTACAGACTGTCAGTGTTGAGAATCGTGATATATCACAAGCCCTCATAACAAAGCATACTAGGAATAATGTGTAAATAAACTATTATACACGATCACACATACTCTCATTTACAATTAAAGGCAGACACAAACCTGCAGCTGCATTCTTTTTTGTGTGTGTTATGTAGAAATGTGTAATGCTCTACTGGCTTTATACCATGATTCTGATAAATTCATCTCATAAAAACATACTACTGTAATTCAAAGACCTGTGTTAAGTCTACATAGCTTTAGTTCTTCTCTAAAGTCATTTTGTGTGTGTGTGTATATATATATATATATATATATATATATATATATATATATATATATATATATATATATATATATATATATATATATAAATAAAAATTACAGTATTGTAAGTAATCCATGTCATTCTCATTCATCACTCTGGTGCACTCATCACGAATGCACACAAAAAAGAGAAAAACTGTGTGTTACTACTTTGCATTAGAAAGCCAAGAACCTTATCATTATCATTTTGTTCTCTCACTATTAGTGGTGGTGCTTTTGTTTTTTTAGGGGCTTAGCATTTCTAGTCCATTTACACAAGATGCCTATACTGATCTATGTATGCCCCTTCATGGCAACAGTATCCCCTAATGACAGTGGTTTCATTCAGCAGGATAATGTTCCCTGCTACACTGCAAAAATTGTTCAGGAATGGTTTGACAAAGAGTTCAAGGTTTTGATTGGCCTCTGAATTCCCCAGATCTCAATCTGATTAAGCATCTGTGGGATGTGCTGGACAAACAAGTCTGACCCATGGAGGCTCCACCTCATGACTTACAGGACTTAAAGGATCTGCTGCTAAGGTCTTTGTGCCAGATACCACAACACACCTTCAGAGTTCTTGTGGGGTCCATGGGTCCATGGCTGAGAGCTGTTTTGGCAGCAGAAGGAGGATTTACAGAATATTAGACAGGTGGTTTTAATGTTATGGTGACAGACAAACAGATAGACAGATAGAAATTTACTCTGAGCTTGCCAGTTGCCTTTAAAGGTCTTGTTGCCTTGTATTGCTGCTCTGTACTTTCTTTCCTTCTATCCTTATGGGCCCTCCTAAAAACATTATTTCCAGCTCTCTCTACTCTCCTTTCTTCTCTTTATATTACTTTATATGACAATTCTTACCATAGACCATGGTTTTGGAAAGTTCTGGAAAGAAGTGTTGTGCCTCACCTTTATATACTTTAAAAATGTATTTGCTTTGCATTTCTTATCCCTGTTTAATTATTTTTGCAGGCAAGAACCCAGGAAAAATTGACAAATGTAGCTGTCACTATAGGGCCTGAGCAATGTGGTAGAGGCTTCCCTGTAGGACTGGAAGTGCCCTAGCTCTGCACCACACAGTGAGCTCCGTGTCAAATGAGCTCTTGTTATTTTCCAGTGCTCAGCAGACACTCGGTCACTGTAAGTGTGGTGTAGGCGCTCTTTTTTTTTTTCCCCTTCAGTGCTCTTTGGCCCTTTATCAGCAGGCAGAGGTTAACAAAATAGAGCGTGGAAATATGCCTGCAATGTGAAACATGCAGCTCTCTGCAAGAGCCAGGGCCTTTCCCGAGCCTCAGGTCTGCTACACATTTACTCAAACACTGCAAGTGGCAAGAAGGAGGATGGAGTGGAGCTCCAAAAACAGTGACAAACAACAGAAGTATGTTTGACTCACAGAAATGAATACACACACACACACACACACACACACACACACACACATACACACACACACACACTCGCACACTCATTGCCTCTTTTCAAAATACACATACCTTATCCCATGCTTCTTCCATTTTGGAGGCTGGAATGCTAATGAGCTCCATGTGGCACCTTTGACCCTCAGCACCTGATAGGTGAGGAGCAAAGAGCCAGCTTTCTATTTAAGCTAACATGCCCCATGTCTATTACTTTATGCATGCCAAGAGGATCTTTATGGGCTGTGAGTAAAAGTAATTCTAAGGTCATGGCAAGTTTTATTTATTTATTCAGCTTATTTAGTACCTGTTATATAATTATTCAGTAACGACAGTGAAACTAAAACAATCCTTAGTGTAAGTTTATGGGGTTGTGTTCTGACTAATCATTCACAAGATGTTCTGCTCTGTTAAATTGTTCAAATAATCCCAATTTCCCTTTTCAATTTATGGCTTTGCTTTTAATAGAGCTTGCAAAATATAAATGCAAAAGATATTTTAAGCATTTACCGTGAACGCAAGAAGAAAGTTTGGTTTTTATCATTCATTTTAAAACAAGTCATTGCCAGATTGCAAATTTAGGTCAAACACACCAAAAAGACAAAGAATAAAGACTTTAATAATTTAGGCAACCGAAAAATACAAATGCATAAAACTGTCCTACTTTTTTTTAGAGAATTTTTCATACAAAATTTGGACGATTTACTTGAGATAATAAGTAGAGGGAAAAGAAAAATGGAAACAAAAAAACAAACAAACTATAGAGCAAATTCATTTAGGACAGAGCTTACAATTAGAGCTTAATTAATAATATATAAATATTTAATGTGAGCAGATTAATGGGCATGTCAGAAATGTCTTCCTTTATTTTCCTGTATGACTCAGTATAGTTGTCTTAAGTATCGGTTGTCATTCTATCAAATGCTTCAGATGTATCACGAGATTAGACGGCATTTGCTGTAAATGGAGCACACTAATTAGATCTCTGAACCACAGCTCAAACACGGGTGTAGCTTTAGATTTGCATAATTGTATTGAATTAATCTGTTGGCAAAGAGGACACCGTGAGAGATGACCTGCTTCAGATATTCACATCGGATTCGGGTATTTTGATCTTAATACAGATCTCTTAAATGAGTCAGTCCAAAAAAGATGAAAGACAGATTCTCAAAATGTGTGCATGTTTGAGCATGGCTAAAATAAATATACTAAAGTTCCTGTTTGAATTTTACACTTTGCATGCGCTGAAGAGAATTCGGGATTCTTTTATATGTCATTTTTATTTTATATGCAATTTTATATATAACTTTGAATAAAAGATGTTTTTTAGTAACTGGGGATTTGTGGGGAGGATTTTATCACACCGGTAAGTGAAGTTTATTTGATTAGGAAGTTTTATGGTCGATTATCGGCCATCGTGGCATCAGAACTGTAAAATTGTATTTGTTTTATGAACCAGTTGAGTGATAATAGTACATGAGTAGTGCTTGCAGTGAGGTTTGTTGTTCTAACAGTGGGATTAAATAAATGTTATTTTAGTTGCAAGGCTCAGGACACAGACAGGCTTTATTATATAATAACATTGTCACAAACGATTGTTACAAATCAGCTTTACAGAATTTATACATTCATTCATTCACTACCGCTTTATCCGAACTACCTCGGGTCACGGGGAGCCTGTGCCTATCTCAGGCGTCATCGGGCATCGAGGCAGGACACACCCCGGACGGAGTGCCAACCCATCGCAGGGCACACACACACTCTCATTCAGTCACGCAATCACACACTACGGACAATTTTTCCAGAGATGCCAATCAACCTACCATGCATGTCTTTGGACCGGGGGAGGAAACCGGAGTACCCAGAGGAAACCCCTGAGGCACGGGGAGAACATGCAAACTCCGCACACACAAGGCGGAGGCGGGAATCGAACCCCGACCCTGGCGGTGTGAGGCGAACGTGCTACCCACTAAGCCACCGTGCCCCCAGAATTTATACATTTAAAATTTAAATTTTAAATGTATAAATTCATCTCTAATGAGCAAGCCAGTGGGGATGGTTGCAAGGAAAATCTCCTGTGGGGGAAATCTTCTTTAACCTACATTGGCCCAGACAAGCTCACACAATCTAACTACAAATGAAGCAATAAATTCTCAATCAAAAGGGTGGATTCAGATGAGAACGGTTTATTAGCAGTCAACCAGTACAGCAAAAAAAAAGCTGATACCAGGTGACATAATCACCTAACTTGCCCTGAAGTCCCAGTGGTCTTCAGTGTCTTTATATACTGTACATTTTAAGCACCTTACTCTTTTCAATTTTTGTCAGATCAGATTTCAGCCTGTCCCCTAATCTGGCTTTTGTTCAGTCACATTTCAGTGCTTATAGCACTTGTTGTGGTTGCAGACATATTATTCACCCTGCAGGTTTTATGTTCTAGCCATTGCAAGCTTTTGGTTCTCTCTAAACTAGGTAATGTTTCCTTCCCTCGCTTTGCAAAGCCCATAGCTTGTCTATACTTTTTCTTCATTTCACTCTGAAGCTTTTTAAAGTTTCTTTCTGCTATAGGTTTCTTGGTTAAATTCTATTTTCTGGTCCTCTTCTGTATTATTCTCTAGTGATAGTGGTGTTTGTGAGTTTACTCTATAACATGTGCTTATTGTACTATATCCTACTCTACAATGGTGTCCTGTGAGGCCTTACTTATAAAGGAGTCATGGTTTGTTACATGCATCTAACCATGATAAAGGTTTATTCTGATTCTTATTACACTCTTGTGTATGTTCGTTCTATTTCTTTTGGCCAAAATATTACCCCATTAGTTCTTCATCAGTTTTGGACTGTTTCCACTGACTGCAATCTTAAAAACACTTCCTTTTTGCAGTCTGTCTGGGGTATTTACCTTTACTCCCTCAGAATCACTGGCATTTTGCAGACTGTCTGGGGTATTTACCTTTACTCCCTCAGAATCAATGGCTTTTTGCAATGATTATTTTTTTGAGAGACTCATAGATTTTGTGGTTAATAGTTTCTACTTATTTAGTTTATAACAATATTTGTTATTTAAAATGTAAAAAAAAAAACACTCCCAAAGGTGATATGAGGTTGGACTCATCTGGGTGACAACAGTGTAAATAATTCCCCATTTATCACTATATGATATATGGTCAATAAAGTGCAATCACATTACCAGGAAATCATAGCAACATTTTTCATATCACTTGCAGTTTAAATCCGTTTTTATGGTTTCAAAGTATTTCTTACAAATGCAGGGTTGAGTTCACTGAGTAAGGTCAGGGCAAATAAACCAAAAGTCAGGATCAGGCAGAGTCAGATTATCTACAGACTGAGAAGAGCCAGGATCATGATCCAAAGCAATACTGGAATATACAGAATAATAAAGTAGCAACATTACATTAAGAATGCAGGAGTGAGAATTCACAAATATCTCAGAGGACCCTGAGGGGTCTGTGGTCTGCTTGATCAAAATGTAGTTTTTGTTAGCCGGATATGACTCATGTGTTTGTTTATATGATGTAGTTTGCTGGCTGGCTAAGGATCCTGAAAAAAACGTATAGTTTATGGTTTCCGGAAGAGACAGGTGTGACACATGTAAGCTGTTTAACCAGTTGCTCAATCAGACAAAGGAATTTTATTACAAACACTTCCACTACATTGCCATTGGCAATGCTGTCTCAGAGATACGATTTACCAGTGCTGGTTCTTGTTTTAGAATATTCTGTGGGAAAACGCTGAGCTCTGATCTGTCAAGGTACAGCATGAAGACTTTGAAAGAAGGCAGTTGAGCACACACTGGATCACATTCATGTGTGCTACATGGTCGAGTAATCTGATACGGCGGACAAATTGTGGGGGATTGGAGCTTTAATGATAGTGCAACAATGTCTATCTATAGTACTGTTGAGTCACATTTGAATTGGTTAATGGCCTGTTTAGAAAATGAGCTCATTAAACAGAAATGAAGCAAAGGGGTTGTTTCCCTCCTGGGAGGAAGCTGCAGTGGCGGCACCATCTCATCTGCAAATCATTCTGATCGTAGTGAGCGGAAGTTTGCCTTGAGGAACGGCACAACAGATCTAGAGGATTGTGCAGTGTTCCCTCCCCTCTCCCTTGGCTTATAAACACCAGTCCCTCCCCACTCTCGCACAGCTCACACATAAACGTCCAACCACACATTCACAAAAATAATGAAACTTAACCACCATCTGTGTAAACAGCATCTGGCCTGATGCGCACAAGCTCGTGATGGACGGCCTCTATAGATGATTTTAGGGTTCTTGCTGGTTCCCACTATAAGACAAGTTGATCACTGGGAATTTAAACCTGTCACATTGCATTGTTTCGTATAATAGAACACATTAGGAGGCCAGTCATGACAATGGTGGGAAAATGGGCTGAAGTCTGACTTCAGCTGTGAGAAGAGAAGAGAAAATCCTGTATAAATCCAAACAATATTTACCATAATCTACAGGGAGCCTCCTCCATTCACAAGAGTCTTGCTTTTCTCTTTCACATATCATGCTTGTTTGTTTAAGAGTGTTATTTACTTGAGCAAGAGCTCTTGACGTAACAAATTGAGTCCAGACGGCTTCTTGTGGTATGTCTGTCAACATGACTACAATCTCTAGAGACTAATGCCAGAAGAAAGCATCAGGGCTCATCTGTTCATGCCTACAGTGACCATGCAGGCTAGTACCTGAAAGGAAATGTTAAAACTAAGTGACTTTACTGGCTAACTCTGAAACAGTGATACTTTTTTCTGTGTAAGGTTTCTGAACAGAGGTAAAAACTTACTAAAGGCCCGCACTAAAGGCAACAGTTTCCTGACTAATATTATATTAGACTTTCAGCGATAAAATAATTAATTTCTTTATGATTGAAAATGTAATTTCCACTAGTGTACCGTTAAAAAAGTGTTAAACTCTTTTGTTGTAAATATTTATTTTCTAAACATTTAACTCTATAGGGCTTGAGAATGTGATGTCATTTTTTGAGTATGAACAGATTTGAGGCATTAAATCTAGCTGGATAACTAATGCTACCTAGCCTGATGCCAACAAGCTAACTAGAGTTGCTTTATACATTTATGGTTATCATTATAATTGTGGCCTGTGGCAGTATGTGACATGTAAGGAAAAAACTAACTTTCGCAGAATACTTGAACTACTTGAAAGGTATTAGAGAGTAAAAAACATATGACACACTTGCTAAATAAAAAGAAGTACATTGGCCAGTTTACTACGCTTCCTCTGCTTTAAGAGTTAGGACATAACAGTGATGGTTTAGATGACTCGGAGGGAAATGAACGCAACTCCTCGTTGTGTTTCGTGTCTGCATTAAGTATTACATTCTCCTGCAAGTTGTGTAACTACTAGTGCTTTCCCACAAACTGTTCAGCACACCTGAGCTCTCCAGAATAGCCATAATGATTAATATCTGGAAACATTTCTCTACAAACATATTCAGTAGCAGGCCTGTAAAGCGACTGGCAACATTTCTTACTCCTCAGATTCTTTTTTTTTTTTGGTTTGTTTTTTAAGCGATATTCACATCTTCTCATTGCTATGTAGTTAGTTAGGGCAAATCTCCAAATGTTCCTATTTATATTGGTTAAACGATAATGCAGTCTCTATAAGGACATTATACATGTATATCTTTCTTCATCAGCCCCTGTGTCTTTGGCTTTAAACATTTGATTTGTCTCTAGAAAAAGGTCAGGGATATAAATACACAAGGGCAAATCTAATTGTGTCAGGGTTTATTGAGAGCAACATTATGTCTGCGGTGTGTTGGTCATCCCTCTGCAAACACCAGTTTGTCTAATTAATAGCTGTTGACTTGCATTTGTCCCACCATGGGGCCCATTGGAGAGCAGTGAGGAATGTTAGCCATGGGCTGCTGCGGTCCAGCTTTAAGGGAAAGAAATCAATTATGTCCAAAAATGTAGTCATATTTCCTGCATTAGTCTGTTGAGTCATTAGGAGAGACAAAGAGGCTTGCCCTTTGCACATCTCCACTCAAACTCCTTGTCTTTCTTGTTTTCTCCATAGTCTTGGCTGATTTTATTTTGCAGCTACAGACTTCTCCACTTGTCTTTCTTGATGAATGTTTTCACTCCTCCAGCTCATTCAAAATGTTTTGTAATAGGCAAGATGACAGGAGTTGTATTATAACCACGAGCTCTTCAACACTCTTCTAAGATGCATTGTCAGTTTATTAACAGTTGTTAAGTGATATAGTCCCTCACATGAGCAATTAATTTTTCCTGACCATTATACTACATATTCATTTGCTTTGATTTAATGCTTCCAGACTCTGACTCCTTCTCTCTCTCTCTCTCTCTCTCTCTCTCTCTCTCTCTCTCTCTCTCTCTCTCTCTGTCTCTCCCTCTCTCTCTCTCTCTCTCTCTCTCTCTCTCTCTCTCTCCCTCTCTCTCTTTCTCTCTCTCTCTCTGGATGCCTGCAGTGAGAGTGAGTGAGCAGTGAGTGTGAGTGAACCTTGTTTAAGACACTTTGCTGAGCACTTTAGGTGGGGTTCATCCTTCTCATGGTTGGTAGGTTTTTCTTGGCAGGCTGATCAGTTTGACCCTGTGGTCAGGAAGGTGGGTGTGGACTCTGATGTCCATATTCCTTTTCTCACTCATCCACAGTAAGACCCGATCTGTCCACTAGTTCCTACGATTACATCACAGCCTTAATTGAATTGTTCAGACATCTTCATATTCAAGCACCATGCAATTTTACTAAATGACCAGTAAATATCAGTGAAGTGAATACTAAACCAATTGAACCAAAAGCAAAAATACAGAGCTAAGAAACCTCAATAGCAGATTTATTTTTTTAATATTATAACTTTTCTCTGTAAATTTACAGTAATATAATGGATGATTTATTGTATTTTCAAAGCACTACTTCTGTATTTAAAATGTACAGTATAGTGCTGTTATTGCAGAATACATTATCCTACGGTAACAATGCATCTTTTTACAGAATTCTTCTGTAATATCTTTAATCTGTTATATTTTTTAAAGAGTTTTTATATATGACTGATTTAGAAAACAATATGTTCTTGTATGAGTTTTAAAACATTTTTAAAACAAAGAGCCTAATATTGCCTTTGCATTATATAAAGAATATTTCAAGTACAATTCACAGTTAACGATTAACCATGCAGTAATCATAACATTCTTCCAAATATGAACAAATAGTACAAAAAGGTTTTTTAGAAGTATATTTTTTTAAATGATAAAGAAACTGAAAGAAGCTAAAATGTATTTATTTATTTATTTATTTTTAATCTTTGCATTCTGTTTGCAGTAAAATACTGTTAGAAATTACCTTTAAATTTAAGGTTTACTGTGTGTTTGCCAGTGTGTCTTATTGGGCCTTGATTATGGTTTTGATTGCAAGAGATAAAGCTATTGTACAAACTGTTACTACAAACTGTTACTAACTAAGTAACTATTGACTTTAAATGGAAAAATAGTTCAACGTTGTTTTCTGTCAACACTCGATGTGCTTTCAGGCCTTATTTCAATTTAATGTAATTCATGTAGCAAATTTCTGAATACTTTTTTAGCTGGTCTATAATTGTGCTCTCTGCTCATACAGTCATACAGTCAAAAGTTTCTGACTTCAAGCGTATTGATTATACTTGTCTGTGTTCCTTATTGTTTTTTTTTTTGTTGTTGTTTTTCTTAAAAGTTTACATCACAATGAATAAAGCATCACGGGGGAAGTTTTCCTTGTTTCTCTGATGTGTAGTTTACCCGCACATCATCATGATAATCATTTTGAATACAATGATTATCATGATGACTTGCATATTGCACAGTGTTATGGCTTGTGTTCAGACTTAAACCTACTGAGAGATTTTTTAGAAATTTAACCAGAGACATATTGAAAAATTCATTTTATTCAGTGTGGTCCCAACAGATCAACGTGACTTTGGTTCATGTTCACTTGTTCTGATAATCACAGAAATCAAACTGTGTGTGTGTGACAGATGTTTTAGCAATGTATCTTCTGTGACGTGTGTGATTTTTCTATGCTGACTTATCTGTCAAGAATGTTTTAGTAAAAAGGACCTCTGGCAGTCTGTATCATTTAATTTTACATTTTTCAAAGTAATCAGAAATGGGACACTTATCACATACGATAGAATTATGTCCTAGGCTATGTACCATTTCTCACAAGCTGAAAAGGACTTTGAGCTAATCTAGTTTAGGGGAGATATGAACTGTCTGCTGATAGTCCGCCCTGTCCTACCTGTCTCGAGGACAGTTTAATTTATGCAGAAGTCTGCCTTAAACATTGTATTCAAGCTACTTGGTTGCAATCAGAAGACCAGTTAAGCTATTGGGATCCTCAGTAATATTACTGCATTCATGTGTATTTTTATAAGCATGAGCTCGGCAAATGCAGCTGCAATATGAACCATTTCCCATTTCATAAAAAGCACCTGTGTTTGGAAACTCACATTCCATAGACCATGCAGTTCTGAGGCACACCTGTACCCAGCTCGGGCCTGCAGGATAAACACTGTAGATGTACAGGTGGAGGTTTGTCTTTTGTCTGGAACATCTGAGAGAAATTTGTATAATGTATACTATCCAAGTCTCCCTAGAGAGCTTTTATGATTTGAGGAATGTTCTGCAATAAATTGACATGTGGGTAACAGTGGAGTCTGCTGGGAGTATAAGGATTTCATTTCTTTTTTTTTTTTGTCAAAACATGGATACTGTTTTCTCAAACGAAAATCACGGATATGAAATAGAGAGAATCACCGAGAGAATAGTAGCTTGTTTAATTTTCAGATGGAATAGGTTAGTGCATTGTTATTTAATACATTTTGTGACATGAACACCATAGGTACTTACTTTTTATGTTGTACTGCAATTAGATTTAGATGTTTGTGCTCATTAGGCTTAGTATTTTTTGTTTTTTATTTGTTATTTTTTGGCTGGATTAACAGCCTTTCAGGGGCCGTGGTAGCTCAAGCAGTTAACGCTCTGGGTTGTTGATCTGAGAATCAGGGTTCAAGTCCCAGCACTGCCAAGGTGCCACTGTTGGGCCCTTGAGCAAGGCCCTTAACCCTCTCATCTCCACGGCTGACCCTGTGCTCTGACCCTAACCTCCAAAGTTGTGATATATATGAAGAAAGAATGTCATTGTGCTGTAATGAAAATATGTGACAAAAATAAAGGCATCTTTTTATTCCATAATTTAAAATGACATGGATATATTAAAAAGCAGGTTTATGGATACATATACAAAATTTATATCAAATATATATAAATATATATAAAGTTGCTCACAGTCAAAACACCTTGACCATTACAATGTTACAAAAAAACTAAACAGTGCATTTCTCTCTATAGAATCACCTATTGTCTTGAACTCTACTCTGAAGATTTGCCATAAACTTGTTTTTGTGTGCGTGCTTGTGTGATATAGTCCACCACTACCATGGAGCCAGTTATGTCCCACCATTAACAATCAATAGTTGCCTTTTGACCTTTCACTCTGAGTGGTAACAGGATCTCGCAACTTTGTGATACCACAAGGCAGACCGTGATGGCACAGCGCTGACCCTTGGGGCGTTATCCTCTGGGAAACTGATAGGCATGGTGGGGGGTTGTAGACTGTTCCAGCACCAGGACGACCCTGCTGTATTGTGTGTCAGAATGTTCCCTGTTGGTAACATTCACCACCAGTGAGGGTGCTGTTGATATTTGTAGTTGACTTGCTACATCTATACATTCCTTGACGTAATTATTCTAGCCTTGCCACTATATACAGGCTTGTTTTTGTGGCCTTGAGAAAGGAAGTAAACTTCCTTCTGATGTCTGTTTCTCCTTGTCCCATAAGTCCCAGTATTAAGGAGCTGGAACACCCAGAAAATGCTCTGTCCCTGTTGACTTTTTCCATAGAACACTGGTTGTGTGTGGTGTTTAGTTTCATTTAGCCGCCCCTTTTTGTTTTACTACTCAGTGAATGTCTCTTAAGGCCAAGATTTTTACTTCATGATTCATACCTTTTCACAGCTCACCATACTTTCCCTGAACAATGCTCTTACACACTTGTATGCCTGCCTTGCTGGTTTATTCGCTTTTCTTAAGCAGGTTGAGTGTATATAAACGCTGTATCAAATTGCATGTCTGTTTTAATGGGAGTGGCTGTACAGTGTGCTGCTGTCACAATGACAAATCGGGCTTTCAGGCTAGAGGTGTGCCCTAACCGCTGGCCTGGCCATAGAGGCAGGGGAAGAAAAAGTTAATTGTCCTCTGGCTCACGTTCAAGCTTTGTCGTAATTGCAAAGATATTTCAAGGAGTTTCCAGTACCCAAGCTTTATTTGTTCACCCCTTCCCCTGTTAAAGGTGGCAGCACTGAAATGGGCCCCTTGGCATTTAGACACCTCCCCAAGATTAGGCCCCCATCTCTTTGCCTGTCCTGCACTCGGCCTGGTTCTCACTGCCAGCCGATCTTAAGACCCAGAATTAATTACGTTCCGGGCTTTCCTGCCAATCCCAGCACCACACAGCCACTTGTGCAAATGGTGGACTTCCTCCCTGTGGAGCAATAGCTCGAAAATTGAAGCAGGGACAGCACAGTGCAGTACAGTGGCCTGGGGCCTTGTTTAGAATGACAAGCGTAGTGTTTATTTTGTAAACCTTCTTGTGAATGATTTATTCAATGCCCTTATATACAAAAAAATGTCTTACAGCAATATACACAGTAATAAGTACATCCACTCCTCAAATGTCCTTATATGGTGAGACACAGGCACTCTTACCATTTGGTTAAGTAAATAATCATGGCTGTTTTGTTTTTTTCTCATCTCATTATAATCATAGTCAGCGGTTCCAGACTTCTTGTCCTCACTCGTAACATTTTCTATTAGTTGTACTGTAGTTACTGAATAATGACTAGCATTTACTATAATTAATATACTTTAGGGTAAATAAATAATAGTCTGGGGGAGGTAAGGTGTATGCTACACCCAAAAAGACACTACATGCACAGATGAAATACTCAACATGCCCGTGCTTCTAGCAACAACCTACATCTACAGAAGACTCATTTTTTTATCAATAAAGTATTGCTAACATAAGTCAGAATTGATCAAAATAAGAGACAGGGCTCTCAAGTTTTGTAGACAGGCAAGAGTGACATATCCAACCCCCCAGCACATGCTGTTTCGTGTTAAGGTTTTGTTCAAACCAACCATCGAAAATACCCTCTCTAACGAATGTTTTTTTTAAATTGGTTTTTGCGTTAAAACTTACCCATATACAATAGTTCTATTTTCTGATTGGCTATTGTGTAGCCTCTTTTTTTGATTGGCTGATAAATGTCAGGCTTGACTAAGAACTCCAGGGGAGGCGCACTTGGTTCCTGCCCGGTTCCATAGAGACAGCGGTGCAGATTGATACACTGTGGCTTATTAAATATATGATAAATAGTCAAAAAGTTTTTCTGTGTGAGAAATACAATGTGTGGTGGAAGAGCGTGACAAAAGGCTGAAATGCGTGACTGTCTCTCAATGCATGACACTTGACAGCCCTGAAGAGATTTACCATTTAAATTCATGTTTCGGTATTCATGAAAGTTGCTGGAGTACCATGTTTGCCACACACCTTCTGGGTTGGGGGTTTGATTCCTGCATCCACCCTGTGGGTGTGGAGTTTACATGGTCTCTCTGTGCTTCAAAGGTTTCCTCTGGGTACTCTAGTTTCCTCCCCCAGTTCGAAGACTTGCACTGTAGGCTGACTGACTTCACTCAATTGTCCATAGTGTCCATAGTCCTCTTGGATTGGCTAAAAGTTTCCTGTGGCTGTGTAGGATAAATAGAAGATAAAATGGATGGGTGGATGGAAAATGTTACAATGGCATTTATGCATTTTAATACAAAGGTATTTTTATGCAAGTTAATATTAGATTCTTGTGAGATGTGTGGTTTATTATGAATCAGCTAAATTTGTGTAAGCTTAGAGTACTTTGTGTGTGTGTGTGTGTGTGTGTGTGTGTGTGTGTGTGTGTGTGTGTGTGTGTGTGTGTGTGTGTGTGTGTGTCTGTGATTGTTGTGTCTGGGATAATAGGGAGTGTATTCTGCTATCACAGGAAAGCTATGTTAGAAATCTACTGCTTCATTGGTTGCATGCATGTATGTATTGTGTGTATGGTGTGTTTCTGTGCACATGCTGTGTGTGTGTAGTCTTAAAAGAATGAGGCTCTGCACAGCTGGCTTGATAGGAGGCGCTTCCACACATAGCTGAAGTGCCTCTCCTTAGTGCTCTTTCATTACTGATATCCTCTTGGCCTTTCTCATAACTCCCTACTTATATCTGTCTCTCTTGTGCATTACTCAGATACTGTGCCCCAATTTGGGATACTGACATAAGTTAAAAAATGTTTTAGTCTCATTTTGAGGGCGGTGGCATGCAAGGCAAGACAACATCCTGAAAGGTGTACAATAAGGTCACACAATGATAGAAAGCAGATAATGCAGAGGAAGGTAGCATTTGCATGGGCAAAGTTTTCATGTTCTCTTTGAGGGTTTCCTGAGGTACTCTGGTTTTCTTCCCAGTCCAGTGACATGCAGGCTGATTGGCATCTCTATAACCATAGTGTGTGAACAGGTGAGTGTGTATGTGATTGTGCCCTGTGAGGGGTTGACACAATGTACAATTTGTCCAGTGGGATATACTATAGGTTTCTTGCAACCTTGTGTAGGATGTAGACAAAGAATGGATGGATGTAGAAGTGGCATTTTGTTCCATTAATTATTATCCATAATTATTACCCTTTTTTTTTAGAATGTCATCTATATATCAATATAATAATCTCAACGAAAGAGATTTTTATTTTACTGTGCTAAAAGTACTTTTCAAGCTTTTATCTGCACATAATTTAAGAGGCTAAGCCCTTTCTTTCCACTTCAAATTAGACATTGTGTGGGTGCTTACTGTCTTCTCCTATTTCTCTCTTTTTCAGATCTGGCAGATAATTTGGCAATGGATGACTTGACCTTTCACGAATTGCTCCTGACCCCGAGACTCGCCACAGACACACGTGGCGGAGCATCTGTCCCCGGAGCAGCAGACGGCCTGTATGTCCCCGCCCGTGTCTTCTTTCTGTTCATCATTCTCCTTCACTTTGGATTCCAGTGAACCCTCCAGTCTGTTTTCCACAGACTCGACTCCCGAACCCGTCTTCATCAACTCCTTACTGTCCTTTAAACTGGCCAGTGAATTTGAAAGGACACCACAGCTAAACCTTTGTACATACAGTGAAAGATGATCTAGACTGAGGACAGAAGACTCTTTCTCCCTTTATGTGTGCTATCTCTGCTTTTACTTAATGAATGTCTGTTTTTTTTTGTAATTCTACAAGGACCTGTTCAGCTGCCAAACCATTAAAGACGTACTCTCCCAGAGCATGATAAATACGTCACATATCCTAACTGTATCCCATTGTGCTTGTATCCTACAGTACTGTCATCTGTTTTAAATGGGACATTATTTGTTCTCTGGTGTTTTACACATCTCTTTACACAAAAAAAATCAAGCTTCTTGTAGATAAAGGACTCAACCCCATTTTTTCCTTCTGTTTTTGTAATTTATTGAATTTTCTAAAGGAGGAAGACTGTGACTAATGTGTTCCGGGGAAATGTAGTGCTTCTATAGTGGATATAGGGTCTGTCTGATTCCTGGACATGCTCAAACACACACACAAACACACTCACACACACACACAAACACACAAACACACACACACACACCACGTTGCATCCTAATTCTGACACTCATTTCCTCTGCAGTAAATGATCCTTGCAGGAGATCAAGGGATTGGTATGTCGTTGTGAAATCTTCTCACTGCAGGGTGACACCAGCTACATTTTATTTGGAGAGATAACAGTTTATTAGAATGGTAACTTTCCCTTTGCAGTCTTGCTATCTTTTTTCCCATTCATCACTGTTACTTTGATTTTTTTCTCTCTTTGGAGGCATATATTTCTCTATTTCTCTGTATCCTTTCTCTCTGTACTTTCTCTCTGACTCTCGCAGTGAGCGGACATTTCATATTTTGATGTGTACTGGAGCTGGATTATTAAAGATTTGGCCCATGTGGACAACCTTAAGTGTCCTCCTCTTGTCTGTGCTTTGATTTACAATTTGCTAAGACAATGGCATACAAGAAAGGAGGCTCCGTGTTGATGGCTGAAGTGTTGAACTGTGTTTTTCTTTGTTTCTCAAAAATTGTCATGTAAAGAGATGTTACTGTATTACAGAACACTGTAATAATTCACTGTACAATTTATACTAAATAATCATGGAACATATTTACAATAAAATACTGTCATATGTTTACAGGTAATTACGTTTATACATTTTTACAGTATACCATTGTTTCATTAATGTACTGTAAATTTTAACTGTCAGTTCCAGTGACTCATTTGGCTCACACTTTTATTGAAAGTTAGATGAAACTTAAAGGTTAAAATTCAACCAGTGCAGTTTGGTAGTATGTACTGGGATTTGAATTTACTACTTTTTAAACTTACGATGCTTAAAATTGACTTAGTAGGAGTTGGCACCTAAAAGAGATCATGAGGGTTTTCATTGTGATTGTTGTGGCCAAAAATGGTTGCTTTTGCTGCAGGGATTTTTGTGATTTTTTTTTTTTTTACCGAAACACTGCTTGAATTGGTGAAATTGCAAGCACTGCATTCTACTTGTAAAATATCCTTTAAACTACTGCAAGTCGTGATGATGTCATTTGACATGTCTTGACCAAAATCTGCAGAAAATCCACAACAAAGGATCAAGCTAATTCAAATATTGTCAAGTTTGCTCCATTTTGAGTAAGTTTCTGCGATCACAAAATACTAAATTTTGTAGAGTACTAAATATTCTCATATACATTCTTGTAATTTATGGAAGGGGTTTCTTATTTTGAGCTACAGTTTGTCTGAAGAAACGAGCCAGTATCCACTAATATATGTTGCCCGGACCTATAGCAGTCTATGAGGTTAAATAAATTAAAATGTCTCATTTCAATCTCATCAGAAAGCCATAGTCATTGTAAGTTCAACTAAACAATCAAGGACTCAAATTAAATCACATCTAAAATCCAGTTGTTATTAAGTTAATTACTACATACTGGCCTGAAGTGGATTGTGTTAAGAAGTCCTGTAATTAAACACCAGATTCCCTCATTGGTGTTTATATTACAGCAGACTGCGTAGTGGGCGAGTATCTGAGACCATTTGGCAGCTCTGTTCAACATTCAGTGACAGGTTCTTCTTGTATTTGCAGCACTTCTCCTTGGATGACCAGTAGTTGTGATTTGTGGAAGTCAATATAGATGTTTTTTTTTTTAGAGTGTGTGGTAAACAGAGTGTGTCATATCCAAACCAGATTAAGAGGTTTTCTGGTTTTGTGACTACATTCTGATTTCACAGTTTTCATATTTATTAAACTCAATAAACATGTTGACAGTGTGATGTGAATTTTCTCGGTGGTTTTAGAGAAGGTTTCTTGTTTGTCAATGAGACACAAGGGATCTTTATTTAAGTTTTGTGTGTTTTTGCTCTGCAACTCAAAGATGCATATTTTGATATCCAGTTTCACATGTGTGTGTCAAAAATGCAGACTAATTAAGGTATGAGGAGCCACACAAGGCCAACTATATAAACAAAATACAATCTTCTTACTCAGTCATCGACTCCTTTGATCTGTAAAAAAAAGTGTCAGACACAGCTATAGAGTTTCACACCAATGGCAGCAAACAAACCTCATTTTGCCTCAGTGTTTACCTTCTAATGCCCCCCACCAATGTATTTAGCAGGCTCTAATTTATTTCCCATTACCCGCCTAATCTGGCCACCTAACTGACCATGGGGCCACACACCCTGAGGCAGCGTCTTTTGCATTCTCACACTTGCTCCTTTCTCCCTCAAAGCCAGATAAAGCTTGCCCGTCTCTAGCTGTGCCTTTCTCTCAGAACTTACGAAGAACCTTTAGAATGGTAACGAAAGCCTGGTTATCAGGCCTGGGCCAGTGGGGGCTTGAGAGAGGGAGGCAGCAGCTGAGTTGACCCCAGCTCCTGCCTACACTCTGAATGTTAATGGGATGGGAGAATAGGCAAACATTCCCATTGAGATGCGTAGGATGAATGTTTTCTTAGGGTAATAAAGTGGCAATACAAGGACGACCCAATTTTAGGGTCAACTGGTCCATATTATGTGGGGGTGAATGGGACACTGGGGAACTGAGTGTAGATTGATTTATCTATTACTGAGAACATCAATTAGGCTAATTCTTTGCAGATATTATCAGCTCATTGTTAGATGGCAGTGAGATAATGATTCAGCCACCAAAAAGTATTCTGTATAGATTATTTGTAACGTTTCATACAGGTTAATTGTAAAGTAGTCAGCCATGTGATATCAAGCTGTAACAAAATGTTTCACACTAGCTAGTTCCTATTGACATGTTAATGAAAGTGATGATTGTTTGAACCTGAAGAGCCATTCCTGAGACAAGTATAACTCTCTCTCTCTTTCTTTTTTAACACTCAATCCTATTCATGTTCTGTGGAATTCCAGGGCCACAAATTTGTCCATTAGTGAGAGTTCTGAGGCAAACAGTGTTCACCTTTTGTTGTCCACTGAAAGTAACACCAGCCCACTTTCACATCCATAGTCAACAGATCCCCAGAACTCCTCAGTGGCTTTCCATTGGTCGTCCACTTTCCAAGCCACAGTCATACAGAATGAATGGGGCTGGCTGAGGAATGCGGGACACAATAGCTGGAATGCGAGGTTGCTGAAAGCCTCCCCCAAACCATGCAGACACACACAGCCGCAGTGATACATACACATGCTTTCACAAATCCAGACATGTTGAGGCCCCAAGTGTGCTCTTGATGAAGTTTGGTGTGGGAAAATATACTTTAGGCCAAGAGTGCATAAATACACGATTACCAGTGTGACATTAAGTGATAAATCATGGGTCTAATTTAAAGAGGCTATAAATTACATATCTAACTTTTGCCATCAGTCATGAATTATTGCCTCTTTTTGGTCACATGGTGAACCAAATGGCTTGTCAAAATATCAGCATAGGAAATAACATATTTTTTTTTAACTGCCTACTTTAGATGAATCAGCCAAATAATATTCTAAATCATTGTCATGTCTTTAAAAAATGCAAAAAAGCAAAAAATGCTTTCAACACTCAATTTTGATATTCTTACATTTTATATTTTTAATTGTTTTATGCTTCTTATTTTGCAATTTAACATAAATTCAAAATATTTTTCTCTCAATTTGCTTAGATTGACTCTGCATTTTAATACTGTTATTCTATTAAACTTGCTTATTCTCCACATCAAATAGACAATTACACAAACGAAGGACAATTTTGTTTTTTTATATAATTTTGGGGTACAATAAGAAAATGACTGTTGGCCATGTTGGGAAAACTGATTTTATTACATTCAATGATTTAATATACTTTAGTAAATTAGTGATTTAGATGTTATTCAATTGTTAAACATTGGCATTTTCCATTTGTCCCTCATTCTCACTTACTGAGCAAGCCAAACCTCAGGAATCTCACACCAACCACACACAAATGTATGTCAGAGACTCGCATCATGAGAATCTCTTCACAATTTATGATGTCACAACTTCTATGTTACATTGTTACCCTGGGGCTAGAGGTAGCATATTGTCACCAAATGCCATTTGTGTTCAATGTGGAACTATTTTTTTTTCCTTATCTGACATACTCTTTTTCAATTTGTATAGTCTGACACATTCAAACGAGTTGACTCAAATGTGTAACAAACGGAATTGAATGCTGAACGAACATCAGTTCAGAGTAAGAGAAAGTCTGTGAGAGCTGTCACAATACAGAAACATGACTTGGAATGCAATGCCTCCGACAAAACACTGCTACTCTGTGTGTTCATGTGACTGTGTCACATTTCATGACATGCAGAAATATCAGATGGCGGCATATTTGTGGCTCAGGGCTATATAATGTGCTCTGCAGGTTTATACTATCGGAATCAGAATAAGCATTTTTGCCAAGTACTGTGGGTTTTAAATCTGTGCTTCTCTATAATACAGGCTAACCTTGACACATACTCTATTGTGTCCATAGTTCTTCATAAATCATTGTAGCAGTGTAATGTTGTAAAATGTAATATATAAAAATGTTTATTATTTAGTTAAAAGAGTGGCAAAAATTTTGAAATATTTGAAAAAATCATGAGACTCACTGCTGATGAGTCATGCTTCCCAAGACAACAGCAATTGTTTTGGTATGGCAGTAATGCTACCTTATGTGTGCCTATAAAGCCTTGACATTTCCTTTCTGATTCACGTCTCTACACTAGCTGTGCACCTTGAAGATATTTTTTCGCTGTTTGTTTTCGATTCACTGCTATTTTTTTTGCTCATCTCTTTTTCCATAACAAAAAAATGTGTGCAGTGTCACACATTATCTGAATCATGCAGTTCTACATTATCTAACAAAAATAACTTGGTATATTCAATAAATATCCTAACATCAATATTGATTCAGTTAAAATATCAAATATAAATAACCTATATTATTATATTAATCTTTATATGATTATTTATATTAACCTGTGTTTGATGTTTATGTTCTGTAAAGCTGCTTTGAGACAATGTCAATTGTTAAATGCGCTATACAGATAAATTTGAACTGAATTGAATTAAGTTTATTCTAAATGCAATTTCTCTGCACTTCCCCTTCTCATGGTGCGAGTACATCAAAATCATCTTTTATTAATTAGGATGATGCTTAGCACAGATATAATTCGGAGAAGAATGTTTTGTTAATGTCCCTTCATGCCTGGTATTACTTGAATTCACAGTATTCAAAAAAATGGCTAAAAATATTATGTTATCTTAGTGGTTAACTTAGTAGCTTAATATGATACACTAATATACACTAAAGTTGAAGAATGAAAATACAAAACCCTTATTCCATATGTTTTATTATATTTATAAACATACACACACAAAATCATATTTAATGGTAAAAATCACATATATATTAAAGTTGAAATTTTTAGAAAATCTTAAGCCAACATTACTGACTTCCTGTGTCACTGTAGTATACATATGAGTTGAGACACGGGCTTGAGTCATTTGTCAACATTTGGAAGATTGGGTGATACACAAACGTAATATATCATAAATAAAAAAGCAATGGTTATAAAAATAGATACAGGCTTGAATCTACTGTTAGAGCAATAATTATGAAGAACAACCAGAGCTGTAATAAACCTGCCTGGAAGATGACACACATCGAGGAGCATGGTTAGAGAGCCAAAGTGTTCTCCACAGATCACATGTGGACAGATGACAGTAGCACTTTGAGGTCACCAAAATGTGCAAATCAACATTTATACACCTCCTTGCCAGCAAACTATATGCAAAATGTGCTTTTTCTTTTGTCCAGCCATGACCCTACTGAAACTTTGACAGAATCCCATTGGCTAGCTCTGTGTACACATGCGACAAAAACAAAGTCTAATGACATAAAAAACTTAAGGTGGGTTTGATGTAGAAAGAAGGACTCTGATCCTCAGTGTTAAGTATGGTGAAGGTCCTGTGGAGTGATTTTGTGGGTCATTTTCCCCCTTTAAATGCCCAGTGAGCATAAATGGCATCATAGACTTCAGGGAGTACCAGAAAACATTTAATTTACCTGTGCCATGAAGCTACACACAGGTCATAGTTTCATTGATCAAAAGCACATCCAAATCCATGCAAAAGTAAATTACAATAGAGTCAAGCTTTTGATATGATATATTTTGATATATTTGATATATTAAAAAAATACTATTAAAATTCTTACGCTAAAATTTTAACAGCTAAAAATTATATTCCTCTCATATATTAGTGTGAGACTGAGCTAATTACTCACTGACTGCTTCATTTTAACTGTAAAAATGAGGTACAACTATACAAGTTAAGGTGATTTATATTGTGTGAGGCACATAAATAAAATCAGTTATATTATTATATTGTTTATTATTACGAGGAATGAATAGTTTTCGACAAAGTTGAATGATTACAGAAGACTTCGTTCCAGAAAGAATCCTTCCTTTTACTATAATTCAGTTTGTAAACATTTTTCTCAAGTCGTGTTTATCTGCCTCCCCTCGCCTCCCCTCCCCCCGTCTTCAGCTACCTGAGCGTGTTGGACTCCAGGTGAACGCGTGTTGCGCGTGCACGCCGCTTTGTCTGGAACTCCGTTCACGTGAGCGCGCGAAGACGTCGTACCGCGCGCGCGCAGCCAACGCTCGAGCACACGACGAGTGACTCCAGCCTTAAAGCGTCCCGTCCTGAATACGACACGGAGCTCGGAAGAAGAAGAAGAAACAAACAAAAAAAAACTTCTCACTCAAACTTTTAATTCTGTTAACGATTATTCTCTTCAGACGGAATCGAAATCCGAGCGGATACCTTCCAGCGGACGCGTTTTTGAGGCCGTTTTAACGCGAGTCGTGTGTTTTTACCGTGTGTTCGCGGCGGCTCTCAGGCGACTCGCTTTTTCACGCGAAAGTTCGACCTGCGAGACTGCGAACACAAACCGACTCTTTTACAAACAGATTCTTTTAACTTCCCCTCCAGTCGTTGTTTAATCTCGTACTAACTTTTTAACCAGAAACTACAACTCCGTCGAGCCGCTAAAACTTTGTGTGCCTTCGCAGTGAGATCCGTGAGACGCGCATCTCCATGTGGAAATCCGACGCGGCTCCAGAAGACACATTGTAACCGAGGAGAACTTTGTATTTTGTGCTCGGCTGCGTTTTACTAAACCTTTTTGTCAGTTGGACATAACGATGAAGGCGATTGTTGCGCTTGCAGTTTGTGTGTCCGCACTGATTTTGGTCTCCGCCAGTCCGAGTGAACAGAAGTCAAAGAACTGCAATGAAGTCCGAACCGCTTACAGCTCCAAAGGCTTCAACAGTAACGACGTCCCCAACAAAGGAGTATACGGTAAAAAATCTCTCGGCCTTTTCTCACCTTTACGACCCTTTCCACAGCTGTGTATTCCTCGTCTGCAATGAACAACTCATATACGGCTCCTTATTACTCGGTTCATACCGCGGACTTGGAGTGGAAAAAGTTTGAAGCACAAAAGAGCCTTCTAGTTTATATTCGTGATACCATTTAAAAGCGGCACTACGACCGTTTAATATAGAGTTAGGTGTTAATACACGCTTTATCTTTTAACCAGGGAGGTTGAACGTCTTGCTATGATTTTACGCAGAGAAAACCGGCGCCTCTTGTTTCTTTTTGTATGAGGAAGCAAATCGGGGCAGCACTGAGGTGTGTGGAGGGTAAAAACCTGTTTTAAGTGTTTTTTTTCCCTCGGTGTATACTCTTAACCACGCACACACTGGGGCTGCAATGCGTGTAGAATAAAAAAGGAGTTAAATTCTCCTATTCGTAACCCAAATCTTATCGTAGTAACCCATAATGGACATGTAAATGTAGTGATTTTTATCTGGGTGGGTATGTGGGGGTGAATACTCTTTAAGTTTGTCTGTGTGCTCGGGATCAGTGAAGCTGGCTCCAGGATACACTCTGTTTTGTTTATATCTTTCCCCTGGAGTAAAGGAAACCCGTGGTTTTAATATTTACATGTATTTATTTGGACTGTTTATGATCAAAAGTAATATTAAAATGAATAGAATATGTTTCGATGATGCAATAATGTTTCCTAGCTTTACTTGCCTAAGGGCTCAGCTGTGGCTCTCAAGACAGTCCTGTGATCTGGACTATATGTTAAACACACTGAACCCAGTCCCCCCACTCTTTTACACACACACACACACACACACACACACACACGGATTTGTCTGTCTAGGACCCCCTTCACCTGAAGTGAGAATCACACCACTAGGAGAATAAGGTTTCCTATACCACCTGTATTGGTTGGCATGTACATTTACATTTATGCAATTTGTCTTACAACTGTGACAACTTGACTGGACCAGGAGAGTCTTCTTTCTATCCCCTAACATTTAAATCAATGCTAGTTGAATAACCTGTTACTGATACTGTAACTACCAGGTTTTTATTTTACATAAGTAATCATTTTTATTATCTGCAAGTTTTAAATCCATGCTATATAATTTCCAAGGCAGGAAAAACCCATGTTTGTTTTTTCAGTTTTTATTTATATTTCATTGTTTATGTTTGTAAAATCAGCCAATTTCCAGAGAAATTCAGACACAATCTCTCTCCCCTTCACACCCGTAAAGATTAATGTATGATTTGTGATGAATGAATCACTTTTGCGGTTCCTGAAGCCCTTATTTGTGTGGAATCATGCTACCTGATGATGCACAATAGTGTAATATAAATATGATGGGAGTATGAGTATGTGATTTTCATCTCATTCAAATTTAATCATAGCCATGTAATTTTTCTTTTGTGGGTCGTGTTTGTGTTTAGAAAGATTACATTAGTTTTTTTACTGACGTTAAAATTACCTGCTGTCATAAACCCACATAATGTAATATTGTAATTATGTAATATACAAATCCTGTCCAGTTGACACACAGATTGCACATACTTGTTATGACACAATTGTGTGCCCCCCCCCCCCCCACACACACACTTATCTGTTGTCAATCGCTTAGCTGTTATCACGGAAAGTTTGGAGGTGGAATCATATGTTTTAGTAGCTGTAAGCTGTGTTACATGTGAGGTGGAACAGCTGTCTCAAATCCTGGAGGCCATTTGCTTGTGATTTTCCTTGTATTTTACACTGGGCCAAAAGCCCAGAGTTTCCCCTGGTGTATCTCTGTACTGTTAAATGTGTCTGATTGTACCCCCATTCACCTGCATTGATAATATCTTATTGTAGTCCAACTCCAGTTTTGTCATGAGGGTTAGTGTGAATGTTTTCTAATGCCTTGTCTGGGTTCCATGCACGTGTGTATCTCCCAATAGACCCTGTTATGCCCTGGACTCATTTCTTTGTCAATAGAAGAGTCTGAGATAATTGATCCAGTGCAAGTAACAAGGTCTACTGTCACTGAAGGGTGGAGGCTTCTTAGAGAGCAGAAAGAGCACACACAAAGCTCTGCTTTTGTATAACAATGTCTCCAGTTGCAATGGTGAAAATGGTCCACAGGAGAACTTAATTGAACCGTCAGTGTTCCCTTCTGGTTTGGCTTTCAGCAGTGGCCCTTTTCACCTGGTAGTCAAAACATCTATTCTCTATATTTCCATGGTCCTGAATCCACATTTTATCCACAGCTAGACCCAGTACATCCAACACAGCATCGCTGGCCAAAATGATATCCTTTTTAAGCCAACTTTTCTGCTTTTCTGTGATTAATCAGCAAGGGTATTATTATTTTTGCCCTCTGCATTTTTTTTCAGCTGGTATGTTCCAGCCAAGCCGGCCAAATAAATTTTTTTAATTTTTTTGTGCAGATTTTTTTGGCCCGTTGGTATTGTTCATCACACAATTCAATAATGGAGGCATTGTGAACATGGTGTTATTAAGTTCTGTCATTTCATCTTCACCCAGATAGAACCAAAACAAGAAGAGCACAGTTTAAAGCATCTAATATGACTAGTGATCTTCCAGCCACAAGCATCTTTTGTTTTTGGCTTGCGGTTAAAAAATTATAGTATTTGCCCAACAGATTTCACTACGTTCGATTAAGACCTAGTGCTTGTGGTGTTTTGCACATGATCCAGGGCTAAAAAATGATTGAGTGTTTCCCCTCTCTCTATGTCTATCTCTCTCTCTCTCTCTCTTTTTTTTTTAAATATAAATCTGTAATATTATTCCTTTATTCCTCCTTTGACAAAATTAGGATTTTACACATTCGTACCGAAACCAACTGTAGTCGGTCTCTTGTACTGTTGTTGGGGGTTGTGTTAACTTTAGATAAGTACGTTTGTGGTTTGAGGTGGCCATTGACCAGAGGAACAGTCTGTCTGTGTGTAAACTCAGTGGAATTCATTTTCCACAGACTAATGGAAAAATTGTTGCACTTCACTATACTGTCCGGGGTTTAAAATGTTTATTCGCCAACCAGTCTCCTCAGATCCTTTCTGCTTGAAATATACTAAGGATTATGATATCTTAGGGGACTTCATAGCTACTTTAGCTCTGAAATGCACAGTTCCCCACTAAGATCTGATGCTTTCACACCCTCCCATTTCTAACCAAAGCAGAGAGGGTCTTGGCCTTTTAAAGAAAATCCCCACTGTTTGTGATGGTTGATGATTGGCCTAGATGTTGTAAAACGTGTGTGTTAAGTTCCTGCTGCGCAGTGGCTCTTCAAAAGGAGAGTGGTTAGCACTGACCAGATTGGTATCTCTTTGTGTCAACAGTTTCTTATTGGGAGACATTGGAACACTTTTTCCTGTGCTAGAGCAGCCTGTTTTGCTTCATATTGGCAGCAGGGTCTTATGTCATGGCTCAGGTATGGACAGTGGTGAAGATGAAAGGCTCTACCATCTGTATGCTCGAAGGATCATTCTTGTTCTAATTACTTTAGAGCATTATAACTGAAGAGCTGGTGACCACAGCTCTACCACTTCCTGATGTAGTATACATCTCATATACACTTTTGAAACCAATACCTTAAAATATTTGTTGACATTTTCTATTGGAACTTATGCCTCATGTTCACCGTCTATTTCCTTCTTGCTGTCTGGACAGTAATTGAGTAATTGCTAGATCACTTCTAAGATAAGACTTGAGTCTAGTAACAGTTCTGACATGCCCAAAATATGAAAAAACATGCCCAGCTCTTTTGCTTTACATCTTCAAATGTAAATGTAGAAAGATGTTGAACTAATACATCCTGATCAGTGACATCTACATTTTAATTCCAGAGTTCTGTGTATTGGATTCCATAGTAGTTATTTCTGTAATCCCTAATAGAAAAAAGTCTTTTTTGCATTTAATGCTGTTACCTCTGAGTTCCTCTCATATCAAGTGCTGTGGACTGGTAATATAGATTAGGTTTAGTAAAATCAACAATGCTTCTACCATAATACATTTAAATTAGTTGTGCTGATAAATGGGCTTTGTTCATTAGCACACAAGTGTTTTACTTATTGAAACGTGATTTCAGAAACTGACTTGTCTAAACCAATCATGATCATTTTGCCTGGTTTCACCGATCATAATCCTTTTTTTGCTTTGAGAACATATTTTATAATGCAGAGCATATTTAAGTAAACCCAGCTGCATTCTGTCAGTTTTCTCTTGGTACATGTAAAATATGCAGCGGCAGTTAAACAGCAGGACTCATGTGAACGCAGCTTTGTGTTCTTTCTAGTGTTGGGTAAGAGCAAATACGTCAGGAATTATATTTCTTTTTGTCAGTGACTAAGGATTAACGCTTTTGTCAGGTAATGGGTAGAATAGAATATCAACAGTATCAACGAAGGAAATTGATCCTGGCTCAACAGAAACGTTCCTCCCTGTTGTCAGCAAGATAACAAGCTAAAAGGACTTGTGCAAAAAACTTGCTCTCCTTTCTACTAACCTCACTGTCTTCAAAAGCACACATTCTAAAGCAGAAGCACCGCTCAAAGATGTGTGTGTATGCGTGTGTCTTTAATGTGTTGAAGTGTGTGGAAAACTCATTCTGCTCCAGTGAAATGTTTGACTTTGCACCTGTCTGTTTTCTGCTTAGCAGAGAATAATTTCAAGCGCATCACTGTAGCTGGCAGCATATCATTGCGTGTGGAAATTCCATCAGAATCAGTCTGCTGATTTATTGAGCCCATCCACTGAAGGATTCAGCAAGTTGTGTTTTCTTAAAAGGCTTTTCTGATCACCACTATAGTAAAGAGTGCTTATTTGTGTTACTTTTTTTGCCAGGTTGGCCTCTCACCTCTCTCTCAACAAGGCACTTCCTGCCACAAATCTGGCACTTTCTGGATGTTTTTATTTGTTTGTTTGTTTGTTTTTGTTTATTGCCCAATTCTGTGAATCTGTGTGAAAATCTTAAATCATCACATTGTTTAGATTAACTAATGCTGTAGTTCCGTAATTGTATGAATTGTGCTGCTGCCACTGGCTGTGGGGATAATTAGTATTACTGATAAAGTGAACAATGAGCACAATAAACATGTTCTGAAATTTGGAATCATGCATGTTTAGGATATATTTTTGCCATTTTAGTACAGTTGTGGGTTTAGACTAACTTCAATCTGCGATGGGAAAATTCACTTCAATCAAAATGTATATAGGTCTGTACTTTAGGGCATTGGCAGGCTTTTTGAGGTACTGTTATTGAGCTGGACGAAGATATCAGTAAGGGTAATTAAAGCCTCTGGCCATGGGTGAGGCTGAAATGACCTTGCTGCAACCTGTTCCTGTGTCATGGCCAAGCCTTGTGGCTGGCGAACTATTTGGCTATCAGAAAGAAGATATGAAACACATTGACTCGCATTACATAAAGTGTGAGTGGGCGCACATGAGTCTTGGAACGGTCGGCTTTACATTTGTGATAGTTGGTTTACGTGATTCGCATTAGATTAGTCCGTGCACATGAGATGAAGTTTATGGTGCCTGGTTACAGTGCTACATGGGAACACATGGCTTAGATAATGGGCAAGACATGTTACTTCATGATGTGTGGAACAACCGGAAGCTATAAATCAGTTTCTAATTCAGCTGGCCAGGCATGTAGACTTTCTGGGAGCCAACAATTTCTTTAATATTTTGACTAAACCTGTGGTCTCTGAATGCTGAATGTAAAATTATGTCTTGTATCCTGTTTTGCTTCATTATTTCTCTAAAGACAACCAGATTTTGTTTCCCAACTTTAACTGTAACACTAATTTTGTGCTGGTTTCTCCACATGGTTACCCGGCACTCTTCCTGCACAGCCTCCAGTGAATGACGGCACAGCAGGGGGTAAATGCTGTATGCAGGAACAATTGGGCAACCCCCACCCCCTACCCCAAAATACATTCCACATGAGACCACCAAGACCCACACACTGGGAGCTCAGAGCCCCTAGCAGCAACAAAGCCTGCACCAACAGAGGATTGATGGGCTGCACCAATAAGTTTAACTTACAGGGGGATTTTGTCAGATGGAAGAGAAGCCTAGTCTGAGGATGAGAACAGAACTCAGGATAGAGTTGGCACTCTATGTGATTCAAGCATGTTTGAGTGTTACACTTTTGGGGAATAGCTGGATGTCTCTGGAGCCTTGTCCTGGCCCTTATGTTTTTGTTTTTACTGATATACACATACTTTTTCTGTATGGTTGAGAAATATGCTCACTGACCTTTCCGTACCCCTACACTCAAACAACTTTGAAGCTTGTGTCTCTGCTGACATTGTTTAAGTCTCTGTTCTTCTCTGAGTGAACCAGGCTGTGTGGTACAGTGCAGACTCACTTCTGATTGATGCTTTGTGAAATCTGCCTCCAAACTTGTGCCTTTTCCTCACCACAAGGCAGATAGAGGCTGTCACCGAAGCTCCTTGTTAACACTTCCAATTTGCATGTGGAGTTCCTTGGGGCCCATTCACTTGGCTCACGCATCCTGCCTTGTCTTAAAGAGCAGGCTTTGTAGGAAGTGTTGATGCAGGCATTCCTTTTTATCTAGCCTTAACATCTAGAAGCTTTTCTTTCCTTTGTCCTCATTCTGTTGGGCCATTTTATCTGTTCTGGCTTGCTCCAAGGCCTCAGCCAAGGTCTGGTCTCTCCTCTTTTATTACCCTTCATTATTTTTCTTTCTGCTCTCTTCGCTCTTTCAGTTGAATTTAATACCAAAACTTGTTTTGTATGTTTGCCTTGACAGACATTGTTGTTCCGAGGTCATGTTTAATCATGCTCTTTGGATCTGTTGCAGAGGCAAACTGCTCAGCAGAGAAAACGTGCAGATCTTGAATGTAGACATTGTGGTGTTGTATTATATCTGTGCATGTAATAGTGTCCACCACCTCCTACAGTCTCAAACTTGATGTTTTTGATGGTACTCTTCCCTTACCAGGCATAATGTTGAAACTCCCTTGTTGGCCGGCATTGAAAACGAAGCCCTGAGAGAGTTGCCGTCCACTAGTACCGATCTTAATGGGAATAATAGTATTGACGGTGCCAATAACTATGGTGTTTTTATGGTCCTTGAGAAACATTTTTTGGCTGTGGAGACAGAGGAAGGACATTGGCCAGGGATTTGCTTTGGGTTTTGGGCAGATTCCCCAGCTTTTCTAACATAGAGAAGCTCTGTAAATCCCTCTTAATAATTCCCATAAGCTTCACCGGGACTAGCCTTGATGAGCCAAAGACCAGATCTCTGCTCGAACTGGTAATTCACCCTCACTTCCCCAAGCCCACTTTTACAGACCTTCTTAACATGTCATAAAGTCTTCTGAAGAGGATTAAAAGACAGTGGTGATTTGATGTGTAGTAAAAGAGCAGGGGAGTAAAATGACCTCTGGTTCTTAAGCTTAAGACAGTGTTTCCTACAGATGACCACACAATGAAATGGAAAAAACTAAAAAAACAAATGAATAGAAAATGCTTTTAATTTGTGTTTTTAATTGAAGCACTTAACTTATAATGCCCATTTAAAACCAAAATGGTTATATAAACACTCTTACTATCCTTTGATGAAACCTTTTAAATTTAACTGAAATACCCGAAATTATAAAGCCTGAATGTGTAAAATTTTAGGCAATGATAAGTCAAAGAAGGTATGTATCATATTGGTTATTTCTGTGTCCCAATTTCTTTCCTTTGCTTCATTTCTGCGTTCTGTTCAGCTAAAAGAAATTCTGTGATACTTCATGCTTGATTTGTTACAGATTCTGTTCTGACGCATTCTCTTTTGTTCTTCCTCTGATACCCAAGCCAATATTTTCTGCCACGATCAGCCAAACACTGACACTGGATATCAAATCAGAACCATGTCTAAATGCATGGCCAGTGGATTTTTTGAGTTTATTTATCAGCAGTTGTTTGATACAGTCCTCATGTGGTGTGTGTGACATTAATGTGCAGGTGAATTTATTTATTTTTTTAATAAATACGTCAGACAAATAACTAAATAAATCTTTGATAACCAGGAATTATCAGGCAGAGCGGAGAGAGGTTTGCTGGATCTAAAGCCTTTAAAGGTGCCCACACATGGTTTTCAGCCATCATCCAATTTCACAGCCAGCACAATATATGGAACTAAACCTGCACATGATTGGTGATTCCTTACTATGGCCTGTGATTCCTGATATCATCATCATCAGTTCCTGCCTACAGCCTGAGTATGATCGTTGAAGGAATTTGTGAAAACAAAATGGTGGATGTCTCTGAGTAAACGGAGGTGGCCATGTTTGATCCGCCAGCTTTTGCATATCTGACTTCTACTCCTAGGCCTCAATGATTTATTGACATGGCTGTCTGTATCACATTGGAGATGGCATAAAGGATGTCCATGACTAAGTATAATACCTTGGTGTAGGTTTCCTTTTTTTTTGCATTTGGCTAATAATGCTGCTCTTTCCACCAGCATCACTGCTATCCAGTTTCTTGAGCCCAGCAGCTATATCAGAATCATCGTGGCTGTGTTGTCGCATTGTGGACTCGGAAACATGATCATGGGTTTGAGCTCATCTTGCCAGTGGGCCCCTCTTGCTCTATTACTTGTAAATGCGCACACAGTTTTGCTGCTTGTCCTTCGAGTTCGACATCTGGCACGTTTCCTTCACTCTTACCTACGCCTGGTCAAAGTTTATATCAGTCATCTAAGTATTTTCTGGTTTTCTGATAAAGGGAAGATAAATAAAATGGCTTAAGGGTTTGCACAGAGGGATGTAGATATTGTAAACTAGGTATGTATTTTTCTCCCTTTTGGTACCACGAGTTGCTGTTGTGGTGTTTCCATAACACTAAATCACTTTTCAAGGAGGGAGGAAAAGTTGTTTCCAAGCTGAACATCCTAGCTTGTCTCTGTTAATTTGAAGTACCAAAGAACAGGGTATGGAGACAAGGTCTTTTGGGACTAGAGATGAGCCAGTCTTTTGCACAGGCTTTTTCTTTGTTGTAATACAGTGGTGTTGTGACGTGATGTCTGGAGATTTGCTGCCTTTTTCCTTCTAATCTTTAGTATTCATTACAATTTATTTTTCTCTCTTTTCTGTTACGGGCTCTGTGATTTTATAGTAAAATAGAATTGTTGTAAAAGTACAATGAAAGTAAACATTATATAATTAAATGCATGTTTTGCATATAATTTCACAAAAAGACAAACTTTGGTCCAAACACCTATAGGTCATTGCTGCTTTATGGTTAAACAACTTTTCTCTGAACTTGGGCAAAGTTAGTGCCTGTTTTTCCAAATGGCTTGTATGATCAAGTTTGCTGATTGCTGTAACATCAAGTATTTTTTGAATATCAATAAAAGCCTGTAGATTATAGGTGGTATATTCATCGTAAATGTTTATATATCCCCGGAATATTTCACATGCTATTAATCTTTCCCTAAGAGTTCCACCAAATCTACCCGCTACCCTCCTCAAAGTGTACTTTTACCTCTGCGTGTGTTTCTGTGTGTATGCGCATGCTCACATTTGTTTGTGTGTATATGCAAACAGCCATGTGCTGTTGCCCTCCGTGGTAATGGCAAACACCATTGCTGGTTTAGGCTCTTCATGTCCTGCCGCTTCAACTGTCTTAGTTTTGAGGCCTTAGCATTGCATTTAGCCTCTTACACGCTCGTTCTCACTCATTTGTATTTTTGTTAGTGGAATTGCTTCCAAATGAATGGTGCTCTGTTCACATGTCCTCAACAGCTTCTCTAGACTCTACTGTTAGACCGGCTCAACGTGCTGTACCGTCGAGTTGAAGTTCATCGATCATACACAGCTCTGCTGGTTCACTTGTGACCTGATTGTTCTTCCCTTGTTGGAATGAGGCCTTACATTCCAATGTTCTTGCGTATCCCAAATCCCTAATGCATGACAGAAAGCCCCTGCTTTCTGAAGCTAAATGCTCGTTTGTCAGCTGTATGCAAGTGAATTCATAGTTTCTATGACAATGCTGGAAAAAGTGAAACATTTCACAATGAGCTGACCTGGGAAGTGGTGTAGGCAGGGAGCTTTTGTGTCCAGAGACAAAGCAGGAGACGGCACACTGGGGAGGGAGATGGAGCCAGACAGAGAACGAGAGGCCAGATCCATGTTGTAGAATCTTCCTGGGGCTTCTGGGTGAATGTTCATGGATGACAAACTTTTGGAAAGTTCACCAGTGGGGAGTTTTAATTGGCCAGACACTCTGCCTGGTTTCGTAATCAGAGGCGAGCTAGAAAGCAGAAGACCATTTTGTCTTCTGCTACGAATTATTTTTTCTTTCATGTAAGTGGCTATTAATGAATTAATGATTTCCCACAGTACCAAATATTTCATCGCACCAGTCTGCTTTGTATTCCTCATATGCTCTGGTCAATATATTCTGGAATTGTTCTGAGTCTTAAAGAGATGTGGAAGAGCTGTAACCTTCACCATGTTACCCTATCACACTGGTTAATGATCACACAGCTGTCTAGACTATTAAGCCTGTGATAAAATGCATGCTGCTTGTAGGCAGACTTAAAAAAAAATATTTTTTTTTAATTCTGATGAAATCTGACTCTGCATATGCATTTTTTTTATTTATTTTTATTTTTTAATTTTTCAACAAGATGCCATTTGGGGAAAAATTCTGGTCGCTTAGTGTTTTGACAGCTGTGTTTGGCAAGAGATGTTAATCCATGATTTATATAAGGAAACGTTTTACACACATGCTTTCCAAGGACTTGTGGCTTGTTGCCTTACTGTACATTTTGTTGCAAATTATAGTAGCTGCAAGTATAATTCCTGAGTCCCAAACCATTTCTAAGTGAATGTTAATGTTCCTTTATATTAATCAAGACTTCAAGGAATTCTTAAAATAAACTTTCCTCCTAGGCCATATTTTACTTGCGTTAACGCTAATACAAACAGATGTATACACCGCTGTCTGTTCAGCGCTCAGACTTACAAGCATGTCGACAGAACGTTTGAGATCCCCATCTGCTTATAATCTTTAGCGATTAAAATGTTTTCTATTGATAACTAAAGGATGTAATAGGAAAATGTTGGCTCCAGTTCATGTAATATTACTGAAAAAAAAAAGCACTTTCTGACCTCCCTTCCTGTCCATTTTGTCAGAGCCTTCCTGACCAGTGGAAATGTCAACTGCATTGTTTGGCTTTGGATATCCGTCTTGTTAATTTGCTTTCCTCACTACTACAGCACTTGCCCCATGGGGTATGACTGCACCCATAGAAATGCTCACTCATGCACCAGGACTTATAACTGGTGACTCTCTAAATAGAGCGAAATGGAGAAAATGGGAAGTGGATTCTGGGTATCGGCAATGTCCCCTATGGACCTGTGCTCAGTGGAGAGGTGACAAATGGGGCATCTATAAAATTGTACTGGGAATGGAGGGTGGGTTTTAGAAACGTTGGTAATAATGTTGCTCTTCTAAATACGTATTCTCAGCTCGTTTATTTTTTCATGGTGTCACACTTTAGGAATGCGGCCAGTCCTATCGCAGTTGCTCTTAAGGGTTGAAAATTCATTTTAGCCAGAACAGCTTGTACTTATTCAATTTCTTGTGTTTATTAGTTGGCCTGAAGATTCCCATTGCTAACCAATTTATCTGTTGAAGTAGAACAAATCTATTTCCATTGTAGAAATTAATTAAAATGCCTTGGTTAGTGTTATCCACTTTTTTGTGAATGTATAAACCAGAAAAAAACTTTTTCAGTCTGGTTGAACCTTTATTGCTAGCAATGAAAGTCATCATTGTTTTGGCAAACGTGTTCTAAACTCATCTTAGTAGTATTTTAGCGATATTGGACGGAAATAAGGGAGAAAAACAATGCCCATACTGATCAGCTCCATATGAGCTCTTGTGCTCTAACACTGGTTTCATGTTACAATCATCCCTTTTCAATACACTTCCACTGAGGTGGAAACTTCACATTGAACATGTTTTGGATGTGGTATAGAGCTCTAACTATAGAGCTTGTGGTATTTCTGCCTCAAGATTTTAAAGACTGTGTACAAACTTGTCAAAGACCCTATGAATAACATTAATTGCACATCAGAAGCATAATAAATATAACAATAAAAAATATCTATTCTCCACCAAATAATGTTTACCTTTTATTTCATGCTGTCTTACGACAAAAGATTTCTACACTGTATGGCCAGAAATGGACCCCTGGACATCCCACCCATATGGGGATCTTTCCCAAAAAAGTTACCAGAAAGTAGAAGAATTATTTTTTTATTTTTATCTATTTTTTTTTTTTTTGTATTCTGTAGCATTACAGTTCTTCACCGTTCCAGCATAACACTGCTCCTGTACAGAGACGCAAATACATGAAGACATGGTTTGCCATGGTTGGAGTAAAAAAAAAAACTGAAGTGACCTGCACAGAGCCCTGACCTCAACCTCACTGAACACTTTTTGGATCATCTGGAATGTTAACTGTGCCCCAGACCACCTTACCTGACCTCAGGGTTTGACGAAACTATAGTGAAAAGAGTGCTGCGCAAAGAGTAGGGGACTAAATCAAGAATGGGATGTTCAGAAAGCACATATGGGTATGATAGTCATGTGTCCACACAACTTTGGTCATATATTATATAATCATGATCTTTGTATGTGGATAACTTTGGGAAGTTTTGGAGAAGGTTGTTTCTGTGAGCAGCCTGTAGGACTCTAGAGTGCATACTGCAGAAGGCAAGTGACTGATGGACACACTCAAAATGGCCTCGGGCCACACAGTAAGGAGGGAAGAGATGCAAGACAGATAGAAATATTGCTCCAGCAGCTGGAACAGAGAGAGAAGAGTGCTGAAGGCAAACAGTGGTGTCTTGTCCTGACACGAAAGCCAGATTTGGGGAGCTGCAACTAGAGCTGCATATGATTTACAAATCAAATATACAGTCTTTATGTACCTTTAATGCTTCTGCTCATCCCTTTAATCTTGGTGCTTTGGTTAGCAACTACTGTACTAGGAATGTATGTGTAGCTTCCCTGCATGCAGTAGGGTGTGTTTATCATTTTTGCAGTGTGAGAAAGATGGTCCCTGACAAATGGGAGTTTCCCCTCCCATCACTAGTAATTGTAGCTTATGGTAAATAAAAATGAGCACCAAGATATTACTTATGATTTGCTCTCGAGACTGTTTTGTAGTTGTAAATGTAAAAGTATGGATTGGGATCTCAACACTTTGTTTTCCTGCAGATGAAAAAACTTGCTTTACACTTCAAAAACAAATGTTACTCCAGTAGAGCCCAAGTTTCTTATCCATACTGAGCCAGTTTCAACCAAATAGACGCCATGCTTGAATACTAGGGGTGTAAGAAAATATCGATACACATGAGTATCGCGATATTTTGTTTGGCGATATTGTATCGATTCTCAAAAACAAAATATCGATATTTATAAAATGAATAAATAAATACAAATATATAGATTCATGGCAGTTCAATTTTGTTCCGTTTATATCCCAACCGCTAGATCGCAGTCGTCTTATCTCTGAACTTAAACAGTGACAGGAAGTAACATGTTAATGGAGATTTAGGATAGCTCCTCAACGTTAGGCCCGCGAAAATAAGGACGGAGAACTCACAAACGTTTCATTCACAACAGTATTCCTCCGTACACAGGAAAAACCTCCGTAATAACATGTTACTAAAACAAAAAATACTCATTAGAAAATGAAAATAAAAGAGAATATCGGTTGCAGCATCAGACTTCCACACACGTGTGGTGTTATAACTGAAGCGTGCACACTTTTGCGCATGTGCACATCCAACTAGTGTAACAGTAATAAAGCAACGGCACATTGCTCTTAAAGGGGTAGCACCACTCCACTCGTTACAAAGTACTAGCATAACGGCATGCTACTAATGTTAACATAGTTCGCTATATATGAAGATGCGCATAGTGCCCTGACATCTGAGCATATTGACCAGCATACAGTCTTTCTTCAGAAAAACCTTGACATTAAATAAAAAGACAAATGTAAATACAAATCAAAGAAACCTGTAAAATCCAAGTTTAAATGTTCTGAAAATGTTCAACATCTGTAAATATTTTATTGTTTATATTTGTTTTGTTTTCTTTAGGAATCCTGCAAGCACTATTTTTTCATTGATATTAAGCAGATATAATTCTTTTGTTCAGAAAAGATCAAAATGTTAGGACACTGCATGCTACAATTGTAAACTGAAACTGTGCAGCTTTAAGGGCAGGGTCTAAAAATATATATGGTCTGTTTATAACGGCTAACATTTAATACATTTAATTTAACACATTTAATACATTTAAGAAATCCTGCAAGCACTATTTCCCCCCCTTTATTCATACTGCACATAAAGTGGTTCAATCATATTTAATGTGTTCTGTGTTCTGGTTAAATTTAAAAAAAATTTGCTAAGGTTCCCTAAAACTTTTTGCAGCTTCCCTAAAACTTTATCCTATAATTAAAATAAGAAATATCCCAATATATCGCCTTGCTTACAATATCGCAATGTATCGCAACATATCGTATCGCAACCCCGTATCGTGATACGTATCGTATCGAAAGATTCCTGCCAATACACAGCCCTATTAAATACCACCTGTTTCAAATGAGCTTGGCCTTCGGTCTTCTATCAGGTGTTGGTATTGCATGGTTGAAATAGAAACATGCAGCCCATTGCAGACAAGAATGAACACCCCTTAGTTAGACACCAAGGGAAGCCCATTATTCCGTCTTTCTGCTAACAGCACATTGATGTGGCGGCCGTCAAAATTTATAGCGGCTGGCAGCCTGAAATAATCCTCTTGAGAATTTATGACTTCTGACTCAGAGTGCCAGGGTTGGTAGAAACTGTGTGTGTTGGTGTGTGCATTCAGGTGGTGGGTCTGCTGGCCAATGCCTGTCCGGGTCAGAGTGCATGGCCCCTCTCAGAGGAGTGGCTGTTAACCTTTAACCCCAGTGGTTAAGCTTGGAAGCTGTTTGCGTGGAGTGACGGGCATTGAAGTCTGTCTGGGTTTTGGAGAAAGGCCGGGGGCACAAACGGTGGGGTGGAGGTTGTAGGGGCATGAGAGCTAATTTAGGTTTTACCCACATTCCTCTTTTGACCAAAATGGATTGTTGCTGGAAAACGAAGGATGTAAACAGGAAGTGACTTTGTCGTTAATTGACGACACAGCTCATTAAGATTTATTGTGAGGTCACTTACCACTAAGTAAAAGTGGGGGAAATGGAGAAAAATTTAATTCATGTTATTTATCTCTTACGGAATAACCTGCAATTTGATTAATTGGGTGTTTTTTTGCTTCTGCCTACTACAGTCCACTTCTTGAGAGAACCACTACTTTTAAAGCTCCAATAAGAGACTTGCACATGGCTTGGGAATTGTAAGACTAAAAAAACAAAAAACCCTCAACAAACATGAGATAAGAAATGCAAATATTAGAATCAAGGATGGAGACTCTTGCCTCTTCTCTTCTCTTGATTCAAGCAGTTCTGAACAAAGACAGAAAAAGCACTCTTGATACTTTATTTTTCATTGCACAGTAAAAATTTAAACCATTGCACCAGTTACCTAAAGTTTCCAGGAAGCTTGAAAGAGATAAAATATGTATTTGTGATTCCAGACTCCTTAAGTAAATAGTTTGATCTCACTGTGAGCGGTAATGAATTATTTAGCCACTCAGACACACTGCATTGTAAGTAGGTGTATATACTGCTTTTTAAAGGGGACTGTAGCAATCCCTTTATGAATGAACAGGAATCAGAAGGGTCGCCCGCAACACCCTGTTATTACTTAACAGCCGACAGGTAACTGATGACAATCACAAAGAAAGCAGCAAATAAAAGAATACTGCTATTTATCTGGATAGTGATCCGTTCTAGTTAGATGGCTAACGTTGACATGGATTCATCCATTGATTTAACCTGATGATAAATTATTATGGAGTAAATACTGATTTAGCCAGTGTACCAGTAACTTTTTTTCTCATTTAAACCAGTATTAACCCGAGTGCTTCTGTTTTCTAGTATCTAGTTCTCTATTCTCACTCCTTACCATTTTTAAACCGTGTCCATAACAACACATCTCTTTCTCAGTCGAATAGTTAACAGCAATGTTTTTGGCTCTTTACTGCTTTTGAAGACACGTGCACACGCATTGAGTTTTGATGGACAGCTTGAAGGTAGAACCGTTTACAAGACCCAAGATTCCGTTCTCTTCTGTGTGTTTTACTTGTTTCAGCCAGGTATTCAGCCCACCCCTCACACTTTACCCCATACAAAGAGCTAAGTGTTAGGGAGAAATATGATGGTGGAAAGTACGCGTGTGCGTGCCTGGTGGTTAAGGTGTTGAACTACTAATCGGATGGTCGTGAGATCGAATCCCAGGTACACCAAGGTTCCCCTGCTGGGCCCCCAAGCAAGGCCCTTAACCCTCAATTGCTCAGTATAAACTGAAATACAAATGTGTCACGCTGGATAAGGGTGTCTGCTAAATGACAAAAATGTAAGTGTGTGTGTATGATTCAAATCTGAAGAAATGAGATGCATCTTAAAAGATGTCAAGCACAGAAGTTTGGAAGTAAGTGTAGCTGATCGAACGTCTTTTACTTTCTCTTGAAAGAGCAATATGAACCAATGAGCGTTTGACAAGACTAAAACCAGGCATTCAGTTCCTCACTAAGCCATGATTAAAACTCCTTTCAGGAAAGGGCTTGTGAGAAATAGTTGTTGTGAGCTGTGGACCACTTATAAATACTGCATTAGTAAGTCTGTTTCATTGACTAGACATGATGAGTCTAAAGAACTACAAGCTAAAAACAAGAACATGTTTGCTCAGGAAACATAATTTCTAAAACTAAAATCAAATCATATTAAAATCTTTTTATATCGTAAATGTGCCCCCCAGGCCCATCCATTTACCCTGTTTTCCTGTGTGCTTTAAGACTAGGGTCACTTAAACAGAGTTGTAAATGTTGTAAAAGTGCCGGTTTGGCTCTCAGGGGCAGCTTTTTTGCTGTGAATGATTGGACGTGTCTGTCTGTAGAGTGCAGACTGGAGGAGCAACGGTTCCAGCAGGCTGGCAGGGAAAACCAAACAGCATGTCCACTGAAAGGCCCCTTGTGTTGTCCCTAAATTCCAGCAACTGCGTTAAAAAGTTAGAAAAACAAAACATTATTGCAGCTGTGACTACGCATTGACTCCCACTCCCCTGGTACTATCGTAACATGTCTGCATGCTTTTCACACTCTTCAAGCCCACTGTACCACACAGAGGCTGAGGATCAGGAGAAATATCTGATTCTAAGCCACAAATGTCTGTGATTTTTAAAAATTTGTTATATTTCAGCCTTTGGCCAAACACACATACTATTTTAATGTGTAGTGAAGATACAAATGAGTTTGAGTTTGATACCAGATTATATTAAGGTTTAGCTGCATCATCATTAAAAAAAAATCTCATGATAAAAGAACACAAGTGCCATTTTCACTTACTCACTCGCTCACATTACATTGTTGAAAAATTGGAACCATAGCATTTCTCAAAGAACCATTGAACTTGGAGAGGATCTTGCAACTTCCAAGCAGTCCGATGATTGGAAAATGTGTGTGGGAAGAAAAAAAAATGAAACGGGTCTCCAATGCTTTGTCGACTTCCAATGTTTTGCTGTGGTTGGTACAGTGATTTGAAGGACTTCTCGAATGACGGCTCAGTGGACCGGGTCTGGCTAAACCAATCCGCTTTCATAATGCCTCTTTCAAGGGTTGAAGGGACATGAAATCGTCTTGTCCCAGGCTATTAGCTTTTATTCATAGCTGCCCTCAGTAGGCGAGTGAATACCAGGGTTTGTTGCTTTCTTGTTCTGATGTGCAACCTTTAATGTCTGACTTTTTATTAGTATTAATGCACAAAATGCATTAACATAATGAACCAAACAAACTAATAAACACAGAGTCTTAGTTTTGCTGTGCTATGAAAATCAACAGGTCTTCTGGTTAAAAGCTAGTTAATGTTAATTGAAAGGGAGAGTAATTAATGTTTTCTTAATATTGTCATGTCATAAGTAAATGGTTGTGAGGAACAGCAGAAATAAAAACAAACATGATTTCTTGCATTGCTCTGAACAGTCCTCGCCTCACTTTTTGCACGTTTTCTCTTCCTTTTTTTTATTTCTTGTTTTGTACAAAATGGTGACATCTTGCATGTCAGAAAGCTCTTGCATTTATTTTCCTTAGGATGAAGAAACTCTTTCTCCAGCTGAGAAATTATGTAGTATGTGAACATTTTCCATGATGTAGTGCACACACCCCTATCTTCCCGAAACAACTAATTGAAAGTGATTTAGTGTGAGTGGTTCCGCATTAACCATTTCAAGTCATCTGCAAATCTTGTGCAGTTGGCTTAGCTTTATCTGGTGCTCCATATCTTGCTGCTTAAGAAAGTAAACCTGTCTAATAACTTCTGGCTAGATTCCTTGCTGCTATTGTTTGCAAAAAAAAAAAAAAGTTATTTTAAAAATGAAAGATCATCACCAGCATCTCTTTGTTTTTATGCGTAACATACCATGAATTCTTCTTACTGCCCCATCCCAAGTTTTATGCATTTTTGCATTTAAGTTTGTTTTTCTTCTATCGGGCTTATACAAGTAGTGGTTTAAAGAACACTTGTGTAAGAGCTGTCTCCTGCTTTGTGTGTTGCAGAAGCTGATCTGAAGGTGTGCCCTCAAGGCTTCTCGTGCTGCACTCTGGAGATGGAGGAGAAGCTGAGTCAGCAGAGCCGCTCGGATCTGAAGGCTCCAATCTCCCAGCTGAGCACCAACCTGCAGAGCACCTTCATGCAGAGACACCAGCATTTTGACCGTGAGGCTCATGCTCCGTCTGTCGTACATATACACTTGTATCTTTCACATTGGTCATGTTGAGCAGGTTCAGTGCGTGTCTGTGTGAGGTCCGACATGATCCACCTGCACACATCTGTACACTTCCAATACATGTATTACTATTTTGAGTCACTTACATTTCTGCAGTTCTGTCAGCCACCTCTGCTTGCTTCTGTTCTGTCCATCATTTCATTTTGACAAAAACTCCCAGCTGGTCCAACAAATGGTTACACCTCTTATTAAGATGATATTTAAAGTTTATGAAGCATACAGATTTAAAAAGTCTAGACAAGCCCCCACACTTTTTTTTATTCTAGGCTAATGACCCAAACAGCATAAATAACACAAATTAAAAGAGAAACGGGATACAAGTAAACCATACCTGTCAGAGCAATGGCTTATAATCCTATAGGTTATGATTGACAGAATGAAGGCAGCCTAAAGAAAACGAAAAATAAATCTAGCCTGTAATTGCTAATGTATAAGTACATGACCTGTAAAGTGAAAAGGAATTCAAAAGAACCAGTAGATTTATCCACAGTCAGTCTAAGTGGCTTACATGTTTGTAGACATTACGGGAAGAGCCTCCGTGCTGTTATTCTCTCCTCACTGTAAGGGTACCAATCATTTAGTACTATCATTTATTCTATCTATTAATGTTTTCTTGAACGATGCCATCCATGAACCCCACAGGATTTGATATGAAATAAGCATTGAGCTTGAATACAGCGTACAGAGACCTAGATCGCGTGCTCTCATTCGTCTTTCCACCTGTCCCACAGAACATGCGTTCCCTCACAGAAATACAGAAAAGCTTGTCAGACAGACCACACACATGTCCAGAGCCAGGCTTCCTTTCTCCTGTGCATGTGGCTGTAAATATCTAGCAGGGGGAGGGATATCAGATTTCTGCATTACTGAGGGTGATGGGGTGCATGGGAACACGTGACGAGCTCTGCTGACTCACCCAGGAGGGGAACAGCCCCACACATGCGTGTACACAGGGAGAGATTGGTCGCCTATCATCACATTCTTGTCATAAAGTCTTGCAGGCGTGAACTCCGTAATGTACAAAACAGTTTGAGATGAAGTGGTTAAGGATGATGAAGGCTTTGCCATGAGCTGCCAGCATAAATGTTTCAGTACAATGCCAGTTAAGTTGATTCAGATAGGAAATTATTAGAGCTCTTGGTCTTCAGCAGAATTAGCTGATTTATTTGGGACTGAATGATAGTTAGCTTAACACTTATGTCAGATGCCTACTAGGTACTAAAGCTTAAATGCCAATGCAAGCAACTGTGGTACTTCTGTTGTGATTGCACTTGTTTTGCACCATGCAACACTACATACATACACGCACACAACACATCTCAACCTCTGTGATGCTTTAAAACATTCATTCTTGTTTCCTTATTGGTTTAGAAAATATAACAGAGACCAATAGAATCTTAAAATTTTATGAACTTGTGTCCACCACTGTGATACAAATTTTATTAAGCCATTGATATTTTTCAGCATCCTGTCCAAAATATCTGTGGTTTGCAGCATTTTAAACTCTGTAGCAGGTATACCATACATGAGGCATGAATTCAAGCTAAGCCAGGATGTGCACTGCCAAAGAGATACATGCTGATAAGTTGAGCTGACTTGCTGACTGGTGGCATATGCCACTTTATGAATGTGTTTGTGTGGAAGAGAGTGGAGGGTATCATGTGACCTTCATAGTGGGGGAAGAGTCATTTGTCTGAGTTTTATGGATTGACACGCAAACACACTCGCACAAAAAGACACAGCGTTTTGCCTTTATGATGCTGGATGTTTGTGCTAAGTACTTTTTCTAGCAATGTGTGTCTGTGTTGTACCGTTAGGAGAAAAGCTTTAGGGAGTGATGGTGAGCACGAATGCCTGTATTGCAGCCAGATGTGATTAGGAATGTGAAGTTTCGGAATGCAGTGGCAGCCTTATTCCTCCTCCCCCTTTGCCTCCTCCTAGCTCCCATTCTGTGCCCTTTGTTCCTTTTCTCTCCTTTTCTTTGCCTTTCATTTCCTTGCCAGCTCCAGGTTCTCAGCTCTTTTGAACTATTACCGTGGGAATAAGCTTAAATGTGCTAGTCAGGGAAAACAGCGCATGCACTTTGTTTAACAAGCTAAAAACCCCTATGACGTTAATGTGCTAGGATGCACTCAATTCAAATGTGACCACATGAATTTCTTTTACCTTAAGTTTAAAACTCTATTTAAGAAAAAAGAAAGAAAGAAAAACAAACCTCAAAGTTTGGGTGATGAGGGAGTTGAAATAGGTGAGTTTTCTTCCATCAGAGTTCCAAGAAGTAAACTGTTGACATTAAGACATCAAACAAGTGAGCAGGCCCACAGGAACTAGCACAAATTGTATACAGTGGACTTGAGATGTAGATGATAATGAACACACCCACAATCGAGCAAACAGAACTACAAAGTTGGATATTTACACTGAGCTCTGAAGATAAATGGTCATTAAGATAAAATGACCATAAGCATGCGTGTTTGTGTGTGGGATGTGGTGAGAGTAGTCTTGAGCTTTCAATCACAGCTCAAAATAGCTCTGGTGTGGCTGGTCTGGATAGCTATGGCCAGGTCGGTATTGTCTGCAGGATTAAGCCCCCTACCCCAAACTCTCATGTCCTGCACCACAGCTGCGCGGCAGGGTGCCTGCAATCCCACAAGAAAAGAAAGGAACTCACTGACTAATTGGTACAAATGGGAAGCAATTACTGGTCTGGACAAGGAAGGTCAGGGAACATGGAATACTTTGAAGGATGGACAGAAGAAAGTATAGAGCTTTGGTGGCTTTTCTTATTTAATATGGTCTTTTTCTGGACAGTACATAATCATGTTTAAATGTTACCTGAGTTTTCCTTTGAAATGGTACAAGTGCGCAGACCACTGGAAAAAAGGATGAATGCTTTGAGCGCCACCCTTTAAAAGTAAAGAATATTGTTCTTGAAGATCAAATTCCAATGCTAATTATGTACCTATTACTCTCCAAATGAGTAGCCTTGCATATAACTACTCGCTAAAGGATAGCTCACTTTAATGGAAATACCAGAAGGGAGGTCTCAAACTTGTTCGCTTATTGGCAGACTACACTGCTCCATGACCTTGCACTTAATGATGAAACAAGATGTGTAAAAATCTCAGACTTTTATAAAAATCAAACTGAACGATGTTTAAAACTAGTTACACTGAAATGACTTGAAATCCGATTTTTCTTGGTGTTTCAAAAAAACATCTTCTGAATAGTGAGTTGCTTTAGAGTCCTTTATTTTATGTATGTAGGCTTTATTTAAACATTTCATATTAGCATGGATTAGAACTGTTTTCTCCACTGGTCAGTTTCACCATCTTTCTATTAATTGATCCAGCTCTCTTTTCTCCTTCTCCAACTATCTGCCTATTTCTCACTTCTATGTCCCAGTCATGGCTTTGCTGTGTGACTTTCAACATTTGTCAGATCTGGCATTCTACCCTGTTTAGCTGGGGCGTGAATTTGTTATAATCTCAGTCGAGAGCTTGAGCTGCATGCCCTTTTCCTCTTCCCATGTCAGTATGGGGCTGATGGCCGCCCGCTGAAACACTGATGAACGTAAAGGCTGCAGTGTTTCCGGTATCCGTGGTTACACAGCGGCTTTTAAAGGAACGGCCTCAACACCCTCCACACATACACACCACCTGCCATTTTGCCGAGTGGATGCCAGTGTGAAGTGGAAGTGATGGTGCCTGGCTTACCTGACCATCATATGTGGTGGGCCGGTCACTGTGCTTGAAAGAAGTGCTGTGGTGTGCTTGTATATTTCTGATATGGTCCAGTATTGGCATAATTCCAGCTTGTTGTATAATCTGATTTTAATAGAGGGCATGAATGCAACTCTTTCACACACAATAACTTAAATGCATCAAATTGTTGCAAATAACCAGTAAGGAAGTAGTCAATGTAACAAAAACTGTTCTTATTTCTGTCTGTGTGTGAGGGAGAAAAAAGGGGGTGAAAGATAATAAATAAGGTGCAGCATTTCAGTGGAATTCTCATTTTGTACAGATTAAGAAAGCCTGGACCATGGGGAAGGTGTTTCATGGGAGAGAAGGGCTGGATTATTTGTGGTGGGGAGTGGGGTTGACATTCCACAGGATGAAGTAGGTCATTGTTCCCGGTCTCCACTGAAGAGGGCTTTCCGAAGTAACTGATGAACTGAAAGCAGAGCAGAGGGAAAGAGAGAGGCTCGAGGCAGGGTACAGGTCCCTTTTTGGCGAAGGGGGTCTGCATTATTCAGTAATCCTATTGAAAGCTCCTTTCTGAAGGACAGAGCAGGAGCAGCAGCCAGACAAAGAAAAAAAGCGAATGGAATGTGACAACAGAAAAATGCCATTGATGGTGGTCAGTCTCAACTGGCTTGATGGGTGAGATGTTACTGGGTGAACAGTAGGCTTCCTTTCATTCTTTCTTCCACTCCTTCCCCCCCCCCCCCCCTGTCAGCACTTTTCTCCCATGATAAAAAGTTATTTTCCTAGAGGCTGCAAGAAAATGTTTGCAGAACAATGTTGGGTTGAATGGAAAATGCATTAAAGTGTTTGAGAATAACCCATATTTATCTGGCCTCACTGGTAACCCTAGTGGCTTTTCCAGACGTGAAAGAACAAAACATTGTTCTATATGAAATTCATCTCTCTTGATTGTAATGACAATGAAATATCAATTTTACACAGTGAAACATAAAAAAAAATAAATGGGGGGGGGGGCTGTCTAATCTAACTGTCTAATCTAACTAATTTTCCTTATTAACCTTAGCTGCATAATCTAACTTATTTTCCTTTCCCATTCTCTCTTGTAGAGTTCTTCAAAGAGCTGCTGGACAATGCAGAGAAGTCGTTGCATGACATGTTTATACTCACCTACGGAGTCATGTATGTGAAGAACGCTGAGCTTTTTAAGCACTTTTTTCGTGACTTGCGGCTCTACTACACATCGGGCAGCTCTGCCGTGCACCTCGATAACATGCTGTCCGACTTCTGGGCTGATCTACTTGAGCGGATGTTTCGCCTGGTCAATGCACAGTATGACTTCAGTGACGCATACATGGAATGTGTGAGTCGGCATACAGAGGAGCTAATGCCGTTCGGCGATGTGCCACGCAAGCTGAGACTGCAGCTGAGCAGAGCCTTCATTGCTTCCCGCACCTTCACCCTTGGCCTAGCTCTCATACCTGATGTGGTCAGCAAAGTCTCCACGGTGAGCACAATGATTCATTCAGATGGATAAAGGAAATCCTGAAAGAGAACATGACCTTAATAAGATTCTTTGACCTTTTGCTTTATTATCGATTAAAAGTGTTCTTCTGTAATTGAGTGGTCCGGTTACTTATCAACCTCTGCAGCTGACCTTTGCACCTTTTTAAAAAAAAAAAAAAAAAAAAAAAAACTTTTTTAAAGCTGATTAATGGTCAACCACTTTTTTTTTTTTTTGGTTACTCCTTCACAGGTGAGTGCCACCCCAAGTTGTGTGCGTGCTGCTATGAAGATGCTGTACTGCCCATACTGCGCAGGTCAAGTGGCTCTGAAGCCATGTAAAAACTACTGCCTCAACGTGATGCGTGGCTGCCTGGCCAACCAAGCCGACCTTGACACAGAGTGGAACAACTTTCTGGGTAAGGAACAGGAGTGTGGGCAAATCTGTTTAGCATTGGAGAGGTGTAACAGTCCCAAAAACACAGGCAGTAAATTTGTCTTATAACGAGTTATAAGAGCTGAGGATAATGAGAGAGACTTGGAGGATTAGTTTGAGATGTAATGAAAAACAGAGTTCCTATAAGATGTTGTATGCTGGGTCTCTATGGTAAGAAAAACTGCACTAGACTCAAATGAAAAAATTAGCAAATTAACACACATGTACACTTGCACAGTACCTGGCTAGAGTTTGCTTGAACATCAGCTTTGTGGCGCCTTGCTAAACCCGCTTGCTGTTTAAGCAAGGCTGAACTATGGCTGCCTTTATTGCAGCTTTTGTCAGCTCTGTGGTTCCCCCTAGTGGTAAAACATTAGTTATAGCAGCAATTAGACGTTGTCTAATTCACACTTTTTATTTATTTATTCCCCTGCCCCTTCCCAGCAAGCCTAAATAAGGACCAGTAAAGCAAAGATTAAGCAGAGTTTTCCAGATGTTTCTGAGAAAATATTAATGTGTTGTGCTTTGGGTCCTTCATGTCAAGGTTAACATTTCATACTTTCGTACTTAGTATGCTCATGTGTTTGTCTTTTAGATGCCATGCTAACTCTGGTTGAAAGACTGGTGGGACCATTTAACTTTGAGTCAGTAATAGACCCCATTGATGTGAAGATCTCTGATGCAATCATGAACATGCAGGAGAACAGCATGCAAATCACACAGAAGGTTAGTGTCTGTACACGGTACTTTATTATTCAAACATTTATAATAATATTCTTCATTGAGCAAAGAACGGAAAAAAGAAGCATTATATTTCACGGAAGCAAAAAGTGCAAATGTTTGCATGAGTAAAGAAGCTGTTATTGTAGCTGTTAGTAAAGTTCTTTATTACAAATATAGATCATTACATGTTTTGTTTGTCATTTTGAGCTCTATTTTCTATGCTTTGTTAATTTCCATGTTTTTCTTTGTTTGCATTTCTTATCACCTTTCTAAGCAATGAATGATAGACTTTTGCTACTCTATATTTCACATTGCATTTGTGCAAACTGCACTTGTCAAAATAATGAAAAAGCATTACTATTCCTATAAATTCATGCTAGGTACATGGAAGAACAAGTAACCTGAATAAGTGCCTTGAAATTGTAATAATTGTAGAATGCTCTCCTGTTTGGGTTCCTCAGGTATTCCAGGGTTGTGGGCAGCCAAGTTTAGGCCTCCGCTCCCGGCGTTCTACCAAAGACTCAGGATTCCCTGGTCGCTTCCGACCATACAGCCCAGATTCCAGACCCACCACTGCAGCTGGCACCAACATGGATAGACTGGTAAAAACACGTTTTGCTGCCTTGGTCCACATAGGGCACTCAGATCTCTGTTTACATTGCACTGTTTAATTGTAATGCTGTGGTGAAAGTATAAGTCACAATTTTCACCAGGTGGCAGATGTGAAGAAGAAGCTGAAGCATGCCAAAAAGTTTTGGTCTACTTTACCAGAGACAGTCTGTGTTGGAGACAGGGTCACCCACGGGGACGAGTGCTGGAATGGCACAGCCAAGAGCAGGTGAGTTGGAGCAATTCCTGAGTGCCATCATTTTGCTTATAGCAGGATGTAGCCTTAAACTTTCTAATTGTTGTTTTTTTTTTGTGCTGTATCAGGTATGAGTCTGTGGTCTTGGGCAATGGCTTAGCCAATCAGGTATCCAATCCACATGTGGAAGTGGACATCACCAAGCCTGACGTGGTGATTCGCAAACAGATTGCTGTGCTGAAGGAAATGACCACATGGCTGAAAGCAGCACTCAGTGGAAACGATATCACATATGACACAGGTAAGAATCGATCACACATGCAGTAATTTTAACACAGTGAGATCATTGCTGTGTATATTACATCAATCTTTGGGCAGTGCTTCCCCTGCTAGTTCCTCTTGTACCTTGTCTTGTAATGTGTCCATTTCAGTGTTTTCCCTGCTTCCAACACTTCCATTTAAACTAACTGGTTGAAGTAACAGGCTACTGATGTTTCAAATGGGTGTGTTAGTGCAGGAAAAATATTTATCATGCCTTTTAGTAAATCACTAACATAATCAGACACAATCATTTCAACTCTGTTCTCTCTCCTTCTTGTTAAAGAGGATGGCAGTGGAGAAGGTAGTGGCAGTGGCTGTGATTCATCCTCCTGTGATAACGACACGGATATGTATTTCTCTACACCAACGCCTAAGGAATCCCGTATAAATGTAAATAAGGTTTCCTCCAGTGGTGTGCGGCTGGCACCGTACAGCCTGGTGCTGAGCCTTGCAGCTGCTGCTCTGATTCTCCTGACCTTCCACACCAGATAAGAGCGCTTCAGAGGCGAAGGATGAGCATTAGTGTGGAGAAGAAACTGTCAGAGGGCTTTTTTTTTTTAAAACAAAAAAACAAAAAAAAACAAACCAAGAAAAGAGGATGCCTTTAAGACTGTGGTCTGTCTGCCATCTAGGAAAGATACTCAAGTTATTAATACTCAAATAACGTCACCCTAATATTTTTTTTTATCCTTTTTAATACAAATGGACTCTCATGTACATGGGATTCTGAAACAGAAACACCTCCTTTTCCTACCATTTTCAGCTGGACTTTGCTTCCCGAAGTCATTATCGGTGTTTACAGTAGCACATGGATATATATTCTTCCAAAAGGAGCTTTACAGCCTAAGCATTGCTCTATATTTAGGTGTATGTATGTATGTATGTATGTATGTATGTTTGTGTATGTGTGCGAGAGTGAGTGTGAGAGCTGAGGTGAAATGACTTTTTTGTTTGTTTGTTTGTTTGTTTGAGAGAGCCTTTCCTAAGATAGCTTATTATTAAATTCCTATACCATGTTTAGACTGAGTGAAGCAAAATGTAGCAGGTATACAATCACCAGTTAGACACCTGTTATGTGGGTATGCTTCTGATTTGCTAGCTTGTGTGGCAGAGACGTTGGCAAGAACACCAAGCGTTTTAGTTTATAATGTTAAAAGATGAGGGCCAAGCAAAATGTGCTACAGAGTCCAAATGACTAGCTCATGCAGATTCGAAGAGTCCTTTTTAAAAAAACAAAAACAGAATCAGCATCCTGTCAGGGATGTCATGTCTTATAAGAAAAGTGTATTGAAGTGATTGGAATGAATGGAAAGTATATGAATGGTGCAGAAACCTTTGGAATGTTTTCTGTTCATCTAAATGCTGATTGGCTAATAACAGGCCTATCATGGGCACTGTACAAAAGGTGACCTGATGATGACCTGTTGTAAGAGAGGGCTGTGTGCACGGACGTAACCGTTCAGCTTTATTCATCTATCTCTGGCACGCACACTGCAGCTGATGCAGCCTGACTGCATGGCAGTGGTTCTGTACACAGGCACGTCACAAGGAAGGAAATCACATCCACCCGGACAAACGCGTTCATGTGAATTAGAATGGTGTTCAAGACATGGAAGAGCAATAATGAAATTAACACAGGGTTTATATTTGGTGGTTTTTAATTTTGCTAGAAATGTATTCTACGTTGTAAATCTATGTATTGGGTACTACAGCAAATTTGCCAGAATGACTGATGGAGCTGACTTGAGTGAGATGGAGTGGTTTTCTGTATGTGTGGAAATGTTTTATTTCTTTTCATTTGTTCTACTGCAGACCTATGAGAGTACCCTATTTAAATCCATTCTTATCACACGATAGTCGTCTCTGCATTACCATAGAAGCTTATTCTCCCTAAATCTGTAACCCTCGGTACGTTATCATAATGTGTCTTTACGTTGGGAGAAAAAGACGCCTCTCACAACAGTAGCATACCTCTCACATCTTGTGGGTTGTTGACTGTTCTTTAGCTCCACAGGCCATTTGTACATGTAGGTTTTCTTTTTGATGACTGACAAGTACAGTGTTATGTTAGAAAATAGCAGGGGTTCTTGCATTACCCCCTTCTAAAATGAATCCACCTTTCTCTCAGTGAACTGCTCCCTCCTTGCTCTTGTACAGTAAGTTATTTAACTGCATGTCTCCAAGTTCTTTTACAAACATGAAATAACGTCCTTAAAGTGCAGTATTGGAAAAAATATATATATATTTATATCTGTAGATGGTTGCATTTTAACAGTTTCCTAAATTACCTGAATCTGTACTGGCTTCAAATTTCATGTAATGCAAAGCTTATTGTTTATCCACCAGCTTACCATTGTCATTCCTTTTTTCCAACCTCTAATAGTTAATTAAGGATGTTATAAAAGCTCTGAAGAGTTAAGGATAGCCTTGAACATGAGCTCATGAGTGTCTTAGTGTCATATGCACTTTTTAAAATTGCCATTCAGATTGCCAACACTTGAAGTGTTCGCAGGAATCTCTTCGGTGTCTGTTGATTGGAGGTCACTCACTCACAGGCCCTGAACAGAGCGTTGTTGTTGTTGGGGTTTTTTTTTTTGGATGGTTCTTTGGAGTTCATTTTTATATAGATGGAGGAAAATCAAGTTTTCTGATTGACTTAACATATGTTAAGTAATGAATCCTTAAAGGTTGTTGTGCATGAGAGCATTCATAAATTTTCCACAACAAACCTTCCCTCTGTTGCACACAAAGAAGGAACAGCCATTTAGGTCCTTCCATGTTGAGGTGAGTTGAACAGTTTGACTGGAACGACTGCCTTTTCTGATCCAACAGTCCTTAGCAGGAATACCGAGCTACAGGACGAAGTTTGTGTAGTCGATCCCTCCGAACAATGGAACAGCGCCATCTTTGAAACGGAGTTACTGGAGACTTGACTACAGAGAAAGAATCATGTAAATATGCAGCAGTTGGTCTCTGAGAGAGGTTATAACAGTACAAGTCTTATTCTTTCAGAGGATAGACTTAACATGGGGAAGGGGGGGAACATGCTAAAAAAATGTAAGAGAAAAGATGTATTAAACACATCAAGTCTTGCGAAAAATAAAAAGACTGCAGATATTTAAAAAGTGTCTTTGTTTCATTTCTCCATCTCTGTACTTGGACCAAAATTTAGTTTTTCATCAAGTGTACCCTTATGAATGCACCATTCTTTTATTCTTTACATGTTTACTGGTAAGGACACATAGCAATTGGCATTTACATGATCCACTGAAATAAAAACGCTTCTAATTTAATAAATTTCTGAGGTACAAGTCTGAGGTGATTTCGGTGACTGTGGCGAGGAAAAACTCCCTTGAATGGAAGGAAGAAACCTTGAGAGGAACTAGACTCAAAGGAGAACCCATCCTCATATGGGTGACACTGGAGGGCGTGACTATAAATATATAGTCTGACAAATGTTGTATTGATGCAAAAGACCACATGGAGTTGCCATGTTAATTGTTAACATGCTTGTGGAGTTGCCATGCTAATAGTTAACATGCTCGAGCCATTTTGCCCAGTTGTCTGGATCCAACCAATCATGCAGCAGTAGTACAATCTATATTATCATGTAGTTATTATAGAACTTAAGCTGTTGTGCACATCAAACATAGAAGGAATTTAACTGCACCATAGCTCTTTAAGCCAGATGAGCTAATATGAGTATTTCAGGCATTTTAACACACGCTTTAAGCTCTAGTTTTACCAAATACTGTGAGGGGTGGGGAAACAAATTGCAGAGGTCAGAGGTCAGTGTCCAGATTGATGATGTTCAGCCTGACAGAAAACTTACAGGTAACTTAAATAACCACTGTTTACACCCATGCTGAGCAGAAAGGCATGTCAGGATGTGCAACAGGTCGCATGTTGAGGTAGATTACAACAGCAATAGCCACATTTTTATTAAAAATATATTTTTGTTAGCCAAGAACACGAATCTGAGGCTATTCTGTGTGAGAAGGGGTATGTACATAAATGAATGTGCTCTGACCAATCAGCGTTCCGCAGCACTATGGTAAAGGAGAACGATGTTTACTTGCCTGTCCTTGTGATGTTTTTCTCCATACCGATGTGGATTACCGATGTTCTCTCTTCCCCCCAATCATTCAACTTAGATCACCTACTAAAGCTACTTAAAAGTATTGGTGCTTATCCTACACAGCTCACAGGGAGCCTGAAGCCTTTCTCAGCAGACTTGGGGCAGACAATATGGGACACCCTGGAAAGGATACCAACTCATTGGAGGGCACAATCACACACTTTCACAGACTACATTTACAGCATTTGGCAGACACTCTTATCCAGTCTTATTACACAACTGTGCAACTGAGGGTTAAGGGCCTTGCACATGGGTCCAGTGGTGGACACTTGGTGGTCCTGGGATTTGTCTCTGGCTACCATATCCCTCCTACTACAGACAATTTAGAGATGCCAGTCAGGACTGGAGGAGGAAACTGGAGTAGCCAGAAAAAACTCCTGAGGCATGGGAAGAGCTTGCAAACTTGACACACAAAGGGCAGAGAAGGAAATCAAACCTAGAAACCAAATCTAGATCATGACAGAACTTGAAAATAGAATTGGGTTTAATAACAGATTTAATGTTTCATTCCACTTGTAGATGTGAAAACATTTAAGAAAAGTTCTTAATCAATTAATTGGACTGGCAATCAGGCCACCAAGCAACTGATGGCTGTAGTATTAAAGTCTGCAGAGTAGCTCCAAGCAAAAACACCAGAATACTGCCTGAGTGAGCCAAAAGGACACTGTTTCCATTCCTATACAGCACTATACAGATGTCTATCAATGAATAGATCAATACTGTGTGACTAGATCATGGAATAGGAAAACCATCAGTCTAAAACTTGTTGCTTTTTTAGTATTAAAATGCTAGTTTAAGCACTTTGGGAAGAAGTGCTTCATGTCTTTAGACATCATTTGAATACAGTAAGTGACTCAGCTGTTCTGGGAAGTTCATTCCACAACCTAGGTATCAGAACAGAGTCTTGATGTATGACTTCCTTTTTTTACCCTGAGAAGCAGTGGGATTATTTGAGCAGTGCTAGGAGAATGGGAGGGATTGTGCTGCAGTGCAGGGTGTGATTTGTGGTAAGAGGGTGCTGGTCTGTTTGTAGCTTTAGAGGCAAGTATCATTGTGTTTAATCTGATGCAGGCAGCTACAGAAAGCCAGTGGAGGGAACATAGCAAAGGGGTAGTGTGGAGAAATCAAATATGAAAATGACGGGAGGAAGGTTGAAAACAAGTTGGATCAGGAGCAGAGGTGCCAGGAGCGAGTTGCTGTAATCTAGTCTTTAATGACAAGGGACTGAATGAGTACAGTACGAGTGTCCCAGGTGGACAGAAACAAATTAATCCTTCTGATATTATAAAGGATTAACAATGTGAAAGAAAATTGGTGAGATGAGATCAGTTGATAGAAATCAAACCCAAATGCAACCTATTTCCACTTAGAATTCTCCAGATACTCTTATATCTCCATTAAAGTTTGAGACCAGGATGCCTGTCCTGGGAAACATGGAATGATAAGATGCCAGTCCATTGCTAGGCATCATGTGATGACATAAGTTTACATACAGGGGCAATTTAGAATTGTGAGGTGGAAGAAAATCAGAGAACATAACTACACAGATGATCTCCACACAGACAGAAACCTGAGCTCAGGATCGGTCAGTGCACCCTGAAGCTGAGTGATGGCAACACCAAAACTGTGGCACCATGCTACCTGTACAATATCACCAACTAGTTGGTTCAAGTGTTGTTCCGCTTATCAAGAAGAACAGCACTTCCTATAAACAGTTCATGTAGAAGTTTCACCATTTCTAAAGTGGATAATCTCATGGATACATGGGACCTTGATACTGTAGATATGTACATAAGAGCTGCAGCTGTGGGGGGCATGGTGGCTTAGTGGTTAGCACGTTTGCCTCACACCTCCAGGGTTGGGGGTTTGATTCCCGCCTCCGCATTGTGTGTGTGTGGAGTTTGAATGTTCTCCCCATGCCTCAGGGTTTCCTCCGGGTACTCTGGTTTCCCTCCCTGGTCCAAAGACATGCATGGTAGGTTGACTGGCATCTCTGGAAAATCGTCCGTAGTGTGTGATTGCATGAGTGAATGAGAGTGTGTGTGTGCCCTGCGATGGGTTGGCACTCCGCCCAGGGTGTATCCTCAATACCCGATGACGCCGATGACAGGCTCCCCGTGACCCGAGAAGTTTGGATAAGCGGTAGTAATGAACTTCTGCTGCAATCATAAACACTGTAATGGACTTTTTTCAATGTTCTCACACTGAAGACTCTCAGCACTTGTTAACCTTAGAATATGCAGCAGGTTAAACACACAACTATAGTTTTCTAGTTTAATATTTTGATTTTAAATTGGGGATGGGAGGTTAAAATATATGTGATCAATTATCAAAATATCTGTGTATATCAATTTATTTATTATAGTTTTGCTTGTTTTTATTGTAGTTGCACTTCTCAGAGGGCATTTATTTGTCATTCTTCTCTATGCAATTCCCAGCTTCTTATCAAGTTGGGGTTGGAGCACACAGTCAGTCATGATACAGCACTGCTGCAGCAGAAATGCTTAAGGACCTTGCTCAAGGACCCTACAGTGACAACTTAGAGAATAATAAACAAGCACATTAAACACTGAGCCACCACTGCTGTTTAAGTTCTTGTCTGACAATGACAGATTCTAGATTAACTGCTGTTGTTGGTTATGTGCTGATGATGTAGTGTGCACTGGAAGTCCTTATGGCATGGTGGTGTACAGTAGTGGTTTGCACATTTGACTCAGATGTTGCGGTTAGATTCCTGCTTCCCAATGCTTCAAAAGTTTCCCCCAGGTATTCTGGATTCCTCCTCCAGTCCAAAAACATGCATTGTAGGCTGATTGGCATCTCAAAATTGTCTGTAATATGTGAATGGTTGTATAAGGGTGTGTGATTTTGCCCTGAGATGGGTTCACATGCCATCCAGGGTGTCTCCTGTTTGCTACAGGCTCCCTTCAACTCTGTGTAAGAAAATAAGTACAGGATGGATGGATGGATGGATGGATGGATGGATGGATGGATGGATGGATGGAGCGAAGCATGAAATTTTATAAACCCCAGATTACTGCCAGGTTTTAACTGTGTATTATAGAATAATAGTGCTTTGCTTCTCTTTATCTCAGCCTCAGATCTTACCTAATGTTCTTAATATTTGGTATGTCATGTGGGGATTAGTTGTGTAGCAGGATTAGGAGTTAAGCACTGTGATTAGAAGTAAGATGTGTTTCTTTGCTTACCAGCAGCACGGTCTGTCTTGTGTTATAAGAAAATATTACAGACGCCATAAATGGGGAGATGACACTTTTGGGGAAAATTTTAATTGGATGAAGCAATTATTATATAGGCAAATTAAGGAAATTATGGTGCCATATAATATTATGTAATCTATAAGCCTACTGCTGTAATAAACCTTGTTTTCTATAAGAGAGTAATATTTATGTCTGTATTTTTTTTTACTAACACTCACATTTTGTGTTTTCCATACAATACACAGACATATCTGTGCACATGTAGTGTTGATGAATGAGAATTGTGTGACACATCAAGTTCACAAATACCTCTAAACATTTAAAACTAGAATCAGGGCCACAAAGCATTGAGTAAAATGATGAGTAAATGGACCGATTCTTGTGTATTGTTGTATCAATAAATATATATTTTATTTAACTTTATGACTTTGTAATAAATGCTTTTTATTTATGGGACATATGTTTTTTTTTCTAAGACTGACAATAAAGCAGAATTATTTGATCTGTATTAGAGTAAGGTTTACTTAAGTATGTGGCCAACTTTACTTAAGTGTAAGGTTGTAACTTATCAAACTGAGAAAAAGTGAAAGGATCTGAATACAAACTGTATATGCTTAAAAATGTCTAAACACGATGAGTGAACTAACATCTATGTTCCACTAAGGTTTCTAATTAATAAACTCAAGTTGTGGTTCATACAGCCTTTGCACTTAAGATAATCTAATCTTCTTTTGCTCTCTGATAACCAAACAATAACTGACACGCTCATTACAATGTAGAACAGAGCACCAAGGACACAAACAGAAGTGGGAAAGTAGCCTGCAATGTAGTATGGAGAGAGATTTCTTTCTTCTTAGTGTAAAATTTTAGAGATTACATTGATGTTCATACAATAAATACACATGATTTAATAACTACAGTATATTATAAAATGTGATTTTCTGTTGTTGTTTTTTTTTTAAGATTATGTTTTAGAAAATATTGGTTATAAAATTGTGATTATTTTCTAAACCCCTGTTTTTATTGTAATAAGAAATAAATAAAAGAATACGATTTAAGCCAAAATCTTAATATTATAAAGCATAGTCAATATTAAATATATAGATTAGAAACATTCGTTAAAATATAAACATTTCTCAAGAATTTTGATTACAAATGTAACAGTGTGTTCAAGTATGTAATGTGGATCTGCAGCTTAAGGCCCACTGTGTTGCACTATTTTATTTTTTATCAATGGTAATAAACTTAAACAATGTGGTAATTCAGAAATTGTCTGAATCCACCCAAATGTTCATTTTAAAAATCAATATCAGTGATTGTTTTGGGGTTTTGTCAAATAAACTATAAACTATAGTGACAGAACAAGTTTCTAAAAAAATAAAAATAAATAAATTATAATATATATATACTATTTAAAAATATGCTTATAAGCCTATTTTCTTTAGTGTATTATAGATCGTTATAATATATGCCGTCGTGTTTCCAGGCGCTGTGGTAGGACTTTTATTTTTTTAAGGAGCGACAAACACAAACGCAAGTCCTGCTGGGAAAAGAAAGGGGGTCAGAGTCGAATTGTACGAAAGCGTAATGGAAGTGTTCAGCTTCGGAGGATCTTATTTACGATCTTGTTTTTAAACGGTTGGCTTTAAAAAAGGTGACGTTCTGCTTCTGGGTGTTGTGAGAGGATCTTGTGATAGAGAGGAGCGTGTTTAATGCGGTAAAGCTGCTGAACCAGAAGCGTCGGTTTGATGTTGAGCATCAAGGCGTCCAGAGGACAACAACATAGTGAGAGAGACACAGAGACACACAGAGAGGGAGAGAGCGAGAGAGAGCGAGAGAGAGAGAGACGCCGGTCCGAGTGAGTAATGCGTCCCATTTTTCAGCGAGAAGATGGATGAAAAGTCCAACTACAGTCGTGTGCTGTTCGGGCTGCTCATGCTGCTGCTGTTCGCCGTCATTGTGCTGCAGTACGTGTGTCCGGGCTCCGAGTGCCAGCTGCTCCGCTTGGGCTCGTTCTCTGAGCTGCGCGGCGGCGGAAGCGATGGCCGTGATGGTGATCCGTACGTGGCGGAAGACGGCGCTCTGGCTCGCTTTGTGCCGCGCTTTAATTTCACCCCGCAAGATCTGGACCGCGTCGTGGACTTCAATATCAACGGCGACGACGTGATCGTGTTCCTGCACATCCAGAAAACCGGAGGCACCACGTTCGGCCGCCACCTCGTCCGTAACATTCAGCTCGAGCGCCCGTGTGAGTGTCACGTCGGGCAGAAGAAGTGCACGTGCTACCGGCCGGGGAAGAAAGAAACATGGCTCTTCTCGCGCTTTTCTACCGGCTGGAGCTGCGGACTGCATGCAGACTGGACCGAGCTGACCAACTGCGTCCCGTCCAAGATGACCAGCAGGGAACCTTCCCAACCTCGCAGGAGCACAAGGTGAGGGAGTCTCTATAATTTCTAATAGTCCTAACTACTAATCCTGATGGAACTGAGCTCTCCTCATGCTTTCATTGTTTTCTAACTGCACCTGTTATTGAATGAGAAAATCCAGGTAGAAACCAGATAGAGACAAAAAGGCCACCAAGAGGTCATTGAGAAGGCTCTGGGGCTCAAACCACAGGAGGTCCATTATCACAGCTATTCACTCTTTAGACCAAACTGCTCTGAATGTATGGGCCAAAGGGGGGGTGGTGGCCGTGTGGTCATTAAAATGATAATAATGTATCTACACGTTTTAAACAACAACGAAACCTCAGTTGTGTAACAAATCATTTCACACACTGCTCCTATAGCTACGCTTGCATAGAGATTAAACCCATTTCCTTCCATTATGTTTAAATGTTTTTGTTACAGCTTAAACACTCCGAAGCGGAGTGGATTTATTAAGCCGGTTTTATTCACAGCATTGTTTTCTGCAAAGTACCAGGTTCAGAATGATCAGCACCCCCGCATTTCATGTTTGGTGACACGTCCTGTGGAGAAGAGAACAGCCTCCACTCCAAAATAACACAGAAGTAACGCAGTCAGAGACTGTGTGTAGAACGTGTGAGGATTGGTTTTAGTTTTAGGTTTGTGAACACAAGCTGCCCTTTAAAAAACATACCAATCTGACACTTCCATTGTGAGAAAACGATGCATTAATTTCTCAAAGAAGCAAAGCAGAAGAGAATCAGATTGCAGCTGTTTTGAAATTACGCTTGCGTATCAAATAGCAGGCCAAATAAATGTGTTTTAGATTTTAAGAATGTCATGTTGTCCTGCTTCAACAGGTTTTCATTCAACTGTAGCCTGATGGTAGACTAATAAGTTGACATTTACAGTATAAATTAAAACAGTAATGTGACAAAATAGAAGAAAATTCATGTTCTTTTAATGTCTATTGGATTGAGTACATAATTGTCAACCTGCTCTATACTCGAATTTCACTGCTACATACATACAGTGTAAAGGTGTTTAAGGTTGGGGGTGTGTGTGAGGATGGGGGTGTGTGGAGGGGGTGTGTGGGAGAATGTCTGTCACAGAGAATATGTGTGTGTCTGAGTGAGTGAGTGTGTGTCTGAGTGAGTGAGTGTGTGTCTGAGTGAGTGAGTGAGTGTGTGTCTGAGTGAGTGAGTGAGTGTGTGTCTGAGTGAGTGAGTGAGTGTGTGTCTGAGTGAGTGAGTGAGTGTGTGTCTGAGTGAGTGAGTGAGTGTGTGTCTGAGTGAGTGAGTGAGTGTGTGTCTGAGTGAGTGAGTGAGTGTGTGTCTGAGTGAGTGAGTGAGTGTGTGTCTGAGTGAGTGAGTGAGTGTGTGTCTGAGTGAGTGAGTGTGTGTCTGAGTGAGTGAGTGTGTGTCTGAGTGAGTGAGTGTGTGTCTGAGTGAGTGTGTGTGTCTGAGTGAGTGAGTGTGTCTGAGTGAGTGAGTGAGTGTGTGTCTGAGTGAGTGAGTGTGTGTCTGAGTGAGTGAGTGTGTGTCTGAGTGAGTGAGTGAGTGTGTGTCTGAGTGAGTGAGTGTGTGTCTGAGTGAGTGAGTGAGTGTGTGTGAGTGTGTGTGTCTGAGTGAGTGTGTGTGTCTGAGTGAGTGTGTGTGTCTGAGTGAGTGTGTGTGTCTGAGTGAGTGTGTGTGTCTGAGTGAGTGAGTGTGTCTGAGTGAGTGAGTGTGTCTGAGTAAGTGAGTGTGTCTGAGTGAGTGAGTGTGTCTGAGTGAGTGTGTCTGAGTGAGTGAGTGTGTCTGAGTGAGTGAGTGTGTCTGAGTGAGTGTGTGTGTCTGAGTGAGTGTGTGTGTCTGAGTGAGTGTGTGTGTCTGAGTGAGTGTGTGTGTCTGAGTGAGTGTGTGTGTCTGAGTGAGTGAGTGTGTGTGTCTGAGTGAGTGTGTGTGTGTGTGTGTCTGAGTGAGTGAGTGTGTGTGTGTGTGTCTGAGTGAGTGAGTGTGTGTGTGTGTGTGTGTGTGTGTCTGAGTGAGTGAGTGTGTGTGTGTCTGAGTGAGTGAGTGTGTGTGTGTGTCTGAGTGAGTGAGTGAGTGAGTGTGTGTGTGTGTGTGTGTGTGTGTGTGTGTCTGAGTGAGTGTGTGTGTCTGAGTGAGTGTGTGTGTCTGTGTGAGTGTGTGTGTCTGAGTGAGTGTGTGTGTCTGAGTGAGTGTGTGTGTCTGAGTGAGTGTGTGTGTCTGAGTGAGTGTGTGTGTCTGAGTGAGTGTGTGTGTCTGAGTGAGTGAGTGTGTCTGAGTGAGTGAGTGTGTCTGAGTGAGTGAGTGTGTCTGAGTGAGTGAGTGTGTCTGAGTGAGTGAGTGTGTCTGAGTGAGTGAGTGTGTCTGAGTGAGTGAGTGTGTCTGAGTGAGTGAGTGTGTCTGAGTGAGTGAGTGTGTCTGAGTGAGTGAGTGTGTCTGAGTGAGTGAGTGTGTCTGAGTGAGTGAGTGTGTCTGAGTGAGTGAGTGTGTCTGAGTGAGTGAGTGTGTCTGAGTGAGTGAGTGTGTCTGAGTGAGTGAGTGTGTCGTGAGTGAGTGAGTGTGTCGTGAGTGTGTGTCTGAGTGAGTGAGTGAGTGAGTGAGTGTGTGTCTGAGTGAGTGAGTGTGTCTGAGTGAGTGAGTGTGTCTGAGTGAGTGAGTGTGTCTGAGTGAGTGAGTGTGTCTGAGTGAGTGAGTGAGTGTGTCTGAGTGAGTGAGTGTGTGTGTCTGAGTGAGTGAGTGTGTGTGTCTGAGTGAGTGAGTGTGTGTGTCTGAGTGAGTGAGTGTGTGTGTCTGAGTGAGTGAGTGAGTGTGTGTGTGTGTGTCTGAGTGAGTGAGTGAGTGTGTGTGTGTGTGTCTGAGTGAGTGAGTGAGTGTGTGTGTGTCTGAGTGAGTGTGTGTGTGTCTGAGTGAGTGAGTGTGTCTGAGTGAGTGAGTGTGTCTGAGTGAGTGAGTGTGTCTGAGTGAGTGTGTGTGTCTGAGTGAGTGTGTGTGTCTGAGTGAGTGTGTGTGTCTGAGTGAGTGTGTGTGTCTGAGTGAGTGTGTGTGTCTGAGTGAGTGAGTGTGTCTGAGTGAGTGAGTGTGTCTGAGTGTGTCTGAGTGAGTGAGTGTGTCTGAGTGAGTGAGTGAGTGTGTGTGTCTGAGTGAGTGAGTGAGTGTGTGTGTCTGAGTGAGTGAGTGTGTCTGAGTGAGTGAGTGTGTCTGAGTGAGTGAGTGAGTGAGTGTGTCTGAGTGAGTGAGTGAGTGTGTCTGAGTGAGTGAGTGTGTGTGTCTGAGTGAGTGAGTGTGTGTGTCTGAGTGAGTGAGTGTGTGTGTCTGAGTGAGTGAGTGTGTGTGTCTGAGTGAGTGTGTGTGTGTCTGAGTGAGTGTGTGTGTGTCTGAGTGAGTGTGTGTGTGTCTGAGTGTGTGTGTGTGTGTGTCTGAGTGTGTGTGTGTGTGTCTGAGTGTGTGTGTGTGTCTGAGTGTGTGTGTGTGTCTGAGTGTGTGTGTGTGTCTGAGTGTGTGTCGGAGTGAGTGAGTTAGTGAGTGAGTGTGTCTCTGAGTGAGTGAGTGAGTGTGTGTCGGAGTGAGTGAGTGAGTGTGTGTCGGAGTGAGTGAGTGAGTGAGTGAGTGAGTGAGTGAGTGAGTGAGTGAGTGAGTGTGTGTCGGAGTGAGTGAGTGAGTGAGTGAGTGAGTGAGTGAGTGAGTGAGTGTGTGTCGGAGTGAGTGAGTGAGTGTGTGTCGGAGTGAGTGAGTGAGTGTGTGTCGGAGTGAGTGAGTGAGTGTGTGTCGGAGTGAGTGAGTGAGTGTGTGTCGGAGTGAGTGAGTGAGTGTGTGTCTGTGTGAGTGTGTGTGTGTCTGAGTGAGTGTGTGTGTGTCTGAGTGAGTGCGTGCGTGTGAGCGAGAGTGAGTGCGTTTGTGTGAGTGAGTGTGAGAGTGCATGAATTTGAATGTATTGAGTGTGTGTGTGTGTGTGTGTGTGAGTGAGAGCGTGCGCATGAGGGAGACTGGGTGTGTCTGCGAGTGAGTGAGTGTGTGCATGAATTTGAATGTATTGGGTGTGCATGTGTTCAAAATGTGTGTGTGTGTGTAAATGATTGTGTGTTGTATTTGATTATTTTCCTAGATCAGGACTTCTTGGAGTTCTCTAAAACATCAGAAACACAGTTTAGAGCAGTTCTAGTTGTGGCCTCACTGTATGAGCACAAACAGCACTGTTATCATGCTAAAAATAGTGTCGTACAAGCAGCAGGTAAAGGCTCAGACAGCAGGAGACGTGACACGCATGCACTGTTCAGCAGCATCAATTTGTAACATGAGCTCAGGGTTTCATTGTTTAACGCATCTTTGTTTTGAACAGCAATATTTTATCACACTCAAGTCAGTAGTAAGTTGGTGATGGTTTCGAGACCTTCATGAGTCATTACACAAGTTAATCATCTGCCAGAAGATACAGATCCAGTTCCATAGCAATCCACATCGAAGTCAACTTCTACATGTTCCTTTTGTGGCGTTGTCTGTTCCACGTCTTCATCGTGTGCACAAATGTGTTTTCCACCCGTTGAATCTTTCTCCATGCACTCGCATTAACCCTGACCTCAGGCAGTATTTTGAAAACGGTCCTTCCAGCATGCGAGCACGATCCTGCAACGCTTCTGCAGCTGGGAGCCGACTCAGAAATGTGAGCATTACCTCAGCAGTCCAACACACAAGTACCTGATTATCAAAGAACATAAACCTATGAATAATAGTTAAATATCCTGGCATATTTATCTGTAATGTGTAGGATAAAAATAACCGAAAATTAAAATGTTTGCTTTTTGGATTAGGGTTAGAGAGACGATCACAGTAGAGACTAATTACCAAAAACTTCCAGAAACTGCAAGACGGAGAGCCTTAATACAGTGACTCTAAGAAATTGCTTCTTTGGCCTAATAAACGAGTCATGTACTTCCCACATGTACTTTACACATATAACCAACTGAGCTACAGCTGGTTTATACTCTGTTTAATAGACAAGATGATGTTTAAAAAAAAAGTTTATTCAGTTTATTGTCACATTGTTTATTTCTCAGGCTGGTGTCTTCAGTAAAGTGAATGATGAAGCTTTTCCAGATTATTGTGGCCTGTGCGAAAACTGTATGGCTGCAAATTTCTTTATACTTTACACTGGTTTGTGTCAAGTCCTCAAATGGTTAAATCTCTGTGTTGTTAATCAGAAGGTCGGAGCTAAGGCCTTTAACTCTGTCTGCTCCAGAGACACTGTATGATGCCCCTGCACTCTGACCCTTACTTCCAAAGCTGGGATATGCGAAGAAGAGACTTTCACTGTTCTGTAATGTATGTGTGACAAAAATAAAGGGCCTTATTTTATTGTGATTCCTGGATATAGCTTATCAGAAAGAAATGTTGTTTCTCCATGTCTATGTGGGCAACACATAACAAGGCAGAAGATGGTGTGCAGGTTCACACAGGTGATCCATCAGATCTAAAGCATTCATTACAGAGTGAGTCCATGACCTGAGTCCTGACCGAGGACCTTTTTACACCTGGTCACTTCATGTGTTTTCTCTGATCCCATAGCAATCTGATTTGTTAAAACTCTTCCATTTACATTAGGCCACATAAATGCGTCTTGGCGAATCCGATATGGATCTGATCTTTCTACTCCCGCCCAAAATGCAAATATATTTTGCCTCATTTCTGGGATAAGTGAAATGGAACTCGCTTTGGTGTATATACTTAAATATACTTTTGTTTCTATATGTTTTACAAAGCTTTTGTTGAATGCTTTCATTGCTCCAAAGAGCAATAATTGCCTGTGTTTCGCGAGTGCTCCAACCCTGCGTGTCGTCCATGTTATTTGTTTCTGGCACGATGCACGACTCGTGAGTGACGTACTTCCGTTTTGGAGGAGTATAGCACTGATGTATGTGGCTTGAACAACCACATTCATTTACACCTGTCCAGTTTCATCTGAAATGCGTCCCAGACCACCTCCTGAAGTGGTTTGAACGATCAGATTTATATCCATCTCGAAACCTTTTCGGAGGGCATTTACACCTGGTCTTTTTACGATCAGATAGCTATCGGATCACAGAAAACGCATGAAGTGACCAGGTGTAAAAGAGACCCTGGAAATCTGGTCTTATGTTTGCACATCCTCTTCCTTCACCCAGAAGTCAGTGGGTTTCTGAATGGGTTTTGGATTAAATGCCTGAAATAAGTCTGTGGTCCACACAAGCTCAAGATATTTTCACATTTTATTCTACAACATAAAATACATCAGTAATATCAGTATAATAACAAGAAGCTGAATTTAATTACAGAGGTTGTCTCGTCACGCTAAACAGAGAAACTCAGTGTTTATACTCGCTCTCAAACTTTTTCAACTCAGACGTGCACATTTTATATAATGTAATATGAAGTGTTTTCATGTTGTAAAGAATTTATTTAAACTGCCTCTACTTCTTTATTTCTAGTAGTCAAATAAAACTTAATGTAGGAAATATTACACCTTTCCCTACATGGCTGATGTCTCTGTCTGTCAAGTAACAGCACTGGTTATATGTTGGTCATTGCTAGTATCTGATTACATTCATACCGATACATGGTCAATTAAATCAGATTCAAATAATTTTTTGTGCATCTGTAATAAATGTACTCTTCTGCGTATGATGCATCAAAAATTTCAGACAGCATCCTAACCTGCTGCAGCACACTTATAAATCACCTTCATGAGATTGAGGGTGATTTGCAGAGTTGTGAGTCAGCTTTGTGAACAGCAGTGGACTCGACACAGATGCGCTGGGGACTGCATCACTCGCGCAAGGTCAATTTACCTGTAGATTTCTATGGAAAAGTCGAGTATATCTAAAGTCAATACGCTCCGTTGTCTCACAGGGGAATGACATAGGATCCAGGGCCAGGGGAATGACACAGGATCTGGAATAATCAGATGCATAGTTTGGGTAGGGAAACTGGAGAGCTGTATAGTGGCGCTCACGACGTTCCTTTCAAAGCACTTTATGGTAACTTGTGCAGCTCAGAGCACCTTGCTTAGGGAGATAGTAAATATGGCATTATCTACTAGCTGGTGCACTTTGCCTGAGCATCAGGTCTTTAGATCAGGAGGACATTATTTTCACCTAATCTTTAGAGATGGAAACAGTGGTGTGAGCCACACATGTACAACCAAACAGGATATAAAGGTTGTCAAGTTTGTAAAAAAGTTCTTCTGAGACACTCAATGTCCTAGTGAATATGTTTTAGATTTGGAATTTCAAGCTAGCTTCAGCTGTCTAATTCCAAAGGTTGCATGAAGTCAGGAGCTGCTCGCTGGCAGCGGCACTTCTAACAATGTCTTCTGCTCAAAGTTTCTGAATGTGAAAAACAGTATGTTTAATCAAATGGTTGTCCTTTCCGTTTCTTTTCATTTGGCATGTTACCAACACGCCACACTTTGCCATCAGATGGAACATTCTAGTAAGTTGCCTAATGAATATATTTGATTGATTTTAATTAACTCTATATGCATCTAATGTTAACTCTGTCATACATACAATCAATGAAAAAAGAAAGTACACCCTCCTTCAATTCTAGGTTTGTTTCCTAATCAACAATTGTGCTACCTTTCTGGAAATCCATTCTTGCTCATACACTTTACTTTCATGACCATAAACGTATGTATTAATATATTTTGGGGGCTTGTAGGTCACATGATGTAGCTTTTGTGTTTATATCTCTGAGCATTAAATGGACTGACCTTGAGCTGAATTTGCTGGGGTGCTTACTCATGGAAAGATTAGCAACTGTGTTGAAGGCTCTCCATTCGTAAACAATACTTCTCCCTGAAGAATGGGTCCCCTGGTGGTCCAGCGGCAGGATCCTGTTCTCTCTCTCTCTCTCTCTCGTTCTCTCTCTCTCTCTCGTTCTCTCTCTCTCGTTCTCTCTCTCTCTCTCTCTCTCTCTCTCTCTCTCTCTCTCTCTCTCTCTCTCTCTCTCTCTCTCTCTCTCAATGAACTAACCCAGCCACCGAGGAGTTAGCACTCAGTGCTGGTCCCAAGCCAATAAAACGGGAGGGTTGCATCAGGAATCAGGCGTAAATGCCATGCTAAATCAAATATGCAGACCAAACGATCCATTGTGGCGACTTCTAACAGTGAGCAGCCAAAAGAACCACCTTCTCCCTGTAGAATGATGAATTCAAACCGTTTGGAGAAGGCCATATTACCCTTCTCAGACTGATTCAGTAGCAATTGCTTCAGTCATGTCATGGCTGATATCCTTTCTTTTTGGTATGATGTAGACACACACTTGTGTCCTACTTGATTTTACATTAATGAAATTATTCAGTATTCAGTAAGGGTGCAGTTAATACTTGAGTGTATTATCCGTTTTAATTGGGAAAGAAACACTGCAAATTTGGTCTAATTTTGATGGATAGCTCTTAACTCGTTCACAAATTGCATAAAGGTTGGCTAGTCTGGTAATTTTATGATGATTTTAATAATATAATCTGCTTAATATTGTGTACTGTGGAAGCTTATATTCCACAAGGCTAGCAGCCACCTTTTATGAAGATATTCCTGTACTCCTCCAGTCAACCCAATTATTATTCATTTATTTTTCTCTCTCTCAACAGGAACTATTACTACATTACGATCCTCCGAGATCCAGTGTCACGCTACCTGAGCGAGTGGCGTCATGTGCAGCGAGGAGCCACATGGAAAGCCTCGCTGCACATGTGTGATGGCCGGGCGCCTACTCTGGCAGAGCTCCCCAGCTGCTATACGGGTGATGACTGGTCCGGTTGCTCACTGGCTGAGTTCATGGCGTGCCCTTACAACTTGGCAAACAATCGACAGTCTCGTATGCTGGCTGACCTGAGCCTCGTAGGCTGCTACAATGCATCAGTCATGAACGATCAGCAGCGTGGCTCCGTGTTACTAGAAAGTGCCAAGCGCAACCTCAGACGCATGGCTTTCTTTGGCCTGACTGAGTACCAACGCAAGACACAGTACTTGTTTGAGCGTACCTTCCGCCTGGCCTTCATTGCACCCTTCACACAGCTTAATGGCACACGTGCCGCCAGCGTTGATGTGGCACCTGAGATACAGCAGCGCATCCGTGAACTCAACGGCTGGGATGTAGAGCTGTATGAGTACGCTCGTGACCTCTTCTTGCAGCGTTTCCAGTATGCAAGGCAGAAGGAGCGACGCCAGGCTCGCCAACGACGCCAGCAGGAGAGACGTAGGATGCGTGCCAAAATGCCACACTGGACAGAGGTAAAGGGCACTAAACCTACTAAAACCCCAACACAAATGAGGCAGTCCCTAGCCACTAGGCTTGCTGAGCCAAAACAGGATGTGACAGGGAAAATGTTGGAAGATGATACAGGAATGGATTCGGAAGATCCTTGGTGGGAGGACGATGATGAAAACGAAACCATAGAGGACTATTTGGTCAATGTTGAGCAATGGTGATGACTCATTGGGCACTGAATAAAAAATGGGTGGAATTGCAGACTTTCCTAGATTTCCACTAGGTTGCCAAGCGATGCAACTTCTACTTCAAACCACAGAACATTAAATTCATGTTCTAGATTAACACATGGGAAAAGTGCATTTTTTTGGTGTCGGATAGACACAAGTAGGACCTGATTGAATTATGCTGGTGTCTGCCCTTTTTTTTGAAAATGCCACACAAAATCCATGCGCACTGCAATCGTCCCTATGTACCAGTGTACCTTAAGATCCGTAACTGAATTTATGTTTGTTAATAATGCTATTGAATCAAAGAGATTTCTTTCTTTATGGTTACTTTTTTGTTTGAACTTTCACTACGACATTTGATTGTAGGTGGCGGTGTGATATTTTCTAGCATTCTTACTGTACTGATTATGTAGCCTCTGGCTTCAATATAAAATCTTGTAGCAAATCACATTATTTGTAATTCCTAACATAAGCTATATTATAAATTGTCCGAACAGATAAATGTGTGAATATTCTGTTAACCGAATGCAATTTGTTGCTACTCAAATAAATTTTGATATTAATTGTAGCTTTCGTATGTGGACACTGATATTTGGGGATTATATTTTGATTAGTGTTGTCAATTTCTCTAGACAATTTCTTAGCAATTCCCTAACAACATTCCTTTCCTTGTGCCAAAAAGGTAAGTACAAATTATGTTCTCATTACAATTTTTAGCAACAAATGGCAGTATTTTAGGTTTGGTTAAAAAAAAATCTAACTAGAAGGCGGTGTGAACTTTACCTTAAAAAGTAAAATAACAGCATGTGTGTGAATTCGGTCACAGAATCAGGTCACTCACCTTCGGTTCATGCAGCCAGGCATGTGGTAGACTAATGCTTAAGGTGTTGGCTACTGATCAGAAGGTTGTGAGATCAATCCCAGATCCACCAAGCTGCCCCTGAGGAAGGCCCTTAACCCCCATTTACTCAGTTGTATTAAAAAAAGAGAGAGATCATGTAAAGGGTATCTGCCAATTCCTGGAAATGTAAAACCAGCCTTAATTATTTGAGACACAGCCCCATCACCTGTAAAGGATAAACAGCTGTAGTTCTCTTTATCAACAACAGATGGCGCCAACGTGTCAGTCAAGACACCCTTTAGGAGCTATTTTCTAACGTAAACAAATGTTAGTTTAATTAAAGCTGTTTTGACGTTTGTGTGTTTGACTTTCCGTTCCGTTCTACACACAAAATGCTGTTTTAGACGCGTTAGTAAATCGGTAAATAAACACTGAACTACATTCAGACGTTCAGTGCGTTATTGTGGTAAAAAGACGCGAATAAACGAGATTACATTGATTATTGATGCAAAACACTTGAATATTGATATTTTGTTGTATATTTTGCGAGGAGTTGCTTTTCCTTGAGCTTCACCGACTCCACCCTCGCAACTGGCTTTTTGTCGTTCAAGTAGGAATTGGGATTCCCCCTAAAATGGAGGAAGTGAAGTGCACACAGTAGTGCACTACCCCATGCACACTTTGCCCCCCTTGCCTCTTCCCCCTCCCTCCCCCCTCACACACCCCCTCTCTTCCCCTTCACACACCCCCTCTCTCCCTCCCTCACACACCCCCTCTCTCCCTCCCTCCCTCCCTCCCTCACCCCCCAGCTCCCCGCCTCGCCTGCTGCCTACCAGCCGCTAGCAAGTTCGCCTCACGCTTCCTCCTTCGCTTTCGTCCTTTTCTCCTCAAAATCCACATCGTTCTGCTACCGAAAGCCGCACAAATCTGCTGAGGAAACCGACAGCTGGGAACAGAAGTAAACTTGGTCTAAATTAACGGCGGAAAAAAAGCTCCTGAGACAAACCGATGATGGGACGCAGCTGGTTATAGAATCGATTCGCTTTTATTTGCGTTTTGTTTGCTTTTACCGGAGGAGTGAAGAGGATTCGGCACTTTTCTCCCCCTGAGCAAAACAAGAGGTCTGCACAGGTAAGTGCTTATTCACTCTGGCGCAGTTAGCAAACTAGCGTTAAAGCCTGACGTTCCCGTGTGTCCCTGTGTGTTCATGTGCTCTTCTCTCCACCGACCAACAACACGACAGCTCACTTTAACGCGTTATAGCGTTCAGACTTTGTGTAAAATCTTATTAAAGCTGCTGAACCCTTCGGTACCGAGCCTCAGGCTAACCTCGCTTTACATACGGCCTTGTTATAACACGTCGTTTTCTTTTATGGCTTCTTGCATCATGGCTAATTTCACACAGCCGCTTGTTTTAAACACAACACGAAATGTTTAAAGTTCGTGTGTTTGCCGTTTTGTAGCTGTTGATCATCTCACTAGTCACACTGAAGGGGCAGAAAACGTCCATTCAGTTAGAAGTGAGAGAATAAACCGAAACCCAGAAATGAGCTTCTTATGTGAATATATTCACATGTAACGTAGTTATTATTAATAATAATAATAAAATAATAACGACAGAAAAAGAGAGGTTTCAATGCAACTTCATGCTAGTTAACTAGCCTCGAAAAGGCACTTTGCTGTAGATTTATAGCGCAGAACTCTACACTATAATGTTTTGTTAGTTTGTACACATTTTGTTTCCCTCCTCAGTCACAGCTACTGTAGGCCTGGCTTTCCTGTCCTGTGCTTCCACTTGTCATTATGGTAATGATTCAGGCTGCAGCTTAACACACCCACAGGAAATGCATGTCCTGATTGACCAGACTGACCTTTTGCTCCTGCACATTCAGACTGCAGTTAAGATCTCACAAGCTTTCTGATTTCTGCCTCCACGTCCTTTTCTCTCACACTAGCACTTCAGGATGGGATGCGATACTCATATTGTGTGTGTGCAAAGTGTTGCAGTGTGAAAGGTTATGGGGTATGGCAGGAGCATGAAGTGTGTGTGTGTGTGTGTGTGTGTGTGTGTGTGTGTGTGTGTGTGTGTGTGTGTGAGGCAGTTTGTTCTGTTTCACTTCACACTACACTACATGGACCGCGGCCTTGTCAAAGCTCAGTGCTGGGATCAGATCAGGAGGTTGACATAATGTGGAAAATAATAAATGTAAACAAGTAATACTTTATGCCATTGTCTCAGACCATACGGTCGGGGAAAAAAATAGAAACTTGCCTTCTGGTCTGGAATGTACATTTGTTTATGATTTTTTATTACATATTTTATCATTACGTTCCCGCTACTCCTTCACATCCTTATAAATCATTGCTTGGGAAACTTTGTCTTTTTATATGTTGTGATTTGCAACTTGGCTTTCAAGCAGTTGAAGGTCCAAATGCTCTTGAGTGTCGTGTCGACAGTCATTGCCAACGGTAACTGTAGAGTTGTGTGTTGTTTTTTGTAATGATGCACTACATACTGTGTAATTACAGTATGTGCTTTGTAGTCTACTGTCTAGTGTGTGGATTGTAGAAGGGTAATATTGTCTCAAATGGAACATTAATGACACTTCATCAATCTACGGCAGATGAGGTCAGATGATTCAAGCTTCAACGGTGTCAAAGAATCAGCAGCGAATATTTTTGATTTTTAAAAATAAATTACCCAACACGGGCTAGGGTTGCAAAAGGGCGAAAGGTTTCCGGTAAATTTCTGGGGAATTTTGGAAATATTCAGAATTGGAAACTTTACAGGAATTTATGGGAATTTATGGAAATTTACAGGAATTTATGGGAATTAATTGGAAATATAGGGAAATTTCTATAAACTAATCATATACAAACATAAATAAACATTTTTTTGGTCATAAGCAGACGAATGCAAAGTAATACAAATTTTTAAAATGTCGTCTTGACTGATTTAATTGTAAGTAGAATTTAATTGATTATTTCATTGAGTAACAAAAGCATAATAAACATTATTATGCTTGTAATAAACATAATAAACTTAATAATTGTAATAAACATTATTTTATAGAGGAATGTTTTATTTTGGGGAGTGAGTGGGGGGGGGTCATCAAATGATCTGTGCGTGTGGTAACACTCCTAATTTACTGCTTATTAAGAGTTAGTAAGGTAGTTATTAAGTTTAGGTATTGGGTACAATTAAGAATGTAGAATAAGGCATTAATATGTGCTTAATAAGTACTAATAAATAGCCAATATTCTATTAATATTCAAGTTAAATGACCCTAAAATAAATTGTTACTGTGCATGTTATGGAAGAATGCAAGTACTGTACATGCATGGGGTTTGGCCTCAGTGGCCCTCCAGTAAGCAGTGTGCTGTGTGCAAGTGACCGAGGAATGCAGGTACAAATTCAACTTAAATTGCATTAAATCTTGTTGTTTTAAACAAAATTACACTAAGATTTTTTTAACTATATTTAAGTTCCTTGTTATAGGCAACTCTGCATTTTTTTTTTAATTCCCAGTTTATTTCCATATATTTCCATTAATTCCTATATATTCCCGTTAAATTCTTCATATTCCCGTTAATTCCCATGGAAAGTTTTCAGCCTTGAAAATTCCCAGAATTTTGCAACCCTAACACAGGCTCATTTAAATGTTGTTGGCCGCCTTAATAAAAATGTTCTTATCCATCATCAGCACCATTTAGCCCCGTCCTCCTTCTTCCACACGAGCAAACCTGTGACTTTTGAGTGCATGAAGTGTCTAACGTTCCGCACTTCTTTTTCTCAGCTACTGGAAGTGCACTTCCTCTGGCTGGAATTTTCACTGCTCACTATTTATACTACAAAATGGCAGAGAATTCTGGGAAACATATTTGGGACACAGATGAGCATGTTAATGCTTGTTGAACTGCCATAAGTTTGGGGGCGGAGCTTTTTGTACACATGTGCAAAAGGGGGATGGGGTCAGTGAGTAAAAAACCCCCAAAAAACTCACTCAAATCTTGTTTAAATCCACTCATTTAACCATTAGTGATTCGGGTTTGGTTATAAAGCATTAATAACAAAAAAGCTTTGGCAATGGACGGAAAAACGTGCAAAATAACATAACCATAGTGTCCACTGCATACCCATAATGCACTTTGTGCTGGCAGTGGGTGAGGCATTTCATATACAGGGATTGATTGTGGGCAGGGGTATGATATTCTTCCTTCGCCATTGTCTGCATATTAAATGCTGCAGCTAATCTTAGCACTTACTTGCACAAGTGTCTGCCTCTACGTGTCTGTGTTGTTTTTAGGTGGAACGTCTCACTCGGAGTGCTCTCATTGTTATGCCGTTACTCATTTAAACCATTACACCAAGCTGACGTCACCAGTTGAGGGAACGGCCACATGTGGACATGACGAAAGAACTGGGAAAGCCATAATTAGGTGTCCAAGCTCAGCATCCCATATTTAAACAGAAGATAATAAGCAACAAGCAAACAGAAGACCTATTGCAGGTTATAGGACAAGAATAAAGCAGCTGGTTTTCAGGGCTTGGTGATGGCACGTGGTTGTGTAGAGGAGAGCAGAGTGATGTGTGGGAATGGCTGGTCATCGTAAAAAATCTCTCACACACACACACGCACAAACACACACACTGCTGCACAGAGCGGTGTGTCAGTAACACCTCTGCAGGTCCTGACTCGTCTCCTGTGCCTTCCTGAGCTTGTGGACTTTGCACTTGTCTGACTCGCCTGCACCCTTATCGCTGTTTCCACGCCGTTGTGCGACATTATTGCACACATACAACTTGTCCTTATTTCCCCTTTACCTCCCAGGCCAGCTCAGGCTAGTTCTGCCATGTGAAAAGATCCTGCATGGTGCAAATCCGTCTATAATTGGCAGTCTAGTGAGAAGGGAAATATACATTTGCAAAGAGGATAAGTCACATTGAGGCTTCAGTGTTTACCACAATGGTGCTTGAACCTTTCATAAAGAAATGACTTCTTTATTATCATTACAAAGACCTGCTTAGCCAGCTTGAATGCTCTGGCAAGCCTGCGTGTATAAAAAAGCACATAGGCATAACGGATTAGACCGTGTCCGTAAGCGTATAATCTCATGCTTATCTTGCTTTATTAACTTGTAATCTCACAGACGTCTTATTTAGCAGTAAGTACCATCTGTCCTTGCCTCGCTTACTCAGCTCAGGTTGTCTGTTCACTTAGATTAGATTTATCCGAGTCTGGCTTTGTCAGAAGTGCAGGAAAAATAATAAAATAAAATAAGACCTTTTTCCTAGCAGCAATAAACTTTACTTTTGATTTGTTAGAAAGTGTTATTTATTTATTTATTTATTTACTCTTTTGTACCACAATGCTGTCATTGTTTAATCTGATTAGTCAGTAGGTGCTGAGGAGTCTTCTGTAACGGCAGCTCTGAAAGTTGTGTCAATCACAGGGACGTTAGCCAATCATCGAGGTTACATGCACTGTGTTCCATGTAAGTGTGTTACACTACCCTGTGATGTAGTACGAGCATCAGTTCTAAACACTGGCAGCATGAGTCTCAGGTGGTAGCTATTGTATGATACAAGAGAGCTGACTGGTGTGTGGGAATGGGCCAAGACTAAATCAGGGAGAAAAGACGACAGGGAAAAAATTAGAACCTTTACTTCATTGATCATTAAATCGTGTTTTTTGTAATTTACAAAAATATTTGTTTGTTCGTTTTATTAAACAAATCGGGACAGGACATGGTAAACAGACAGCTGAAGATGCACTTTTGAAAGACTACAACACACGCGTGTAAAAGTAAAGTAAAAAAAATCGCTCTTGGATCAAACTGATAAATAATTTTCTTTCCCATCGATGACATGTCCTGCATTTTAACGTATTTTTTATTGTTTATTTATGAAAGTAAAAATTATACTTATAGTTTTAGGGTGGCTGAGATTACAGATTATTCAGCCACCCTAAAAAAAGGGCTAGAACCGCCCCTTGTTGACACAATTCGCAACGCATTCGCCAGGAATCCTTTTTGACGCAGATTATTTCAAATATCTCCCTCATATATGGCCATGTGTGTTCAGGAATGTCCTCGTTGTTAGTTATTTTAACATTGGTGACTCCCTCTGAATTAACATTAGCCATTCCTTTTGTAGGCGTGCTGCTCATTGTTAGCTCCGCTATCCTTAGTCTATGTCTGATTGTTGTCCGAAAAATAAATAGTGGAGTAAAGTACTGATACCAGAAAAATGTACTTAAGTACAGTTACGAAGTATTTTTACTCCGATACTTCCCACCTCTGCTTAAGACCAATACAAAGAAAGGATTTTTAGAAATCTGGGCCAACTGAAAAGCATGAACATGAAAAGTATGAGCACGTACAGCACTCAATACTGTTAGGGATCCTTTTGCCTGAATTACTGCAGCAATGCGGCGTGGCATGGAGTCGATCAGTCTGTGGCACTGCTCAGGTGTTATGATAGCCCAGGTTGCTCTGATAGTGGCCTTCAGCTCTTCTGCATTATTGGGTCTGGCATATCACATCTTCCTCTTCCATAGATTTTCTATGGGGTTAAGGTCAGGTGAGTTTTCTGGCCAATTAAGAACAGAGATAACATGGTCCTTAAACCAGGTACTGGTAGCTTTGGCACTGTGTGCAGGTGCCAAGTCCTGTTGGAAAAATGAAATCTGCATCTCCATAAAGTTGGTCAGCAGCATTAAGCATGAAGTGCACAGACAGCGTCAGAAGCGTCTCCCTTGGGCTAAAGACAAAAAGGACTTCGGATGTGAGCGTGTCCGGCAAGCTGACAAAGTTGAGAAACACTTAACTTTGTGCAAATATGGAGCGACTTTGTGCAGCGAATAACGGCAGGAGTGAAGAATGTAGCGCGCACACTGCTTCTGTTTCATCTATGATCATATAAACGGGAAAATTTTAGATACAAACCCCATTTCATTTTAGTGGCAAGAAACTGATTTGAAACACCATTTACGCCACTCGCTGATGATCACTATTACCATGGCAACCAGTATTAGGAACGCTTACTTGCGACTTGCAGCCATAAAATTACTGTATGAGTGAACATAGCCTTTCATTTCACCACAGGAAAGTCTTTTTAATGGAGGGCATTTTGGTTTCCCTGGAAAATGTTTTAGTGCGTACTTGAAAACAACTTCTTTTTTTTAAGCTATTTTAGTATTTGGTCAGACTAGATCAGGTGGAGAATAAATAAAGAATCAGTTTGTTGTACACCAACACACAATGTTGTAACTGTATGTTTCCATGTGGACGCTGGAGGGTTTTGTGAATGGAGACTGCAGCGCAGGAGTAGGCTAAGGGGATTACAGATACTTAACCTAATTATTTTGCTCTTAAGCCATGGTCTCTCTCTCTCTCTCTCTCTCTCTCTCTCTCTCTCTCTCTCTCTCTCTCTCTCAGTTTAACTCCTGCAGCTGCCGGCGCCTGTCTCCTAACCACTCCTCTTACTCACCTCAACTGTCTGGCATCCATTTTAAGCTTTGCCTCTGCACGCTCCCACCCCGCACTCCTCTGCTGCCGTTCCTCTATCTTTCACTCCGACACAGTGGAAAGCGTGACTGCTCGGAACGTGCCGCTTCTTTCCTCGCTGTGTCATCTAATTGACCTTCTAATAGAGTTCTAATAAAGTCGATATGCAGCTATATGAAGTGTATCGTATGGAAAAGATTCGGATCTCTTTTGTAATTTCCACATGACCGAATACTCGGTTTATTTTTGTACTCTTGTGTAATTATTAGAACAGAGGTTCATTTGTTTCACTTCCCTTATATCGGACAGTAAAAGTAGCTGAAGGTTAAATGGGGAAAACAAGCGACTTGTCTAATTTCAAGATGCGTGCACTTCTTCTTTTTCTAATCCGCTGCCTGCACTTTCAGTTCTACAAGTCAAACAGTTCTCAGACCTCAGCTGCTCATGTGGATTGCACTTTGCATGTCCATCTGCTTTGGGACTAAAGCACATGCTTTAGATAATGCAGTCTGCTCCATTCTCCTCTCCATACCTCAACTATGGCTGGGTTAATCACTCCATCAAAACTGACTTCATATCCACTGATACGGTGCCTCTGCCACGCAGCATCGTATTGCACAAGCTGTTGCATCGCGTGTGCCGCGGATTGGTTCAGATTACTTCTAAACCCGCAGCCGAGTTGCATAAAAAATCCGTGATTTATTTTTAAAACAAATACACAAATGAATGCATACAACACCTTGGTTTGTGTCACATTATCCCCAATATACATTTGAGGATGGAATCACCATAAAAACAGAGCAAACCAGAAGGTTTAGCCGCGAGACTAACATTAAAAAAAAAAGACGTTACATGGCTTTAAGGATTTGCATGGAACGCAGAAGCTCTGTGGGTTCAACAGTGGCTAAATTCCCAAAAGCAAGCTGTAGAGTTGAGCTGTCAGGTTCAGGAACATGGTTGAGATCACAAATCACATTCGTCTTCAGCCGAGATCACTCTGATGGTCAGACGTACAATAATGAGATGGATTTGCGGGAGACTTTTAGTTAAACATAGATTTTACTACACATTAAAAAAAAGGTTCAAAACATGTTTTAGGTCAAAACCCACAGTTATTATGCCGTGGCATTCACTGGGTTGGGGTTAAGCAGGCAAGGTCATAGTTTTTTCTTGCGTGTGGTGTGTGTGCGTATGAATGCATCAGCTCAGTGCATTATATATTCCACAGCTGCAGTGCACTATGATCTGGACAGAAAGGTTTAAATGATTAATGATGCTGTACTGCCATATTACAGAGCTGAGAGTATTGCTACTTGCATCATAATACATCTAATACAGCTTGCAAATAGCACTTCCTCCAGGATTTCACAGGTTTTTTTTTGTGTGTGTGAGATTGTTGTGACCAAAAAGTGCTTAATTTTGCAGGGCCTGTTTTCTAAATTTGCAATGTAACTAGAACTGATCAACTGCAAGATTCTTCTTTTTAGCTACTAAAAATGAAATGTGCAGGGATTTTGACAAACTGCGAACTTCAACGAATATCGTTGAATTTGCTTGATTTTGCGTTCATCTCTACGAGTGCAAAGTCACCAAATCCTAGCTAGAGCCTGGGGTATACTGTATACTGCATGCATGCCTGTGTGTGTCTGCGTATGTTGTGCAGTGCACCAATATGCAGTGTCTATGCTGAGGAATTGTGTTTCACGCTCAGCCTCACCTCCATCTCACCAACCCCATCCACTGAGCGCATGTGCTTGCATGCGCGTGTGCGTGCATGTGCGCGTGTGTGTACATGCGTGTGTGTGTACGTGCGTGTGCGTGCGTGTGTGTGTGCGAGCGTGTGTGTGTGCGCACGTGTGTGTGCGCACGTGTGTGTGTGCGCGTGTGTGTGCGCGTGTGTGTACGTGTGCGTGTGTGTGTGCGCGTGTGTGTGCGCGCGTGTGTGTGCGTGCGTGTGTGTAAAACACCATTTCCTGTCTGTTAGAACCAGCTATAATATCACATGGCTCGTGTCTCTGCTAGTGGCGATTGAAGCCACAGTAACCGATGCTGTCGATCATGCTTCAACTCGACACAGCTGCCAAAAACGGCTTTGTCTTCCACCTCTCTTTACTTCCACACCCTTTATGCAAACCTCACACACCCAAGCTTCATGAAGCATCACTTACACTCCTGATTTCAGATCCGTTTTCTTTCATACCTTTTATCGCCTGTCTTTTAGTGTCGTTTTAACGTTAAACCTCGGATGGACGTCACATACCACAGAAGCAACCTCGTAAATTTACTTCGCTATCATCAGGTTCCCAGTCAGTACAAACGGCACTCCTCATTTTCATAGGCTTGTTTTGTAGTGTAGGCTTCTTCAGCTCGTACTCACTGTTCGTTTTTAGACCTCCATCATATGGGCTATTCATGCGCAAATAATCGGCAAACAGGGAGAAGTGTGTAAACCCAGGCTGTGTTGAGGTTTTCACTGCAGATTGCAGAGAGGACACGGCCACACAGGGTTTTTTCTGTGATAGCTGTCAGCACAAAAGCTTTGTCCTGTCGTCAGGAGATTACAAGATTAAATATCAAGTATGCCACAGGCAGCAATGAGGAGCCCAAGGAGAAAAATCGGGCGTGTTCACGGAGTGGGCGGAGTGATGTACTCCTTCCCCTGTCAATCACAGTGACACTCTGGCCAATCACAGGCATCTGTGGAAGTATGTGGAAGAGGACAGATATCATACATTCTGCTGCACTGTGACCGAGCAGGCCAGAGATGGGACTTGGTCAAGACCAAAAGTAGGAAGAAAGAAAAAAGTATTCAAATAAGTGCTGTTTGAGCATCATGTGAATCCAGTAGAATGTGATTTATGATGTAAGAGCTGCCCATGCTATTGGCTAGTTTCATCATTTCACATCTCTGTGTATATTGGGGTGGCACCATGGGACGGCAGTTGCTAGAATGGGACGTGGAGATGTGGACGTCCTCACAGCGTCCGCATGGACCTCCTCCCACCTTTGGAAACCATGCAGGTAGTTGGATCGTTGGCTGTAAATGAACCTGCCATCCACAATAGGGATCCACCATCGCCCTGATTTACTGAGGACTAAAGACCTCCAAAGCTGATTTTTGATTCTGATGATAATAATCATGCACATACCGGTCAAACATCAGAACAGGGGAAAATGAGCTCTCAGTGATTTCTCAGTTGCTTCCAGACATATTTGAGTATTTCAGTCTGGTCATCTCAGTGCAGTTATTCTCCTCTGATCTGTCTCATCAAACAAGGCAATTCCACCGATTCTGTGTAAAATGTAGATATCTCACCACCGCCGAAGTCACAGAGGTTTCAGCTTTTTCCCCAGTTTGAGGTTTGATATGAACATGGAATTGACCTAAAGCTCTTGACCTGTATATGATGATTATTTGCATCACTCTGCTGCTGCCACATGATTGGCCGATTCCATTATTGCACGGGAGCATTTAATCCACCTGTAAGGCCGAGAAAGCAAGTAAAAATTTAGTTATTAAAATATTCTGACTAGCAGCTGATGGCTTGGATTCGTTTGATTATCTTTTCAAGGCTATGACCCATTTAGTCCTTCGTGTTTTATTGCACAACTTGGTAATGTTCTCTTTGCTCAGGATAAAAGACAGGTTTGGAAAGTGAACAGAGCTGGAAGTGCTGGTTAATCATTGTTCCCATAGCCTATAGTATGGAGGATGTTTTGACGGAGAGAGAAACGGTGTGACGAAAAAAGTGTCACCTTCAGTGAGTGTTATGTCAGGGTTAAGTCCCCTTCCTAACATCATATCGATCAAGCTGATCAAGAGCCCCGGGTTTGGAGATTGTTTGGTGCACAGCCTAAAGGAGACAGCGCTGTTCTCCCTGCAGCGTTTCTGTTTAGTTTGAGGTTTTTATCAAAGTTAATGTTTAATGAAAGACAGATGTCTGCACCAAAAATATGAGGAAACAGATAGCTGGCACACGTCTAGCAAACTGGTTCGGCGGATTGAATTATTTATTCTTTTGCTCGCTTTATTCTGCTTTGCATATACTTTAAATCCATGTGCTTAGAAAAAACAACAAAGACTTGTTTGTGAATTTTAAACATTGTCTCTCTCACACTGCGTAGACATTCACTTCTCAATGTTCCTGAAGGTCACTGCAAAGTGTGTGTGTGTGTGTGTGTGTGTATACGTTTCTTGGTGCTCCTGACTGAGTGACCTTGCAGAGTCAATACACTCACCGTTTCCAGACGCTTGATATTTGCAGGCCTCCTCTCTATCAGACATACAGCAGTGACACACACACACAATTCAGTCTACCATCTTTATTCTCTGCTTAGCCATGTCCCAGCACCAGAACATGACTGTAAACCAGCTACACGTCACCACACCACCACCCCAGCGAATCCTGTCTCATGAATCGATAATATTATTAGGCTCAAACAGACGATCCTTTGTATGCTGTCTTTGCCCAGGCAGAGGAGATGGTTGCTGTTCAACATGTTAACCTCATTAGTCATCAAATCATGTTTGTCAAAACGCATTACTCCGAGTTCGTGCGGAGTCTTGCATGACACATGCTAATATGTACGATATTGCTAGTCCTGAACAACACTTTTCAAGGGCACTGCAGCAGTCGCAGTTCAGCAGGAGCAGGCCAGGCCAGGCCCAGCCTACACTATAAACCCGTCTACTGGTTCGCACTGCATCATTAATTATTCAGCCTACACATTCATGTCATGGCATCGGCTCCCTATCTATAACCAAACTCTGTATCTCACAGATGCCCAAAGCCGTTTTAAGGCCTAAAGATGGAACGGGGAGGGAACATGGCAGGGCAGCTTCGTGCCGCAGTTCACCTGCCGTGTGTCTGAGCTGTATAGAAACTGTGTGTGTTTGTACAGAGAACAGGTGTGTGTGGCGTAGCCTGGCTACTAGGCCACTCACTGCCTTTTTACTGTAGCACACAGGAAGAGAAGCTCAGCATGAAAACACGAGCGAGAAATGCATCCTTCTGTTGCTTTTTTGCTTCATGTGGAGGTTCCTTTGTTCTGGAGTGTGTAGTTAGTAATTTAATTTCCACCCCCTTCGCTCTTATTTCTTCTGCTTTCTCTCTCTCTCTCTCTCTCTCTCTCTCTCTCTCTCTCTCTCTCTCTCTCTCTCTCTCTCTCTCTCACCATCATACACACACACACACACACACACACACACACACACACACACACACACACACATGCTCACATCATCCTGCTCACACCCTCTCCCACTTCACTGCAGTGCTCTCCTTCCCTTCTGGGCTGTCTGTCTGCGCAGTCACACTCCCGAACCCCCGCCGCCTCCTCCGTCTGTGTGTGTTTCTGTGAGACACGGGCACAGATCCTATCTGCCCTTCTGTCTCCCTCTCTCACTCCATCGCTTACTCCCTCTTTCTGATTTTCTCTCTTGTTTTTTTTTTCTTCAATGGCCGCAGTGCTGTTTTGTCTAGATCCGCCATAGCCGTACATTCATTCATCCCTCTATGCTGCATCTTCATCAGATCGGGACGTATCACACAACCCCGCGAAACTTTACCAGATCATCTGTAAATTTCAGTTCAATTCAGTCGTATCTGTACAGCACTTTTAACAATGGACATAGGCACAATGCAGTTTTAGAGAAATGTATCAATTCAGCTTATCAATTTGTACATTTTCATTTTATCTCGAATGAGCAAGACAGAGGTGCCGGTGGTGAGGGAAAACTCCCTGAGAGGATATGAGGAGGAAAACGGGAACTCAACCTCATCTGGGTGGCAAAGATAACATGATTTGAAATGATTTCTTGTATGGTCAAAAAAGAACAAATGTTTAACCATGACATTTATTCTAGTTTATTTAAGTCTATATTGTTCACCGATTGAGACATTTGTTATTTATGTTCCTGATTTCTTCAGCTTTTTTTGTTTCATTCCAGAATTGTTCATAATTAGTTTACGCACATAGCTACTCAGGATTTAGCTAAACAATGTCTGAAACACTTTCATTCAACTCATCCTCGCAGCTCACAACAACAAATATGCCGCCTGCAACACTCACGCTGTGTGTTCGGTCGACTTTCTGCAGCAGAGCCGTACAGCTTTCTCACTGCAGTTGAACCTCACTCGAGTTCGTTTGGAACCAGACCGAGAGCTCCTGGCTCGGGCCTCGCCTCGTTTTGGACTACACCAGAGTTGCGATTGCTGTAGTGTGAAAGTGTGCCAGGGGTTCGATTCAAATGGACTACACACTCCAGCAGTGAAAGCAGCCTCATTTACTTTCATTTACTTTTATTATCAAAAATAAATAAATAAAAAAATACAAAAACTACAAGAAGAACCCTAGTCTCTTAAATTATTAGAGCTAATTATAGCAAACCACATACACTGTTAGCCCAAGTGATCTGTAATCCAACCTTCCAAACCTGTTAGATTAGGTTACATCAAGTGTAGCACATGCAGTCATTAGACTGTCACTGCAGGGCAGCTGAAGCTTTCTCTTTCTATAGCTGTGGGAAATCCAGTAGCTTTCTGATGAACCTGTCACACTTACCACATAATCACCTAATTACAGTTACTTAACCTGCTCAGCTTTAAACGTTAGATTACACAATCAGCTGTTTTCATAGAAAAGCCGGAATGCAGAAAACACGGTCCTTATCAAATCATAAACAAGTTCAGATAGAATCAAATCGCTGCATCATCATATCCTCATCAGCTTTCTTGGACAGATGTTCTGAGCTGTGAAATATTTATTACTTTGATTTGTTGTGTAACGTGCAACTAACATGGCGTAACTTGTTACGTCTTGTATGTAACATTTGCGTTTGTATCATTTTTTGCTGTAGCACGTGCTCTTATGGTCAGTAACCTCTGTGTGGCTTACAGTAATATAGGCTGGATTTCAATTATTAGCTTTGTTTAATTCCTGTCTGTCTAATCTGCCTGTCTGTCTGTCTGTCTATATATCTATCTATCTGTCTTTCATCTGTCTGTCTGTATGTCTAGCTTTCTATCTCTCTCTCTCTCTCTCTCTCTCTCTCTCTCTCTCTCTCTCTCTCTCTCGCTATATATATATCAGAATGTCTGTCTGTGTTTATCTATCTATCTATCTATCTATCTATCTATCTATCTATCTATCTATCTATCTATCTATCTATCTATCTATCTATCTATCTATCTATCTATCTAAAAGTTTCTCTTGTACATTTTGACAGTCTGAGGTTATGTTTAGTCGCTTGTTTGTTCATGAACTTTAAGGAACACTTACACAAAATCAGTAAAATGTTTTTCTTTTTTTTGTCATGAAGTTGCTAAGTGGTGAAATTTAGAAAGAAGGTGGCAAAGCAAGCCTGTATTTTTGCATGTTGACACCAGAGTTTAGTAAGTTCAGTAAATATTTTTAAACATGCTGCAAATGCATCTTTGCTCATTCATGTGAACTGCTTTTTAGTCATAGATTGAATAAAAATGTATTTTAAGGTGGCATTTACACAAAAATGTTTATAAAGTGACAAATACGGTTGGGTAACGTTGACTAATGTTGCTTCAGGGAACCTTAATATTAAGTGTTGCCATGGTAATTATTCAAATATCCTAAGATTAGCATGAAGTAATATTATTTGAAAAAAATTGCTATCATCAAACAGATCAATCACATCCAGCATCATATAGAGTCTGCAGGGTCTGTTTACACACGTTTAGATCTCCAGTAGCAGTAACAGACACAGATTTCCTCTTCGCTTGCCGGCCCTCCTCAGTATCGCCCACCTTCTTGTATATTACATCACCGATTCTTCTTCTCCGCAGACTGTTAAACCACCCATGACACAAACATGTGTACACAAACTCACTCCCACTGTTCCTGCTATGACTTGTGTTGAACTCACCGTTCCGTGCTTTTCTCTATAATACTTTTATATTTTAAATATAAACATAGACATTGTTTCAGTGTGTGTGTGTGTGTGGAAGAGACTTTCAGTGTGTGTGTGTGTGTGTGTGTGTGTGTGTGTGTGTGTGTGTGTGTGTGTGTGTGTGTGTGTGTGGAATAGGATTTGTGGTAAAGGCATATTTAGCCCATCCACCAGTACAGAATCTTTCCCCATAAAGCCTGTTGGGGGGGTGGGGGGGTGGGGTGGATAGACGTGCTTAGTAGGTTTTTACAGGCGAGCCCAAGAGCACGTGCAATGAGCAACGACAGTCTCTTCCAGTGAAGGCAGGAGAGGAAAAGGAGAGAGTCACCGCATAACTCGGCTCCTCATTGGCTGCTGCCCACTCAGCCAGTTTGGAAAGCAGTCACCGATTGGCTGTCACATTGCTGAGCACCGAGCTGCTGCCGTTGCGAGGGCCAGGCTTTCCCTTCCTCTTCTCTTCTACTACCTGTGTTTCATGAACGTGTACAAATTCTGAAGTCTCTTGGCGCTTTTCAAGAAATAAGCACGAGCACAAGCGTTGTCATAACCGACAGCAACTTGTTGTGCTGCTCATAAAGAGACGGCGCTCTCTCGTGCTTTATTTCTCTCCCCCTCCTTCTCTCCCTTCCTCTCTCCCGCCCTTCCTCTATCTCTTAATCAAGACACAGCCTGCCCTTTCCTGTGCATTGCTGCCTGCCTCCAGCCCGCACGCCTCCTCTACCTCTCTTTCCCTCTCTTGCTCCTTCATTCTCTTGCTTCTCGCTCATGCACTCTCTGCCATGCACTTTCCTTCTCTCGCTCTCTCTCTCCATCCTGTCCCTCTCTGTATCCCACACTCCCAGCTTTGCAGTGTAAATACTTGATCTTCAGTTTCGTTTCGACAGTTTTGTTTATCCGCCAGTTCAAACAGCACATCCTATCTTACAAAGGTCAACCCAGCGATTGTCTTTCAATTTTGACTCCTACAGTATCTTTCAACTTGTCATTACTCTTTTTGTAATTTTTCCTTCTTTCTCTTTTGAAAGACAGGTTTCGCATCAGAGGAACTAAAGGAGATATTGGAGGTACAATGAGAAGAAGAGACACGGGAGAAACAGGAGGGACAAGAATGCGACTCAAGTAGAAAGCAGCGGACGCGCTTCACCACAAAGTGCCTGGATGTGCTGGATGCTGCAGCAGCCTCGTGCCGGCGCATGCTTTTTTTTCCCACGCTGCTGTCCCCCCCAGACCTGACTGCTTGCCTGTAAGTGTATCTGTGATTGCGCTTGGCCTTGACTCGGGCTATATTTCACTCTGACAGGCAAACAGTCAATCGGCCTATTTGCTGTTCCTCGATCTCGAGCCTCCCCCACCTCGCTCTCAATATCATCCAGTTAATACAAGGACAGTCGACTCGTTTCTTCTTTTGTACCTTCATCTGCTGTTGTCTGGAAATGTGAGGAGAATCTCTAGAAAATCTTCATGCAGCAGGACAGCCTCTTTTAAGAATCCAAAGGTGGGAAAAGTGGAAAAAGTTGTCGTATATGAGACCGGACAGCCACCGCAGCCCAGAAGAACGTGTCCGTCTGCACTTTTAGTGCCTCAGTCTGAGTAAAACGGTCCAGAAGCAGTCACAGCATGCCTGAGTGACCTGCTCTGCCTCAGCCTCCTTCTCCTGGACACACCTGCTCCTGGAGTCCTAGATTCTTCAATATTGTTCTTGTTAAAGCTTTTCCACTATTCTGTCTGAACATTAGAGCATGTTTCTTTTCTTGTACCAGACTGTTTTTTGTGCTGCGGCAAAGTGATTTTTTTTTTTTGTCCTGCTACGTGCGCTTTTTAACCTTCATACCCCCAGACGACCTTTAACTCCACCTAAAGCATCCGCTAATCATGGCCGTCAACATCGCCGTAGGCCGGGACACCAAGTGGCTGACACTAGAGGTGTGTCGCGAGTTCCAGAGAGGCTCATGCTCACGTTCCGACACCGAGTGCAAGTTTGCTCACCCCTCTCGCACCTGCCACGTGGAGAATGGCCGCGTCATTGCCTGCTTCGACTCTCTCAAGGTAACCCTGATGCAAAGATACACGCTTTCTCAAACAGCACAAAGAGCTCCGGTACAGAGCATAGAGCCTTCTATTTTTTAGATTCAAACATATAGGACCTAACACACCCAAATACACACTGGCGTTTTGTGATGCCAACACCTCTAGGCTCTTTTTTGCTGAGTTGTGATCATTCTTCTGCTGATGTCCTGAAAGACAGTGTGTATCTGTGTCAGCCTTTAAAAGTATACAGCAGACCTGGGTCAACTACATCTGCAAAAGCATGATTAAGCACTTTTGTCCAAGCATGCACAATGCAGAGGATCTACCGAGATGTAGCCCACTGCAAATCAGAAGCAGAGATTTATAGAATTAATTTGAACATTTGTGGACAAAATGGTGTATGTCACAGTAAACACGTATGTTTTATAGCAATGCAACCTGAAAAAGAACTTCTATCCATTTTCAAACTTTAGACATCATACCCCAAAACATCTGATTGGCCATAATGTACGGTCATAATGCCGTGTCAGCATTCTTACAACATTCTTATTTTTAATCCTGACAAAACATTTGTTATATTGAACTTGCTGTGGCAAAACGAACAATGCTAAATACACACACACACACACACACACACACACACACACACACACACACACACACACACACACACACACACACATATATATATATATATATATATATATATATATATATATATATATATATGTGTGTGTATATATATTTAAAGAAAAGATTTTGAATAAAAGGAGGTTGTTCTCTGATCAGTATTCTGATTAGGAAGGCTGAAGGGTGACAGCTCAAACTTCAGGGAGTTCGTTCTTATAGCAAAATAGCAATCTCTTTGAAGCTCCTCACATATCTCCTCTGTGTATAAATTCAGAACTACAAGTCGCTGATGCAGCACGGTCAGCAGGCTTGAAAGTTGCAGCCGTGGCTTTTATACAGAAATCCTCCTCTGGAGCCGGGCGGAGAGCTAACAGAGGCCGCAGCTCAGCGTGCTCTAATCCTCCTTACCCAAGCAGCACGTCGTCCAGTAATTCACCGATAGTCTGGGCAGTGCAGCGCCGGCTGGATTACTAATGTGGAATGGGATTATCTTTCAAAATAAAAATAGAAGAAAAGCAGTTTCAGGGTCACTGCTGAGGGAGGGAGAGAAAAAGGTAGCCTTGTACGGTATGTCCTTAATGAGCTCTGAAAATGCACAATACTGTCTGCAACTTCAGTTCAGGTTTTAATTATACAACACTCTTCATTTTAATAGTACTCATTTATTTCTCTGTGGACAAGAGACCATCCCCCTCATCCCACCCCCTTTCACTTTTCCTCCTCCTCCTCTTCTCTGCTAATTTATTGACGTCCCTTAATGGCTACCACAATGTCCTTTCTCCTAACTGGTGTCTTCTGCTGGAGACGTTTCTTTATCCATTAGTTCTGACTTGCCTGCCTGCCTGCCTGCACGTTGGCCTAGGTACACATAAATTATGTATTCCAAATAATTCAACTCTGTGCTGCATTTATTAATGTCTGCCCTCTGCTAACAACTCCACACGAGTAGAAAATATCTGAGACATCATTCTCTTATAGCCCAAGCCACCAGTTACATGCAGGTTCTTCTGTAATCATAGACCGCATCTTGTCTGTTATCATCTTCCGCTCTGTCTGTGACCAATAAGAAAAGAGGAGACCGGATGAGGCAAAACTTCCTCCCAGTTGCTGGGCGCGTTACCATGGCTACGCCGAGGAGATCCCTGACCCACTGTATCTAGCACGACGTGACTTACAGCTTTTCATTCCTCTCTCTGGCTGTATCTGCATCAGGGGGAAAACACAGCACTTGTTACATAAACTCCACAAATATGCTGTCCAGTGTGGTGGTGGTTTTATTATTATTATTATTATTATTATTATTATTTTGGTGGGTGGCAGATTTGCGGTAGTGTATTCTTGCAACTTGTCCTAATAATGCAGATTAACATTGTTGCTGATCTTTTGCTTTCAGCTGCTTTCTCCTCTGTGTTTTGGGGACGTCTGTTCTTAGGGGACCGTCTGCTCACTGCTAAATACTCCCAGAACATACTCTCTTTACTTCTGATGCAAACATTGCTGTCACTATAGGCACTAGAAAACTGGGCTTGTTTGTGAGAGAGGCGATGAACAGATCAGATTCGGATGATGTGCAAAAACTCAGAGAGACAGTACAAAGATTCCAAAGTAGGAATTAAAAAAGCAATATATCATGCACAAAAACAAGAGCACTAGAACACACGTGGATTTTCATGTTGTAGCTTTATATTTAATTATCCTATTTTTGTTTGAAATGTAGAAATTATTCAAAATTATAATTATAAAAATGAGCTTTTTTAAACCTTTTTGTGTCAAAAAAAACGTATGCCGTTTGCCCCGAAACTATCAATAATCAGCGTCATAGAATTCACATTTCTGTTACAATTAAAACTGTGTATTTTAAATATCCATACAACCAAATTTATTGTTTTAAAAATGTCTTTATTTTTAAACAGTTGGCTTTCCGATTTAAAAAGAAAGACATTACCCGAATTGAAATACCTTTGCTTTCACTAGTTGTGCCAAACAAATCTCCTGCCGACGTGCTCTCACAAAGCCGGAGTCTATCACAGGAACAGACAGCGTTTAGATACGGAGACGATACATTGCTTTCATTCTGTCCAAGTGACTTTGTCCATAATCATTATTTATAAGACAAGCGCGTTCGCCAACGATGTCTTTTCTGCTGCTGGAGTAATGACGGCTTTAAAGTTGGTTTCATTTCAGACACTCATGTTTCCGCTGCTGACATCATTCACAAAGATCTTGTGACAAGCTTTGGAAAGGCATATACCTCATCAGCACAATTGTCTACAGACTTTTATTTTGTATTCATTTTATATTCTGGGGCTTCTCTGTACTGTTGCGCCGCACAGCTTCATTAGCAGCCTGTGAAACACAGCTCCATGTGTTTACAAGATGACTAAATGGAAAATAATAAAATACAATACCAATACAATGGTTTTATGTGAATTTCTCTATCAGAGGAACCTGTCTAAGGACAGCGAGATCATTCGTTCTTAGACAGTAATTCAATAAAAGATTAGCTGCCGTGCTTTGTCTGGACATAAACTGAATAATATTCACATGCACCTTCCTGATTTATGGTTTTACGAAGGACTTATGAGACAGACACCGGACAGCAGGTTCTCTCAACCTTGGTTAAGTTGCCCTCTATGCTGGAAGGTCTGTTACTGACCAAAATGTAAGTGTTTTATCCAGCAAAGTAACATGCACCGATGAAGGCATGCACTCACACAGCAGGTGCCATGTTATCAGTACATGTTGGTAGTACCAGTGCTACACAGTATTAGCACCGGTGCTACACAGTATTAGCACCGGTGCTACACAGTATTAGCACCGGTGCTACACAGTATTAGTTTATACCAAAATCACACTAATAATCTGTTTCACCGAAGCTATTTATTTGCACTTTGGTTTACAGGTTCCTGTGAATTAATATGTGGGAAAAGCAGCACCCACCTCAAATTCAAGCAAATTTTTAACATACTACGTTCCAGTGCTCCTCAAGAGCCAATGAGCCTCCTCACTCTTCCTTTAAAGCTGCTTACTGACACCTTCATTGTGTTAAGGTACCAGATATGTACCCATTAGTGTCACATTAGTCTTGAGATTCATGAAATCAGTTGAGGAAACTGCTGAGCTGTGAAGGCATCACTTGAGTTATATTAATTTTTGTTCGTTCTGTTGCCTTTTACGTTTTTGTATTTTGTTTGGTCATCTGATAATTCCCTTCCTCTAGTAAGCTTTTTCCTACCAACCAAAGAGGATGAAAGGCAACGTGTACTTCCTCCAATACATTTGAAGCAGCTACTTTGCTTTTTTAAACTCTTGTTCATGCTCCATCACAGAGCATCATGTCTTACTCAGAGGAAAGTGTCAGAATCTGCACTTCTGATGGACAGGTGAAAACGGTCCAGCCGTCCCTCCAGACAGACAAGAGTGTGAATGCCTCTCTGTTGTGCCAATTAGATCATTTCTTAGTTTCTAATTTTCTATTTGTCTTGTTCTGTTTTGCTTTTTTATGTCATTGGTTAAGTTTGTCTGCTGGTTGTCAGATGTAACGGCGCTCCAGACCTCGTTTTGAGTGACCAAACCCCCAGGCGTTCCTCGAAGTGTGAATTCGGTGTTTGAACACTATTGGTGTACTAGCTGCTTGCATAGATTTCAGGGAGTTTGATGTTCTGAGCGTGTTCAGCTCGGCGTCTCTCACTTTTTGTGCATTGCATCTTTCATCCACAGGGCAGTAACCCAGTCGTCATGTTTGACCAAAATAATTGTTAAAACTGTAAGTAATTGTTATGGGAAGGTGGTTTAAATGTACACTGCATTATTTATTTTGGGGATTTTTTATCCTAATAGTCCAGCACAATAGTCAGAAAAACAGCTTTAACTGCTAATGACCACTGGCCTCTGATCCAATAACACTTTTTTTCAATTTCCTTTACATCGGGACATTTATTTTTTTAAATCAACTCTCTGTGACTCACACTTAGTCATTATGAGACTGACATGATACCTAAATCTGGATGCATGAGTTGATAAAAAATCAGCAGGGTAGAAGAGTCACATCAACAAGTGATTCAAACTTGGCAGCAGTCTGAATCTGGTGATAATGAGTAGTTTCATGGGAAGTACCTTAAAAGCCATGTTCCAGCTTTAGAAACTCCTGTAATGCTGCCTTGGACGATCTGGTCTAGCCTCCTTACCTGAAGGCCATGTTGCTAAGGTGCATTTTTTTCTGACAGTGACTTGCCAGAAAGTGAGATCTTCACTCAAGGCTCATCTAGGGATAACCAAGAGTACAAATTAAGTACAGCCAGCCAGGGAGTCACTGAACTGTGGCAACCAACAAGACGTCACAAAGAGGACTAGAACCAACAGAGACTAAGTAGCAAGATGTACAGGGTAAAATAAGCGATTATAACGGGTGGCTAAGGCAACCAGTTAGTATTCATGAGATGGCAAACTCTCTTGGTAGGTGACTCAATCCCCAGTTTCTGATCTGATGGAGAAAGCGGGTTGTCTGTCGTGCAACAAGTCAAAAATGTAACAGATTAATGAGAGAGGTGTGACTTTTGGGACTGTGGTCTGACAGACTCTGTAGCATTCATTTGTTGTGTGAACGATGGGTGTGTGCATATGTGGGTGGGTTGGTGGATGGGAGTAAACACATCTCAGTAGCTATACCCATCCGTCACGTCAGTCGCACTCAGCTCTTCAATGTTCAGAGCAAAGACACCTTCATACTGCCTACTTTCACTTACAGTTCCTCTAGTTCATACTCTTCCACTGTTATGGCCAGGGTTGAGTCTGGACAAAGGAAAAGGAACTCGTTTTTAACAGGCTTTTATGGCATACTTGGCGAATGTTTTGAGCCATAGCAGCATTAGCGATAAATAAGATATAGCCGATGATTATGACAGTGTCACAAGTTAGAATCAAATCCGTTAACATGCCCCTCTTAATGAAGCTGAACCACAATTTTGTAAGTTTCGCCTTGTTGTTACTACAAGAAACCCTGCATGGAAGCATGTTGAGAAGCAAGTATATTCTCTGTGTGTGTGTGTGTGTGTGTGTGTGTGTGTGTGTGTGTGTGTGTGTGTGTGAGGGTGAGGGTGAGGGTGAGGGTGAGGGTGAGGGTGATTGAACAAAGAAGTTTGTGCTTGTTCTATAGAGTGCGATCAGAATGCAATTTATTCCACAGGGGTAATGAAGTTACAGTAAGTTGACTGAATTTCACCCTTGGCTAATGCACCCTGCTTGCAGTGCACAAAGTTCCCCACTATTCTAAAAGCCAAAGGCATGGGAAGCAAATAACTCGATCAGTCATGCAATGGGAAGGCAACATATGGGGAAGGTTGGCTGTGAAAAATGAACATGAGGTTCCATAACGTGTCTATAAATATTTCATAGGCAAATAAACAGAAACTAAAGACAGGTAGGCACTTTATATGCTCTAACACAAGCGTATATGGGGTATTTTTAGTAGATTACATCTACTTTTCAACATTGACACCAGATACAACAAACTTTAAAACATGCACAGCATCTGAATGCGGAAGATCAAATAATGATATTAATTTATATATGTGTGTGTGTGTGTGTGTGTGTGTGTGTGTGTGTGTGTGTGTGTGTGTGTGTATATTCATTCCTGAGGTTTCTGCTGATAAAACATTAGGGGATCCTTAAAAATATTCTTGTTTGCTGTAATCCGACCGACCCTGTCAATTTAGGACCGACTCAATCTTTTATTTTTTATTTTTGCTTTAAGTCCGACCGACTTGCCGGATGTAAATTTGCTTTAAGACCAAACAAATTTTTTTTACTCTTCAAACAACTAATACAAAAGCATATAATAATATTAATTATATTTTAGGAAGTATTGTAAATATATATATTGCCTAGGCCTACATACAAACGAAGGCTACGTTCTTTCTTTGAAATAAAAACCCGTGACGTCATCTATGTTTACCGGATGTCACACTATGGCCTGTGCGTTCGCTTCGTCTCATACTCTCATTCACTGTAAGAGTCAACGATTCGCGCTTGGTAATGATGGCTGTTCAAAGTCATACGGGTTTGGGCACCATAATACATCTAAAAAATTCATTAAAACAGCTCGACACCGCTTTAACTTGGCGGTTGCAAATGAGGTTTGCAATGATGCGCCCGAAGGCACGGGTTGAAGACCCAGTCAGTGACGTCACGATATGCTAATTTGTTTAAATGCATACCTACATAATCACCATCACCAAAATTGTACTTTTTTTTTTTTACATTGAAACTTGAAAAAAAATATAGACCTACCTACCGACCTTTTTTTTTTTACTGTTACTGCAAACCAAAATATTTTTAATGATGGCCTTACGAAAAACACGATCAAATCCGTTCACTTCCAGTTACCGGTTCCTATCATCCAATTCAGTTTTCTTTATATAGTGCATTTAGCACTGGATGTGGTCACAAAGCTTTACAGAAATCCAGATATAATAGCGTTATTAAAACTCAAGGTTAATTCCTAATGAGCAAGACTGTAGCAGGAAAAATCTCTCTCCAAGACAAAAAGAGGAAGAAACATAGAGAGGAACCAGATGCAAAAGGGAACCCATCATCTACTGGGTGACATTGAATAGTGCGGTTATAAATAATTTCCCTTCTATAACTGTACTGAAGAGTCAGAGTGTTAATTGTGTTAAGAGAAACATGAGTATGAGCATATTTAGCATATAACAACTGTAGGAACTCAGTGTTAAACAGAATTAAAATAAGCACTGATCCTGCTTCATGGATTTCACTTTAAGAACCAGTGTGACAGACCAGAGTGATTTAGGATTGAACTGAGAGGTTATACAGTCTAAGCATACAGCCTGGCAGTCGAGGTCATTTTGCTTATGGGTAGAAACAGTGTGTGTCTGGTTGTCTTGGGATTTAAACTCTTCACGACATGCTAACCTCCACAGGCTTTTGAGCTGCCACCTCTTGTTTAAGGGGCTTCGTCGGTTTCCTGAACGGTTGGAAAATGATTTTAACACTTTAACATGTGATCCACACCTGTGCCGTTACAAGGCTGACATCTAGATAAAACGAGTGGCACATCAGGAAGCATTACAGGCTCACAATGCATCTGTGCCCGAGTGGATTTTCCCTAAGTTTTGGTTTCTAGATGCTTCCAAAAAACACACTCGTGTATGTGTGTGTACATGGTGTCCTGCGATGGACTCGTGTCCCCTCCAGAGTGTGTTGCTGCCTCACTCCCAGTGTTACAGGGATAGGATATAAGACCCAAACGTGACCCTGATTAGGATAGAGCACTTACTGAAACTGAATGGCTGATTATAACCGATTATAATCGCCATGATGTGAATGTTTTTGCTGTCACTTGCTATGCAGTGTAATATAAACTCACCAGACCCTTCAAATACGTATCTGACTAATATTTCATACCAATTAAACAGGAATAGTATGAATACCCCATATACCCCAATACCCCTGAATATTCCAAAAATGCTAATAACACTTCACCACACACACACACACACACACACACACACACACACACACACACACACACACACACTCTCTCTCTCTCACAAACACATGTGCCACACTGTATCTGGCCAGATATCAGTATTTGTTTGTCATTAGGATATAAAAGGTTGCTTATATGATGATACGCTAATGTTCCTGTTTAAAGAACTTGCTTGTACCAATTTTACAGCTAATTAAACATAAGACAAATTGCATTAAGGACATAATGTGTTTCTAAGGACACCTGCTGAACCTTTGCTACGTGTGCTGTGATTACTGTCCATATTCATGCACAATCATAATAGATTTAAAATCCTAGTGCAGAACTATTCAATTAGTTCATGAAAAGCCTCCCAAATGAGGGGTCAGTGAGATATGGCTTGCAATATGAGCAATGACGACAACAATATAAAAGCCCCTGTGTTGTATTTTTCCACCATAAGAAACCCAAGTAAGCTTTTTTCCTTTACATTTAAAGATGTTGCATTACAGCATCAGTGCATTGTGACATGCCCAAGTCAGGTTTTTTTCTACATTCAAATGGGTAAATCAGAGAGCCATATCACACTCCTTTAGAATTAAACTGAGACTTAAATGCACATAACAATATGGCAAATATCATTCAGTATGCTATTTTTTGTCAAAATAAATTACTTTAGCATGCCTTTTTTAAACAGCCATCTCAGTAACTGGCAAACATTTAGGCTGCTTTCTAATGAGAGAAATGACATTTTTTAGATTTCACAAGAGCAGTGAAATCGGGTGTATATGTTTTCAGTGCAGAACACACAGTGGTACAGGAGTTGGGCTGTGAGGTATGTGTGATTACTCGTTTTAATGACATTCATTTGTAAGAATGACTATTTGCACGTGTAATTAGAGCTAGGGTATTACAGTAGGGTTACTGATGTTTCACCGACTTCCCAATTTCTTTGTGAAAAAAATTGAAGAAATTAGCAGTAGAAACGAACAAAAGTTGAACGAACAAAGAAACGAACAAATCTGTCATCGTCCTGTCAGTCATAGCGTCTCACAGGAGAGGCTGCTCTCGCCACTCGACTGACGTCACGTGACTCTTGCTCTGTGCTGCGACTGCTGCTCATGCTGAATGGATTAGACATCACTATTAATTTATTAATAGAGATGTCTTTTTCACACTAGGCCACTTAAGGGGCCGGAACAAATTACCATGCGGACCGGATCCCGCCCCCGGTTCGGCATTTGATCAGCCTGGGTCCTAGTGCTTGGAAATGTCATAACAATGATCATTAATCGAACATTATCTAATCATTGGCTCCTAAATTTCCAGCAACCTGCTTTACTTGTTTCATGCATTGTTTCTACTTTGCATTATGTTAGTTCCTTGCACATGTATGAAACAACTATTTAATTTTATTCTCTGACTCGCTTGATCCTTATCTCCCTGGTATCCTGCTTTGGTTCCTTTTGAATTTTAAAGCGATCTCAGTTTTATCATCCAAACTTATTCAAAAATTTCATCCCGACTCTCTTTCTTACTCACTCCTAGGGTCGCTGCACACGTGATAACTGTAAGTACCTGCACCCGCCGCCACACCTGAAGACCCAGCTAGAAATCAATGGCCGGAACAACCTGATTCAGCAAAAGGCGGCAGCTGCCATGTTGGCTCAGCAGGTGCAGTTCATGCTGCCTGGAGCCCAGCTACAGCCCATAGTAAGCACACCTTCTCATTCCCAGCGTTGTTCCACTGTTCAACCATTAAAGCCTTTCTTGTTTTTTAATAAGAAGTATATATTAAGCATGTATTTAACAGTGATCGAAGGTTAATCAGTGTATAATTTAATACAGCTTTGTAGTAAGTGTGTCAAGCTTCTAAAATGAGCAAATGAACTCATCTGTAAAAGCCCTGTGGAATCCAGTTGCCTTTATTGAAAGTAGTGCACTGCATATCTTAATCTTTTTGGTCTGTTCCTGTATTGCAGACCACGTTCCCAGTATCACCCTCGTTGGCCACCACACAGAGTATGGCTTTAAATCCATACATGGGCCACATGAACCCTGGCATCAGCCTCATGCCCGAGCTGCTGCCCAGCACCCCCGTGCTGGTCCCGGGAAGCCCCACGGGCATCTCTGTGGGCAACGGCAACTCCACTCAGAAGCATGTTCGCACAGACAAGCTTGAGGTATGGCTGCTTCTCTGTGTAGTTCTGTTTAACCCATAGTGGGTTATTTAAGGTCAGACAGATATGTAGTGGATTGTAACTAAAGCTATATGATGACCATGCATTGCATTATGATACTGTATTGCATTTTAAGTTTTAGGAAACCGCTAAAAAGATGGGTTTAAATGGGCTTGCTGCCATCAGCTGCTGTTCAGTTAAAACAATTGTAGAAATATTGTTTTATTTTTAGTTCTTATCAACCTGAACTATACTAAGTAATAATGTGCAGCTGTACTCTTCTGTTTTTCTGATCATTTTTGCGCTTTCTTTCCAGGTGTGCCGTGAGTTCCAGCGGGGCAACTGCACGCGGGGTGAGAACGAGTGCCGCTACGCTCACCCAGTAGAGGCAGGCATGGTGGACGGCAGCGAGAACTCCGTCATTGTGTGCATGGACTACGTCAAGGGCCGCTGCTCGCGCGACAAGTGCAAGTACTTCCACCCACCGGCACACCTGCAGGCCAGGATTAAAGCAGCACAGCAGCAACAAGCCAGCCAGAGTGCAGCAGCAGCTATGGTGAGATGGAGACAGTGGCACCTAGAGTACTGTAGTCTTACATAAACATCAAATACACCAAATAAAACACCTATATATATATATATATATATATATATATATATATATATATATATATATATATATATATATATATATATATAAGTGTGATAATCTATATATATATATATATATATATATATATATACACACACACACATTCAGACGTGTGGCATATTAGAGTAAAAACTAGCATTAAGGGATTTAACAAGGTGTTGGGCCACCACAAGCCACTAGAACAATTAGTGTCTAGAACTGTACTTAAGTGTGATAATCTTCCTTCCAAAACATCACCTCAGATTCAGTTGGGGCATTGATGATTCTGTCTGTCCAAAAGCTGTGAAGGACATAACATACAATTGACATCATTTTTTTTTATTTTTTTTTAATTTTTTTATACCTATCGAACAATTCAGTTAGTCCTCATGCACTTTCGATGGAAACACTGTTATTCTCTTGGAGACCAATCAGTCAGACAGAAATTAAATGAAGGTGATCAGTCAGTATAACATTGTATTGATTTGTTCTAAGGAGACAGGTGGACCCACACCATGCCAGCTAAGTGTCCCTCACAGGGCAGCAGACCCACTGTTTATCCCTTAATTTGTCTTCCGTCTGTAAATGAAAAACTGCAGCACAGAACACCGTTTCTGTACCACTTACAGTTTCACAAGGTGATGAACAGCTTTTATATAAAGCCTACAGATTCTCTGGGTACTCAGAACTCAGGCTCTGCTCAGATATTTGGATATCCAGGTAAACATTTGAGCTGCTGCTATTCAAGTAATAAAATCAGTATTCAGGCAATTGTAAGTTGAGAAACTAAAAAAAAAGGAAACCACATGTGGCTGTATTTGGCTGCAGAGATCAGAGCTCACATTGCATGTGCCTAGAGACTGAAAAAAAGTTTTGGGCGCGAACAGATCTCACTCTGATGCAGGCAGTAGCATGTAGCCCGATCTAAATTTTCTAGATAATTATGTTCCAATATAATTCAGGCCTTTGTTCGGATGCTTATGGAAACAATCGCGTACCTCAGGCGTACATCGCGAAAACTCATTTTACACCAAGAGCAACGTAACAAGGCCACACTGCTATTCTTTTTACACTGGATCCTGCTCCTGACAAATACACAGGTGCAGGCTCATGGGTATTAATAAAAAAGGAAACCTGTACAGGAATCGAGAGCAAACATATTTAACAAATGAGCCTCTCTTGTTCACTGAAGTGTCTCTTTAAAGCACCTCAGTGAATTAGGCTTGTGTAACAGATCTGTCTATACAGAACAGAGATTAAACACTAAATTTCCCTTAAATAAAACGTTACATTGCAAGGCATTGAATGATTCTCGTGCAAAGATTTTATTTGTACCCAGCGTTTATTTAATTAAGATAATTAAAGTACTTTTGTATTTCTTAGTATTAGATAGTCTATTGTTTTCTTTTTGGAGAAGTGGTGCATTCATACTGTAAGCTTACATCACACACTATAAAAAACTAAATCTAACACATATGAAGCTTTGCTCGAACTAGAAGCCTCCGTATCTCCTTTGTACTCGAGTTCTCTGGCCACTGGATGGTGGAGGTAGGATTATTAGTTAGGGTTTTAGAAGCACACTAATGGGTCAGACTCATGGGATAATGTTAATCAGGTATTGTGTGCGCTGATCATGGTACAAGGTGAAGACTGAGGATCATAGGAGATGCAGTCTGCAGCTTTGCGAGTTACAACGTTAAGCTGTAATTGTTTGTAGTTTCTCATTTCATTTCAAAGGCTTGCCTTAAGAACTGTCCACAATACTGAAATTCACTAGTAAACGCATTTTTTTACATACTATGATATATATTTGTGTTTATAACTTCAACAAGCCATGTGTATGGCGAGTGTATTCAATAATTCATGATCCCCCGTGTGTGTGTGTGTGTGTGTGTGTGTGTGTGTGTGTGTGCGTGTGTGTGTGTGTGAGAGAGAGAGAGAGAGAGAGAGAGAGAGAGAGAGAGAGAGGAGGGGTAAGTAAGTGTATTAGAAGCTGGTCTTTTGTCTTCTCAGTGATGTATGGAGACTTTCAGCTCAATGATAAGTTACAAAAACCAGCTCTGCAGTGAAGGTGCAGGCAAAAAACAAGCGGAGTAATAAGCAGATAAGCAGATGAAGCGGAAAGAAAGGCAATTGTGCAACACCAGCTAACTGGCCGCCTTCTGCATACAGCTGTTTTGCTGCAGTGAGCTCTCCCTTACATGACACAAGCGCTTGTTCTGTGTCCTCTGCAGTGCTTGTGGGATTTTGCAGTCTTTCAGTCTTCCTGCAGGGTGTTTTTAACAGGTTTATTGAAGTGTCGTGTCATTTTCTAGTGCTCAAGCTTGCGGATCAGCTTGCCACAGTTTCTCTCATTTTTTGCTTTTGTTTAGGCCATTCTCTCTTTTCTTCATACTGCTTATTGTTTTAGTCATTCATAGAGATACATGTTTGTGCCCTGAGTTGCCCTAACATCCTCTTTTTTTTCTTCTGTCTCCACATTATGCTTTAAAATTCCATCTAAGCTGACACCATTCCCACATTGGTTACTGTCTTGTGTGCCCTGTCTTTGTTTGTGCGTCTGTCTGTCTTTGCTGATTGGTTTGCTGTCATCATGCGCTCACTGCCTGCTAACCCGGCCACAGCCTGCAGCGCGTCCTCCGAAGCGCAGCCTGCACTCAACCCCTGACCTGGTACTTTTGATCTCTCACCTTTTTTTTTCCCCCTTTTTTTTCCTTTTTTTTCCTGTTCACACCTTTTTCACCACCAAATACTAAACTGTGTACTCATTCAAGCATGACTTTCCGAATGTATTATCATCATCATTAACTGTGATCACACAAATGCAGTTCAGCCTATTACCCAGTACTGGGCTTGCGATTACAATTAATTATTTATGTTGTTGTAGCACAGTCTGCTGGTACGCAGTCACCTAATTATAAACGGATAAATGTATGACTTTGATTTCAGCCTCCAGTAAATTCACAAATGGAGCAAAGAACAATTCTGCCAATGGACAAGACTGGTGTTCTAAAACCAACAAAAATAAGTGCTTTTAGTAGATAACTGTAGAAGACGTAATAACACGAAGCAAAGTGAGGGGAATGTTTGGCATCTGTATCATATTGTATGTGTATTGCTGAAGCTTTGGATGTGTTCTTGCCATGCTGTAGTGCTACGCTTTCTTCAGCCTAATGTCTTTACTATGCATATTGCGGTTGTGCAAATTACAAGAAGTAGCCACATAGATTAAGGCTAAAAATAGACCTGTTTGTAAAAGTACTAAGGAACCGACGCCAGTAACTGCAGTGTTTAAGCAAAAATTGATCAATCTTCCCTGTTGTGCTCTTATAATCTGACCTGCCATTAGTTTCTTTTTTTCTGATTTATCACTCCCTCTTCTGTCTATTCTTCTATCTTTCTTGCTCTCTGTCACTTTCTGTACTCTTCCCTAAGGCCCTGCCTCCAGGCAGCATGCAACAGATACCAAAGAGGCCCACCCTGGAAAAGAGTAACGGTGCTGCAGCCATCTTCAACCCCAGCATGTTTCACTACCAGCAGGCTCTGGCCAGCATGCAGCTGCAGCAGCCGGCCTTCATCCCCACAGGTGAGCCTCAGCTATTATTTACTCTGTTTGCGCCATACACAATCTGTTCATTGGTTTCACACAACATGGCTCAGCTGAAAGAAGTCAGACTTTTCCTGCTTGCCCTCTCGTTCTCCCTCTGTACTCTCATGCATCTTCTGCGTCTCTGGGTACTTTACCCCACACACATGTCTTGCTAATTGGTCCCCTGTAACACACACAGACTGAGCTTTGCCAGTGATCTAGTGCCGCATTGCATTATTTACTTGTGCGCAGCTGCTGCAGTGCATCTGTGCACTTCATAAAGTCGCCACTAAATATTCTTCACGGTAAGTAGAAGCGTATGAAACATCTGTAATGACAATAGTACTTTTAAAAAACATTTCAGAGTAACCCACTGTATTTTTTTCTGTCATGTGTGGCCTTCGTGTTGTCTGTATGGCTTGTGGTCACCAACACGGCCTTTAGTGGCACATTAACTTTGTTGTTTGGTCTCGTCTCTTACTCCTATACCACCTGACCCCCATCCCACCACCACCATCACCCCTCGTGCTGGGTTCTCTGTGCATGGTGCACCAGGTTCCCTGCTCTGCATGACTCCATCTGGAGCCATCGGTAGGTCCCTTGTGAGTCACCTCTGCTCTACAGGTTTTCTTAGGGCAAGGAGGAGGCTGTGTGGCAGGCAGGAGAGAGTGTGTGCGAGAGAGTGAGTGTGTGTGAGAGTGTGTGTGTGTGTGAGAGAGAGAGAGTGTGTGTGCACACGAGTGAGAGAGAGAGAGAGAAAGAGAGAGATATAGAAATCCACAACCAGCTCCTGTATCTCTAAGACGCAAAAATGTGCCAGTAACCTGCCTGAACTCTAAAAAAGAAAAAAAGAAGAAGAAATGAACCAGTGAATAATGAAATAAATTGGATGGCATTGCATAATTAAAATATGGCATCACTGAATTAACCTTTTACTTATTTATTAAAGATTAGAATTTCTTTAAAATCTAAAGTCCTTCTAATATGTGCTGGTTCAAATGTTGAAGTGTTTTGAACGTAAATAAATAAAGAGTTCTTGATCTCGACAGTCCCGGGCATGTGTAATGTCTGTCACATTATTGTCACCTCTCTGCTTGCATTTCTTCTCCTTGCTCATTTATTTTTGCTCTCTGTGCAGCTTCTCAGCTCGTTTGTGTACGTGTGCTCATGTATGAAAGTGATGGAGCCACAAAGCTAGCTACACCAAAGCTAGGCCTTACTCATAATTCACTAAGAGCAGTTCCTGTTTTTCTTTGTGCTCCTTTTTTCTTCCTCCTCCTCCTCCTCTCCTCTTGGTCATCTCCCCTTTAAATCTTTGTAGGGCTTTTCAAACCTCCCGGCCCACTGGCAGAGGGCCGCTGGGAGAGGCGGGATTGGAGCAGCTGCCGACCCCCCCACAGCCGCTACCTATCAGGGCCTGGACAGACTGGTGAGGGTAGAGCCCAGCCCCCCTCCCGCCCCCAACACACACACACACACACACACACACACAACTTGCCCATACACTGATCCTGAGGATACATCACCTGGACACCATATGTTTCACCGAAGGCTAGGTCGAAGCCAAATCAGTCCCAGTTCACACATCCTGTAGGTTATAAACTCATAGACACACCGTCTTACTTCCAGATATGTTATGAGAGTAGAATTCACTCACAGGTCCATCTAAACAAACCTATTGTATAACGACAGCTCCGGAATCTCTCCCAAACAACAATTAAGAGTTTAATCGGCATTTCCATATGTGTGTGTGTGTGTGTGTGTGTGTGTGTGTGTGTGTGTGTGTGTGTGTGTGTGTGTGTGTATGTAAGCCGTTGCTGTTTTGTGTATCATGCTCTATTAGTTTGCTCTCTGCCATATAACGACTCTTCATTTATAAACAGAGGAGGTTTAGGCTAACTTTTCCTATGGGAGCCATTCACACATTCATATGTCACTAGTAAAGTAACTGCTCTTTATTATGGGTCACATATCATGTATACAAGCAGACATGTAAAGAACAAAGGAAGAATTGGCCATGCTCTCAAAGCTAGATTTGTGTTGGAATGCACTGTATGTGTAGGCTACATTTTCTGTTATTTTCTGTCAGTTTTGTTTTAGTTTTTGCTTTCGTTCCAACACATGGTCCAGCTCCATCAAAATACAATTATCAGATATATCTGTCTGATTGGATTGTATGAGTTTGATTAAAAAATTTTTTATTATTTTTTTTAAGTGCACAGCTGCAGTGCAATGAGTATTGATCTTAGTTATTTCAAGTTGGTAACACTTTATAATAACAAGTGGTTTGAAGTTTCTTTTAAAATTTTAAAAGAAAGACAGAAATCGATTGAACATTGGATCATCTGTCATGAACGTATACAGCGATGGTATTAAAATAGAAAAAAAGTGTCCAATAACATTTTTATTCAGTAAATATGAATATTTCTAGACATTACCAGCTTTAAATACATCACAAAATTAGACATTAATGTGTCCATAAATTATATAATATTAACAAGACAAGCTCGGTGCTTTCAGTCTGACATCTTGTTCCGTTTGGTGAGCTGCTTTATAAACAGTGTGGATATTTTTTATACAGTCCCAAATCATGTGCTACTAGCATAAAATTCTTTTTTTGTCACCAATATATAGCAACCCTTGCATAAGTTTTAGATGTTAAAGGTATTGAGGAAGAAAATCTATGAAATATGACAGAATGAGGATGTGGTTTATTGCAACAACAACAACAAAAATTTTAACTTTGGGAACAAGAGTTTATTTAAAGGTTATTAAAGCATTTGAAGCTGGTAATATAGTGTATATACATTAATCATATAGGTTTAATTATGTGCTACAGGAACACTGATCTGTTGGTCATCTGCCAGTCAAATTGAACAGAGGCAGCTCATGACTCTATAGGGAGGGCCAGTGGTCTGGCTTGTGAGGCTGCTAAATTGACACAAACTAAATGTATTTAATAAATAAATCTTCTTCTCAAAAGACCAAAACTGTGAAGAGAAATAAAAACAACTTGCTAACTCTTATAGCTGCTGTTGTTATAAAGTCTTGAAGCTAATGCGAGTCCTAGACATTTAAAAGTAATCCATAACACGTCAGTAAAATAGATTCTATTGTTTATTGAATTGTTAGCTTTTACAAATGCGCCAAATCTTATGTTATAAAGTGTTACCTGTAAGTCTTAATTGCATGTTCTTGGGTGAAAAATCATCTTGGCAGTACATAAATGCTACTTGCCATGACTGTTCCGCCTCTTCCTCTGGCATATAATGTCATGGTACTCATAACATTCCTCCTCCCCTCCACCTCTCCCCTCTCCCTTGTTTCTTGTCTGACTCGCCTGAAAAAAGTTCCCATGATGCACGGTGCCACCACTTCCACTGTTTCGTCGGCTACGACCCCAGTCACCAATGTTCCTTTTGCCGAATCAGCTGCCTCCAATCAGGTTTGCCCCTTCATTTTGGCCTCTTCTTTTTTCAGCTGTACGGCATCTGGCACTGGTCCACAGACACCACGTTCAGCAGCGTAACGAGACCTTTCTCTGAAAATGTTGTATTACTGATGTAGATTTAATTAGACCTTCATTCTGAAAGTCTGAATCCCACTTTGGTGTGAATGAGTGGATGAACCTGTGAATGTGAATTAGCATCCCATCCAGGATACCAGGCCTGTGCTCGGGATGCACGGCTAGCACGACCAGGATAACGCAGTTAATGATGATGAACGAATGTGAAAATGCATGATGATCCTGACAGAAAGTAAAAGACAGAAATGAGAGCAAAGTCATTTTCTCACTATAACGAGCTTCTGTTTTTCTGACATTGGGATCTGTTTAACGTGGGAGCTCTGGCCCTAGGCAACCCACCTGAGCTAGCTGTTTGTGCTAGTTAAAACCCAGCTGGATTGAAAGTCTCTGTGGACCAGTGCGGAGCCGCTGTGTAGCCCTGTGTCACCGTGTCTGTGTGTATTCACCGTGCCTTTTCAAATGTCTCCACTCTATGTTGGCACACAGCATCTTCTGTGTAGTTAAAACATTATAGAGTCCATATTCATTCTTTCTCTTTCTCTAGTTTTTGAACAGTTAGCTTTGGGGGTTTAACTATAGGTTTAAGTATCACTTAGCAATGTCACTAGCTGTTGTTTCCTCTCTCAGGGCCAGATGTACTAAGCTGTTTACACTCATTTTGACATGTTGCTTGAAAAAACTTAACATAATGTACATAACACCTTAGGTATGAAACTGGCGCATGAGCCAAAATGCAGATTACTGTATGTATGCAGTATACGCATTTAAATAAGGAAAGTCCGGCTGGTTACATTTTCCGTTTGATGCGTTCAATTTTGTGCAATTTGTGTTGATCAGTTTCAAGTGTAAATTAGCGCAATGTGTGTAGGTGAATGCGGTTTGTGTGTTTATGTATAGTCTACGCACTCCTGATAAAATGGCAGCTTTTTGTGATGTAAAAATATATAATAATAATAATAATTAATAATAATTAATAATAATAATAATGAGCAAGATAAATCATGTCAGAATGGTCTGCACCTTCAATGAGAAATTACAGCATATGCAAATATTTGTCAAAAATAGGAAATGTACAAAAGTTACGATAAACTGATTGTACCCTTTTATAAACGGTGATGTAGCTGTGTTCGGAAAGAATCACATTCAGTTTCATGATCAAAAATAATGATCCTACAGCTGTCAGGGAAATAATTCTAATTAACCCCAAGTAAAGATTGGCGGTTTCTCTAGGATCATGTCTGCACATCTTATTCTTCACAAGTCTTGATTACAGGTCTGGGTGGCTAGAGACGAGCCCTTTCTGGAAATTTTAAAAAAAACATCCATTCACCCTAAAATGTGATCAAATGTGTTATGATATGATGAGATCAATTCCTCAAGGTATATTTGGTGTAACAAAAAAAAAGCCTTGAAGGAACACCGTACCTACGATGAAGTGTACTGGAGGCAGCATCATGCTTTAGGGCTGCTTTTCTTCAGCTAGTACTAGAGCTTTTATCAAGGTGGACGGAATCATGAATAGCTACAAATACCAGTCAATTTTCCAGCAATACTTTCAGGAGTCTGCTAGAAAGCTGAAGATTAAAAGCATGTATGCAAATCAACAAATGACTGGCTTCAATAAAAGAAGATGTGTCTGTATGATCTGCCCAGATACCAGATCTGTAGCAGGCTGCGTAAAGGAGATGCCTTAACATTTCAATGGATCTAGAACGTTTTTGCAAGAAGGAGGAAAATATTAAAGGCCAAGATGTGCAGGGCTGATACACAAAATTGAGTTGTGTAAAAAAAATCATAAGGGGCTTCACCAATGTTTTAGGAAGTGGTTATTAAAGGTTGTGAGTTCAAATCCCAAGACCACCAAGATTCCACCTCTGGGCCGCTGAGAAAGTCCCTTAACACTAATTTGTTTGAGTAAGACAAGTGTAAGTGGATAAGAGGGTCTGCCATTATATATATGTGTGTTAGTGTATTTGTTTAGGAGTCTTCACAATTATTTTGCTAGGTTATGTTTTTTATTTTTTGCCCTTAAAAAGTGCATTTTTATATGTTGTAATTGCACACTGAGCATGGGAAAAGTTCTGACATGAATTTTCTTGATATCATTTTAATTTAATATATCAGGATCGCATTTTGTGGCCTCATCAAGCCACGCTTTTTTTTTTTTTCTTTTCTTCTTTTTTTTTTGCATCTTGTCATGTACATACATCTGGCCCTAAGTCCCAGAAGCACATCTCATAATGTAACAGTGCAGTGGGATTTAGTTTGGAGTCCCAGCTGTACAAGCTGTACTTGCAGGATGTATTCCCAGTGATGCTGTTGCACTAATCAAGAGGGGAAGCACTGCATAGTCCTCCATTTTGGTGTCAGCACTGCTCGGGCTACATTGCCAAGTGCTTCACTTTTTCCAAGTGCTTGGCAAACACCAAACTGCTGACACTGCTGAACTACAGAGCACCTAGCATACTATTATTATTATTATTATTATCATTAATATTATTGTGTCTAATAGTTCAGCAATATGCTGGTAGCACTTTTTTTTATTCCTCTTCTGTGTGTAAATAAAGTCCTTGATTATAGAGTATCTTGGTATTGTGTTGAAGTCCAGAAGAATTTCCTGTGTTTTTGGCCATATAACCTCTCAACATATCTTGTTGGAAGATCTGTGATGCATTACATCAGGATATTAAAGTTTCTCACGTTTTTACAGACTCTATCGAGAGAATTTACTTTGAGGTAATGTTTGCATTTGTGGATTTTGTGATACCCGTACCAGAGCCCTTTTATTTCTCAACTTTCTGTCTTTGTTTCTCTCATCCCCCTCCACCTTCCTCCTCTATCCTTGTCGTTCAGTAGACCCCGCCGAGGTACTGACTGCGGACCCTGTCGACCTCCACTGCATTCCTGTGGAAACACACCTCTGTCCAATCCCCAAACTGCTGGTGGCGGCACCGGTGAGCCTGAACTCAGTAAGCCTCGGCCGCAATCTCAGTTAACGCACCACTATCGCCACCCCCAAATCCAACCACCCCACAGAGACATGAAAGCAACAAACGTGTGCCTAATCAGTGCGTCCAGCAAGGACAACCCTTTCATCCTCTTATTTGATGCCCCACATTAACAAACATCAGCAAAAAATGGTTTGTTGATGCTAAAACAGGCAATATTGAAGCTAGGACCTTCAACTGTTTAAGGAAGTGTGCCATGATGCAAGGAGACTTAAGAAGCATGAAGATGCTGAATCTGAGCACTCCTTTGAATTCACAGCCATACAAGTACACAGATTTGTAGACCTACACACGCACACATATACACACACATACACACACACTAAGTTGAGAACAGTGCATCCTCCTCAGATAAGAGTGAGGTCTCAGACCCGGATTAATCCATTGTGAATAGTAAAGCTGAGGCTTGATGTCACCTGACAGCACACATGATACTGTAAAAGTGTAGAAAACAAGAATGTAATGTGCACAGGGCTTCGGTCAGAGATGGGTGTGTATGAGAGCTTTTTTGAAAGCACTTTTTAACTTTTATTTTAATCCCTACAGTTACCTGAGCTTTTTTTTTTTATTCTCAGAGATTTACACTTTATTGTCCAGGTAATTAACAAGAATAACAATGAAAACTAAACGTGAGCCATGTAGCTCAAATGAATTACAACTACATTTGGTGTGAATTGGTCTTGTTTCTCAAAAAACTTGACCAATTTCTTCTCAGACTAAAAAAGGACTGCAAGCAAGTACAACAGTTAAAAAGCAAGCATGTCATTCCTATTCTACATCCCAATCCACTTTTTTTTTACCATTAATGAGTGATTGGTTTAAAGCCTAAAACCTAAAAACTGCAGTTGCTTGACTAGAGGAAGTGTGATTTCCCCCCCCCAGCTTAGACATACCACAGATTTGTTTACGTGAAACATTCAGACTGAGGTTAGGTAGCTTCCTGCGTGAATACCTCCTTTTTCTTAATGCAATCCGCCTTAAGCAGAAGTGTCGCCGTACCTGCATGTCTTATTGTGTATGACAACGTACACTAATCTGTAGGGTCTGATTACAGCCCTATAGCCAGCACTGCACAGGAGGTCTGATAGATGACTAGCTCAGGATGAGTCTGATCACCATACTGTGATAAGCAGTGCCAGCACAGCAGCTGTGGCCGTCGATTGGAGCAGCGCCATTTCAAAGCCCAACTGTTCCTCTGTAGTTAGCATGTCAGAGCGTATTACTCATCTCCTGCTTTTTCTTTTCTTTTTTCCCCCCGTTTTCATAATACACTGATCTGTACGTTTGACTTGGTTTATCAGAGGCATTGTGATAAATTAGGGTCTGCCACCATCTCTGCTCCTGTCTTTCCCTTATCGCGTGGACAGTCCCTGCCAAACTCCATGGCCCAGTCCCTCCTACTGTGTGACAGTCTGTTTGTCTGTGCTTATTGCTTAGCCCTGTTTGTTACATCTCACAGTAACACAAGATCTTGGAACTGTCTATGCTGTGATATTCGCAGTATGACAGCAACCAAAGCAACGCTTCTAGGGTTTTATAAAACCTTTTTTAAATTTGAAGCTAATGTGCACATCTTAAAATGTATACGTACATTATATAATGAGAGAGAGAGAAAATATAATTAAAAACAATGAATGTAGTTGAAAGCTCCAAAAAGACATCACAGATTGGGAATCGGCGGAAAAATGAATGCTTGGAGTCCACTAGCTCAGAATAAGGATGTTTGCTGCAATCCTACTGTCCTGTTAAATTACTAATGGCAGCGGTACAATTTTATACAACAAGTCTACTGCTTTATGTGTCAATGACTCTAAAAGCTGGGTCACTCTGTGCCAATCAGTGTAAAAAAAACAACAAAAAAACGGAGTAGTCATTACATGCCAAAGCCCAACAAGCAGACTGATTGAAAATGTTATTTTCCCCACAGCTAATGCAATCATTAATGCTGTGCTTTCTTTCAGGCTTTCAAGCTTTCCTAATTCACTCACCTCATACTGCTGAACCATATGATTGGTGCTCCTGTAGCTAACTTGCCATGTGTGGACTAAAGGCCATTTGTGATCTGATCTACAGCAAAACCTTTTAGAAGCTTTAATTGGAGTAGATGCTTGTTTTGAAAGAACAAATACAGTGATGTAAGATAAAGCACCAACCGAGGCCTGAAACTTTTTTTTGTAATAGTAGTGGGTGTGTTTACCTTTTCTTTTATTTATTTATTTTTCAACTTTGCAACTCGCTGATTTAATCATGATTAAGATTTCTGTGTATTATGTTTTTGAAATATGTGTCTGTTTTTAATTCACCTTACTGATTCTGACCACTTATTGTGTCCTTATGTTCAAAAGTCCACAGACTCTAAAAGACCAGGGCAAAGCAGACTGTCAGCCATACGAGCGCTTTATTTCGCGTTGTGCTAAAAGCAGTAATTCTGCAGGAGAAAAGTGCCGAGGTGTAGAGGAGATGCGGGGGATCAGCTGTAGCCGGGGTACTGACCAACCTCACTTACAAAAACATTGCCAGGAAAGGGCCTTATATTCATTTGAATGTGACATTTAAGACAAAGAAGAATGTCATTAAAGCTTGAGGATGCCTGTCTCACCTTTTTTCCCTCCTGAAACAAACCACAACATATTTTAACATATCAAGGGAGTAAACTTCTCCCAATGCCATTCACTGTTAATGTACTATAGAAACAAGGTTCTAAGAGACTTGTCAAGAACCTTCGTCGTCATCGTCGTCGTTACAGGAAACAGCTGTGCTGTTTTGTACAGATAGCCACACCAATGAGAATACTTCGATGGTCAAACACTGCGTCTATTTAAAAAAAAGAGAGAGACAGAGAGAGAGAAAGAGAGGACCTGTGTGGAAATAGTGTATTTGTGAGCATTTATTTTGTCTAGATGAGACTCTCCAGGCCAAATGCTCAGGGCCTGTTTTCTAAACATTAATCAAGGTTAACCCATGACTAAAGCTGTCAGTTTTAATGCCCATTGACAGTTTCATTTAGTCTCTTCAACATCTTCAAGCCTTGAAAAACGGGCCAGAAGGAATGTTCTGCTTTATTACAGTTATACAAGAAAATAAACATGAAGTGCTGAAAAAGTCAGAAGAGTCATCTGAGGTCAAATGCAAACTCAACAAGACAATATACTGTGTTACTGGAGTTTCTGTGTTGTACACAATTTATAAAATGTTAAGGTGTGGGTATCTGTAAATGTTGGCCGTTCAATTGTTTAAGAGTATATTAAGCTGTTGATTTGTATAACGGAATATTTAATGTAGTTGGGCAAGCCTCATTGCCTAGCTAAGGTATAGATTTCTCTCTCTCTCTCTCCCTCCCTCCCTCCCTTTATCAATTTTTTTCTCTCATATCAAGAGTTATGCCTTCTCCAACTGCTATCCAGCAGGAATTAACAAAATACTTGATTAAGGAAAAAAAAAACATGCCTTGTTTGGGGCTTTAGTGTTTTAAGAACACTCACTTTTTAAGAAGTGTGTATTCATGTGTAATGTACTTAGATAATCTTAGATGTACATATTACTAGTGCATCCTTGCTATAGTTTTGTCACCATTAAGGTCTCGTAACCTTAATGTCATTCTCAATGGTACTTATTTTAGCTGTATTTCCACATGTTAAGTAAATTTATTGCGAGTTTTACATTTGGAAACGGAACACGTTTTAGTTCACTTGCTCATTAATGATTTATTCAGTTACTTATTCTACAGCATAAACTCTCATTGCATGGAAATGGAAATAATCTAAATAATCTGATACATAGTTTGTGTAGTTAGTAGTAAATAAAGTAAAAAATAAGAACTATCTATATAAATATGAATCTATATACACATTTGTATTACAATGAGCAATTCATTGTAACTTGATAGTAAGTTGTTGTTGCTATGGCAACAAAACTACAACATGGCTACCTTTGTGAATCTTGTGAATTTTTTCACACTTTCAATTGAATTAATGTACAAGGTTAACTTATTCAGAAAGGGAATGTGTAGATATCTTACCTTGGATTAAAAAATTATGCCTATTTTATACAAAAAAAAATCCTCAAGTCCAAAATCCATTTGGAGATGTCATGTTATTTCTTTTTTTATGATTTCATATTTTTCTAATGGGATACTTGTTTGAGATATGAGTCTGACGAGTCAGTGTTCAAGCTTTAGTACAGACTTGTTGGATCAAAACTGGATACCCTTCCATAATTGGCTGAGATATTCTGGTGCAAATCTGTCTCTTCAGGTGGAGAGTCATCTTTTGTTTTGGTTTTGTTTTATTTTTTAAAAAAGGGCTGTCTGGACTGGTAGACACCAGAAAGGATCTTACAGATAGACTCGTTTTGATGACGAGTGCTTGAATCTTTAACTCGATGATGTCAGGAGCAGAACGAGATGTAGGGCGTAGTAAGCTAGAACTTGAACCTCCTGGTAAAGTCTCATTTCTCTCCCTGTGCTCTCTAGCCAGCCTTTAGCCCAGCTGTGCTGGGACCTTCTGTGCCCCCATCAGTGTACGAATGTGTGTCCTTCACCTCGTTTGCACTTATGTACATAAATGAGTGAAAATATTCAGAATTTATTTTGAATATGCATAGATAAATACAAATATATAGACATATACATATATATATATATATATATATTGAAAAGAAAGCCTGTTGTTCAGAACACAGGTAAACATCTGTCCTTCTACTGGGTTGTTCAAGAAATGCGAGGGATTTGTTGTATGTTCTTTTTTTGCTAATGCCCTTGTTCTCACCATGAGCATGTTGTTGCTTGCTGATAAAACAGATGAAAATGAAACGATGCTTTCTGGTTGGACATAGTTTACAAAAAATGAGCATATTACACCAAGCACTGAGGCTGTCTATATCTGACAAACTGTGTTGGTGGTGTTTGGAAACGAAGCATGGCCCCTAAATTGTATGCAGGTGATGCATTTGCATCCAAGAAACCAAAGAATAAATAGCTTACTTGTCTTTGTTTATTTTTTATTCGTTGCAAATTGCCTATTTAGTGTCACAAAATATTATGGTCTTCTAATTCTGCTTATTATTGTTGTTATTGTTATTCCTAATAATGATAATAATGTATTCATGGATCTAAGAGTTGAAAAGAAATGGAATTCAAAATGGATCTGCTTGGGAGTTTAGCTCGTCTGTACTGGTGATGTTCTGCCCCCTGCAGACAGCCATCGGTATAACAGCCAGTGAAACCCTTTTCTCAGGAGGGCTGAGCATCATCCAAGTACAGGACACACCACCAACATCAGTGTCAGATTACAGCAGGAAAACATTGCGCCTGGTTTTAAGGAGTTTAAGTTACATTTCTGTATTTGATTTCCTCTCAGTGTTCACTCACACACATATTCCCCCCCCCCCCCCAAAAAATAAAAATCAATAATTCAAAATATCTCAGTGCATTTCAGATCTCAAAGACAAATCCTATCAACTCAGTGAAACCTGGAGTATATCTTGTACATTCTGTGGTCCACAGTTGCTTTGGAAGCCAAGAATTTTGTTGCCATGGCACTTGTCCTAGTAGTGAGGGAGAGACTGAGTCTTTGTAAGGTTCCTTGCATATCGATGCACCTTTGGACCACGTTCACATGGTCCCAAACCTCCAGTCTGTAAAGTGGACTCAGCACAGAGTTTGATCTTTAAGTCCTGATTTACAGAACATGCAGAAAATGAATGCAATCAACAAGGACACTTGACCACTGTGCTTATTATTGGGGGGAAAAAATAAAATAAACGTAACACCCTTCTGCTGTCCACCTTACTGTGCCTGGACATTCTGTGAAGACAGTGCTTTTATTTTTCATTGTCGATTTCATTTTAAACCAATTGAATCCTTCACTTGTATTTAATCATATTTAAGTCTGTGTGGAAATTGATGTTGATGATATTGACATATAAAATGTGTGTATAGGATTAAGTTCATATTTATGTTGTAAAATGCTATGGATGTAAATGTAAATGCAGTCTCTTGTTTTAAGATTTGAGGTTTTGTCCCTTTAAGGGTGTCAGTCAGGTGTCATTTTAAAACACAGATTAAGTGCTTTCTACCAGAAGCAGTTTAACGAATGTCCACCTTGTTTCGAAGCCATATGTTGTTGATTCCTCTTTCCCCCACTGTAGGACAAGCTCGCATTGAATGCCCTGACTCTTTATATGAAATGCTTCTCTTTCTATTTAGCGTGTTGTACTTGTATGTGCTACAAATTTGTGCTTATTGCCAATCCCTTTTATGATTATAGTAATGTATAGAAAATATACATACTTATATGATCTGTTCTTTTTGTTTGACATTTTAATAAAGCACTTAAATGGAATTCTCTGTCAGCCTGTTTTTTTTGTTGTTTTTTTTTTACCTAAAATATAAATATTGAAAAGGGGTCATTCATTTATAAGACCCACAGATGAGAGCTAAGCCATACTAATGTCGTGTGTCATGAAATAGCCTAAAGTTTTGATCCTGGCTTCTGGTCACCGTCTACATTCCAGAGAAAAGTCATCACAGATATAGGGAGGTTTGTGCAGGATTTCTCTGGGTTTTGTGGGTTGTCTGTTAAATTGCCCCAAGGTGTGAACGAGAGTTTTAGTAGATTTTGTTTTTACAACCCAACGCAAAATATCCAGCAGTCTCATAGTCTTAAGCAAACATTGTGAAGGAGTAGAAAAAGATTAATATGCAAAGGTCATAAAAAGACAGTGGTTTAGTGGATAATAGGTTTGCATCTCACTTCCAGGGGTTGGGGGTGTGAGTCCCAGGCTATGATTTGAGTTTCCTCCAAGTACACTGGTTTTCTGTCCCAGCTGAAGAGACATGCATTAAAGGCTAATCACTAAATCGTGTCTAGTGGCCCTGCAATGAGTTGCCACCTTGTCCATGGTGTTCCCTACCTTGTGCATCATGTCCTATGCGTTAAGCCTCAGGCATCCTGCAACCCTATATAAGATCAGTGGTTCACAGTTAGTGGATGGAGCTCATAACAAGGTTGTGTCCCAACAAGGTGTCATTGCAGTGAATTATTCACAGCCTTAATAATACCTAGTGGCCACCTACAGTTGTCCTTTCACTGAATATCTGAATCTGACAAACTGCATAGCAACAGATGAGCTACAGTCAGTCATGTACCTGATAAAAACTACCAGGAAATGTATCCATTAGTATAATGTGTACCCGATAATATAAACAGTGAACGCGTGAAAATGGCATTAAAAACTCAATTCAGAAAGAAATCGATTAGTTCATAGGTAGTTGATGATGGCTACGTCCCAAACAGCAGACTGCTGCACTAAACAGTGCGCCTGCTCTAGGTGAGGGCTGTTTATGATTTGTTACACTATGTAGTGTGTAGTATGCGGTTTGGGACAGAGCAGGAGCGCTTAAACCTCGTTTAAAGGAGCAGGAGAGAGGGCTGTGTGCTGGCCGACAGGGAGGGAGAGGCCAGAACAAGCAGAGAAAAGGAGCGGAGGGTTTTTTTTTTTTATTTAATGTAAATTACAAATAACTGTCTTTAGCACAAATCCCTACCTGTTGTTTTTTTAAGCTAGACGCTGCACAGGGGGTCACAAGAAGATCCTCCTTTCAGTTAATGTGAATGTTTTTCCTTGCGAGCTTCTAGCTTTCTAGCCAGCTAGCTAGGAATAAGTGTAGGGTGCTAGCTGGAGCTTAGCTAGTGTATTCACATGGACGCTGAAATGGAAGGAACCCTAAACGCGCTTTATACCGCGCGACCTTAGAGAACAGGCCTTTAACAAGGTGTTGGCGAAATATTTTAGATTCGTCTGTAGCCTTTTTTATACATATTTACCATGTGCACTTACGCGGCGGCGCTGCGCAAAATCTAAATCCGACCCGAACATAGATGGAGCAGGGGCGTTTTGGGTTTAGCTACAGCTAGCACACAGCTAGCTGGCCTGGCAGACACATCAGAGCACAAAGAGCAAAGAAAATAAAAGGAGTTGCAGTACTTTTTAAACCGGTTTCGTTGTATTCGAGGTGCTTATCGGGTGGATATTTAAAGCAGGTGAATTAAACAGCCAGCTGTTTGCTTTATGTTGGGAAGCAGATAAAGCTAGCTAGGTAGCTAGCCGAGTTTGGCTCAGTGTTTTAGCGCCCAGTCCCAAATGAAGGAGTACAAAGTGGTTGTGTTGGGCAGCGGCGGCGTGGGCAAGTCCGCCCTGACCGTTCAGTTTGTCACCGGCACATTTATAGAAAAATACGACCCGACCATCGAGGATTTCTATCGGAAAGAGATCGAGGTTGACTCGTCCCCTTCGGTGCTGGAGATTCTGGACACCGCCGGAACCGAGCAGTTCGCGTCCATGAGAGATCTTTATATAAAGAACGGCCAAGGCTTCATTTTAGTTTACAGCCTTGTGAATCAGCAGTCATTTCAGGTAAGAACTGTTTCGTTCACACTCGAGCTTGTATTATGTTCACAGCAAAGTTATTACGATCATACACTTAAATATACGCTGCAGAATGTAGAGGAAGTGAATAGGATCAGATAATGAAGTGAATTTCAATGTAACTCAACTGAAAGTGCACCATGGAGTGGAGGTTTGCATGCACTTGAAGGTTTGACCGCTTTTCCCCCCTGTCTTTGGTATTCCCACTAGGACATCAGACCGATGCGAGACCAGATAGTTCGAGTGAAGCGCTTTGAGAAGGTTCCCCTAATCTTGGTGGGCAATAAGGTGGATCTGGAATCTGAGCGTGAGGTCGCCGGGTCCGACGGTCGAGCCCTGGCTCAGGAGTGGGGCTGCCCCTTCATCGAGACCTCGGCTAAGAGCAAGACCATGGTGGACGAGCTCTTTGCTGAGATTGTGAGGCAGATGAACTATGCCACTTTGCCTGAGAAACAGGAGCAGTGCTGCACGGCGTGTGTGATGCAGTGAGGTCTGTGGCCTTACCGCACACTCCACAGGTATGGAGGTCCTTTTCTGTGCAGATCGTAACATGGATCATCTCATGGCAGAAAAAAGTGACACTTAACAGTTTAATTTAGGAACACAAACCGAGAGTACATCTGCTTGAGTAGTACTAGATGTACATATTAAGGATGGTTCAGGAATTTATAAGGAAAACCCTGCACATCTTAAAGATGTGACGAATTCTCTATGTAGACATTGGTATCCCTTTTCTTCACTCTGAAGGGTCTACATCAGCGCATTTGATCTACAGAAGCATGTAACTAGAATAGTTTAGGTGTCAATTCTTCAGGAAATTGTAACCAGGCATTGAGGAACTGAGGGGAAATAAATCAATAGGCAAAGCAACACATTTTGTATTTAAAATGTCAGATATTCCCTTTCTTGATGTTTTAATTTAGTAATTAAACTTTTTTTTTTTACCATGAGAAGGTGCTTACCTGTAAATTTTGGTGGAATATGGCAGGATTTTGAAACACAAAATGTCTGCAGGATGGAATTGGGCTGATCTCAATTAATCATAATAGTCATGGACTGGGGAAAAGAAGCGCCTTCCTCATATTGTGTATAAAGCTGCATAATACCAAGAGCTGAACAACAACCACAGTAACCTCCTGACTCACTCCTGAGCTGCTCTCACACTCCGATCTGGAATGGATTACAGCACAGCAAAAAACAAAGAAAGAAAGGAAAAAGAAAAACCTCACAGTTTAGGGAAACTGACAAAGCAGTGCTGTTTGGCCCTACAAAGCCAGTACAGTATGGCAGATAGCTGAGTATGGTGACAAAAGAGAAGTGTAGTCGGTCGGCAGCAGCTCTCTATAGAGAACGGCAGACCCGGGCGATGCAGGGCTTCTATAACGCAGAGAATATGCAACAACACAAATAAAATGGCAGAAGACAGGTGTAAAAAAAAAAAAAAAAGATTGTAAATTACTTGGCAACCTAACAAAAGCATTGCGTCTGAGAGAGGAACACAGGAAGTGCTGTACTCACTCAGAGGGATAGTGAGCAACTAGGACACACAGTTTCCTTACTAGACTTTAACAGTTGCCACAAAATGAACAGGGTTGTCATCTAATCTTTACAGTTTGAGAAGAATGTTTACTTTTTTGGATTTCTTTTGAATATTCGCATACCTTTTCTAATTAAGACTTTGGCACATAATTTAATAATGTTAAACAGAACATCTTGAATTAACAACTTCCTACGTGTCTGGAAATGTGGTCCAAGACTCTCCAGTGTGAAAATCCAGAATTTCTGTCATTCTAAGAACATGTATGTATATTAGAGGTGGTTATGTATCTTGTTTAGTTTAGATCTGAAGCACAAAGCTTTTTCATATGTACAAGGTCATGTTATAGTGTGTTACTGACTCATAGCGAACTGTAAACATGGAGAGTGGGTCACATACAGTTGTAGTTTGGTGCAAGAGACAAATAAGTTGTTAATCGACTGCTTCTCAGGTCAGGCTCGGTTCTGTTATCATAAGATCACCCAAAGAATGCGGCGTGACCAACCAGACAGCCTGACTACAGACTGCTGAAGCATGAAGAAGCAGCGCAGTCTAGACTAGTGTCCGGAACGAGAGAGCAGGGAGATTCCCAGCAAAGAAAAAGGAAAATCCTACCTCCTGAATGACAATGCATGTTCCAAAATAACAGGAAACAAGTTCTCCAACTGCTACCATTCAGGTTGTTACTAACTTCTTCAAACAAACATGTTTCAGAATGTGAGAAAATGACTTGTAGCAAATAAACTAATGAAGAAAAGTGGTTATTTTGTCTCTGTGGACTTTCAAGGAGAGCGTCTCAAGGATGTTGCTCTATCTGCAACATGATATTACACAGTAGTTTTTGAAGTAGGAAATCTGTCTCTTTTGTATATAAACATATTCCAGCTATTCATCTTAGTTAAATCTGTACAATATTTTGCCTGTTTTATTGGAGACCTAAAGCTTTTTAATCTGCAGATGGAGCACATTAGGTCTAAATGGACCATATCTGTAAGCTACTTGTTTTTAATGACTGGTTGGAATTAAAGCTATTTCATTCAAGTGATCAGAAAAATGTCTGTCTATAAAATCTCGGGAATTGTAGGTTGGTAGGTAAAGATGTTATCGTGACCATTTTGCTACCGATTAGAGGCATTACCTAAAACAATTTCGATAAATGTAGTTCATTCCCCATTTTTGACCCACTAATAATCATAAAACATTTAGGCATATGTTTAGTCTTGTTTTGCAAAATAACTGATTGGTCTTTGATTTCTGCAGCCACAGCACCTGGCAGGAGGCCCTTTTGAACCCATGTCTGCTTCAGTGATGTTTTGACCCCATGAGCCACTCCAGTGTCACTGAGCCGTCTGAACTCAGACTGATGAGGTCACCTTGGTCAAGCCTTGGTTTGCTGCAGTGTGAAGCAGGGACATTGAAATCTCTGACTTTCATCCGTGTCTGTATTGTAGAGCACATATATAATACAGTATATATACAGTATACTGGGTGTTTTTGGGAACTGCATGACAAGCATCAGTGGGGGGGGCTGAGGACTTTGGAAACGGGGCCAAATGTGACAGGGCTATTAATATCTATTTTCTTAGAGGGGGAACTACATTGTGTATGAGCAGGATTTCTGCAACCTGTAAACATGCTGACGGTGCTCAGTTGTACATCCCTAGGATTTCTTTTAACATTTTATGTTTGATATCTACTTTTAATGTGATAATAGCCATTACAAAGGTTTGAAGCCTGGACCATCTAACTTTGCTTTTCTCCTTTTTTTTTTCTTTTCTTTTTATTTTTTCTTTTTTAAGACTACAGTATGTATTCCCCATAGTATATTTATTAAAATGTTTAATTACAAAGATGGATACATATTGAATTTTTATGTTCCATTGGCCTTTTTGCTTTTTGTGACAGTATGCATTGTTTCTGATATGGAGCATTAATGACGCCTTAAATGATTACAGTTTTGAACTTGTGTGGAGTTCATGTTTCCTGTCTCCTCTATTCTTCTCACACACATCATTCACACACTACAACTGAACAGATCATATTGACAAAATATGGCAGATAAACTTACAGCATTGTGCCACTAGACAATCAAAACCTTTCTTAGCTTTGTTTATGTGGTATTATATAGAGCTGTAGTAACCAGATGAACACTTAACATAAGATTTTACAGAATGCATTAAAGTATTTAGTGATATTTTGAGAACTAAAATGCTAAACTAGGAGCTTTGAGCATTGTGATAATTATATAAACCATTATATCACGATCAGATTGAAACTGAGCTGCTTTAATGCTGCTCTAATATAAAGGGACAATAGAGGAAGGTCTAAATCATTTGGTATTTTTAAAATGAATTTCTTAACGTTACATTGCATAAACTCGAGTCAATTCGACTCAAAGCTTCTTTCATTTCAACCATATATAGCTGATGCAGTACACAGCAAAATGAGACAAGTTTTCTCCAGGACTGTGGTGCTACATAAAACAAACAGAGCTAAGGACTTAGTAAGCCACATAAAATGCATCTGTGCAACCTGATGCACAGTGTGAGATCAAAGACAGTGCAAACAAACAATACTAGACATTATACAAAAGCAGCCTTGGCCGGTGTACATACTGTATGTTCTATATTGCATGTGCAGAAATACTTGAATGAACACTTAATAGAATAGTAACAATTATGAGGTATTAACAGGTGCTCTAAGAAAAGAAAAAAGGAGCAACCAAAAGAATTCAGGTAAAGACAAATAGAAATATTTTACAGGGGAAAAAGAAGAAAAATACTCTTACTAATACTAGCATACTATTTTGTATTGGACTGTGCTAGAATGACTGTGTTTATAATGAACCAACTGCATTCTCGTGACTCGTGTTTAAATGCATTATCACCTGTCATCAATGAAGTGAATCTGTTTAACCCCAAATAAATTTCATCTGACTGTTGAAGCCATGCACATGTTGATGACAGTTTTCAATCTGAAGATGGGTACAAATAATTTCCAATCAAGAGATGTATCAGTGAACACTGTGTAAGCCTTCATCAGGTGAAGAGAATGGAGCACTACAGTGACATTACAATGGGCAGAACATTAGCAGAACTGCAGGGGCATCTGTAAAGCACTGGTTATGCAGTGAACTTATATTCTGCATGTCTGGGCTATAGGGTAGGGTTTAAACAGCACATCCAAGCCCAGGAAATTTTGTCAAGATGTAAGATAAAATGTGTTGCGGTCTGATGAACCCAATGTATAACATTTTTGCCATAATTATTAAATATGTGTTTGCCACATAAGCAAGACTGTTTATTGAATTTTACAAAGAAGAGTGAAATAAATTTCTCAGAACAAGGTTATGAGAAATTATACCAGGCTTATACCAGGTTATTGTATTTTTTTTCCTTTTTGTTTTCTTTTCACCTAAAACCCTTTATGTACTTGAATTTTGTTGGCTGTTATATTACATTAAAGGTGGAAAGTTTTCCAAATGATTTTTTTTTATTAATAAAAATCTACAATTTCAACATTGGTGTGTAGACTTTATTTATTTATTTATTTATTTGATCCACTGTTTTTAAAACTCTGGTAATATATAATTAACGCATTTTATTGCATATATACTTTATACAATATTTATTATATATTGTATTCTCCAGTCCTTTAGATGGCAGTGTTGTCTATTCTGCTTATTTAGGTTCCCAGTTCAACAGTTTTTTATGTTACCATTATGTCATGAGAGTAATTTTATGTTGATTAAATAAGCATGACTTGTTAATAATCTTGTTAATAAGCGAACGTTAAAATTCTTCAATTTGCGCAAAAATAAATAAATAGATAAATAAATAATAAACTACTACTATTGTGAAGACTGTCACGAGGCGCCGCCATGTTTGCTCAGTCTGATGAGTTCTATGGTAACTGTGACCCTCCTCGCTATGTAAACAATCACATCTTTGGCACAATGAAAACCGTTTTTGTGACAGTTGGAACAACTTGCTTTGACGATTTGATAGTCAGTCTGACTTCAGATGAAACTGTAGAGGTATCCACTGTTGAACATATATCAGTATGTAACTAGGTAGTAAATTCAAAGCAATGATATGGCTAGCTACTGCTAGCTAAATGCAATAATGTTAGCCTGAGCTACTTAGCATGCATGGGATTTAAAAGCCCAGTGCGTTAGTTGGACAAAGAAAAGGTGCAAATTGTACTTTATATACATTTAATTTCTCTTCTCATGTCTAATCCCAGGCGTTAATACAGCGAGGATACACGGACGTGGTGCTTCAGGTTGGCCGTGGACCCTATATTCCTGATGCACACAGCTGTCCTGGACTGAGGCTTGAGGTTTTTCGTTTTAAAGAGTCAATCGCTGAAAACATTCAGAGCGCAGATCTAGTTATTAGTCATGCTGGTAAGAGGTTACATGAAAAATTATAAGCGCAAAGTTTGACTGGTTTGGGGACGTGGTAGCTCTGTTTAAGGTGTTGGACTATTGAGCTTACGGTTGTGAGTTTGAATCCCATGAGTAAGGAACCTTAACCCTGAATTGCTCAACTGTATAAATGAGATACATGAAGATGTTCGTTCATTCTTTAATTTCATTTTGGACAATTCTTGACTTTTTAATTTTATTAATTATATTAATTATACAGTGGTGTATACATTTTTGCATGGTTGTGACACTTTAATGTTTCAGATCAAACAAATTTAAATATTAGTCAAATAGTAATATTTACAAGTAACCACAACGTGCAGTTTTTAAAATGAAGGTTTTTATTATTACGGAAAAACAAATTTCAAACCTACATGGCCCTGTGTGAAAAAGTGCTTGCCCCCTAAACCTAATAACTGTTAGGGTGGCCCTTAGCAGCAAGAACTGCAATCAAGCGTTTGCGATAACTTGCAATGAGTCGGTTACAGCTCTGTGGAGGAATTGTTGTAAGAGCCACATTGGAGGGGGGGGGGGGCATGGGGAAGTCGTGGCCTAATGGTTAGAGAGTTTGACTCCTAACCCTAAGGTTGTGGGTTCAAGTCTCGGGTCGGCAATTCCATGACTGAGGTGCCCTTGAGAAAGGCACCGAACCTCCCCCAATTGCTCCCTGGGTGCCGCAGCATAAATGGCTGCCCATTGCTCTGGGTGTGTTCACTGCTGTGTGTATGCACTTTGGATGGGTTAAAATGTCATCACTTTCGAGCATGAACCGCCTTTTTAAAAGGTCATGCCACAGCATCTCAATAGGATTCAGGTCAGGACATTGACTAGGCCACTTTTTTTTTTTTTTTTAGCCATTCAGAGGTGGATAGTCCTGGTGCAGAGCCCAAGTTTGCTTCAGCTTGAGGTCATGAACACTGACCTTAACTGAGGCAAGTGCGGCCTGCAGTTCTTTGGATGTTGTTGTGGGGTCTTTTGTGACATCTTGGATTAGTAGTCGCTGTGCTCTTGGGGTAATTTTGGTTGGCCGGCCACTCCTGGGAAGGTTCACCACTGTTCCATGTTTTGGTCATTTGTGGATAACGGCTCTCACTGTGGTTTGCTGGAGTCACAAAGCTTTAGAAATGGCTTTATAACCTTTTCCAGACTGACAGATTTCAATTACTTTCTTTCTCAATTGTTCCTGAATTTCTTTGGATCTCGGCACGATGTGTAGCTTTTGAGGATCGTTTGGTCTGCTTCACTTGGTTAGTCAGGTCCTATTTAAGTGATTTTTTGATTGCAAACAGGTGTGGCAGTAATCAGGCCTGGGTGTGGCTAGAAAAATTGAACTCAGGTGTGATAAGCCACAGTTTCACTCATTGCCATTTGTTTTCCCTTAATAATACAAACCTTCACTTAAAAACTGCATGTTGTGTTTACTTGTATTATCTTTGACTAATATTTAAATTTGTTTAATGATCTGAAACATTAAAGTGTGAAAAACGTGCAAAAAAATGTAAAAACCGGGAAGGGGGCAAACACTTTTTCACACCACTGTAACAGAGTATATTAATATTAATCATTTCTAGGTGAACCCAGAAAAAAACATCATTGGTCTTGGTTGGTGAGATTAAGAGCTCATGGGAAGAGGTGGTTGTGGTGATAAGAGCATATGCTTCAATTGCACATGATTGATGGTAGCTTCTGAAACAGAAAGTTGCCAGAATTGATCTTTAGGTCTTTAGCAGTTTCCTGGCCCCGTTTCTTTGCCATTGCAGTGATCAAGTCTATGGGTGTGAACGGGATTATGATGATCTTCCAGGCAGTATAGATTACTGGTTGTAATAGTTTCTTTGACTTAGCAGCAGAGGAGAGGAACCATAAAGTGACCTAAGACCTCTTTCATCTTTCTAGGAGCTGGAAGTTGTCTGGAGGTTTTAGGAGCTGGAAAGCCTCTTCTTGTTGTGATTAATGATAAATTAATGGACAACCATCAGCTGGAGCTGGCCAAGCAACTGCAGGCTGATGGCCATCTCCTCTACTGCACCTGCAGGTTTGGGTCATGTGGTTTAATTTAATCTACACACACACACACAACATACACACACTTATGCTTTTTTTTACACATTTATTACATACAGTTTTCTTGTTTTCTTGTATTTTTATTTAATTGCCAATTTTCTAGGTATAAGTGTAGCAAGTAGCTGTTCTCTGGTCAGAAACCGATAGCAAAAAAAAAGAGAGAGATTAATTAACATATTATGGCACGAATAATGAGCTTCAGTCTCTAACTGTACATCTATTAGATCTACCAGTGATGGTAGGTATCTATTAAAAAGGCTGGTAAGAGCTGCTGTGCTAGGTAAACTCTTAAAAGCACCATGCACATTACAACACTCACTGAGCACTTTATTAGGAACACTCTGACATTCAAGCAATTGGTGTTAATGGACCCAAAGTGTGCCAGAAAAACCTTCCCTACACCATTACACCACCTCCACCAGCCTGGACTATTGACACAAGTACAGTACCTACCAAAAGGCAAGCCCGGGGGAGGCATTGTGATGCTCTGGGCTATGTTCTGATGGGTTCTGGCATTTCTGCGGATGTTACTTCAGCACACACTACCTTCCTGAACATTGCTGGAGCATTCCCTAATTCCAGTGGCTTCTTTCAGCAGGATAATGCCACATTGCAAAAAGTGTTCAGTAATGGTTAGAGGAACATGACAAATAATTCAAGATGTTGATTTGGCCCCCTAAGTACCTAAATCTCAATCTGATTAAACATCTGTGGGATTTGCTGAACTGAAAATCTGAACCATGCAGACCTGAAATAGGATCTGCTACAAACTAGAAACTTTTTAATATAATATCGTAATATATTTTTTATGCATGTATGCAGTCAATAGTTTTTAGACCCTCACTCTTCTTTCCTCTTTCTCATTCTAGCACTCTCGCAGAGACTCTGCGTAACATGGACCTGTCCACACTGCTGCCATTCCAGCGAGGTCAGCCTGAAAACTTTGCTCAGTTTTTGGACAAAGCAGTTGGATTTGTTTGAGCATCGCCAGAGGTTTTGTACCGATTGGAACTATACAACATGGAAAACATACAAAACTTTGTTTTTGGAGACCAGCAGACCAAAGGCTATCTCAGGTCAAGGATTATAACAAACAAATCAGTTGAATATCGGTAGTACTTTCTACGACTGAAATTTATTTCAGTAGCACTGTTGCACAATAACAGCTGCACAATGTTATGTATATGTAAATTTCTTTTCTAAACAATAAAGTATTTTTCTATCAAGATTGTTCCACCTACGTGTCTTCCTCTAAATGAATGACCTCAATATGACGTAGACAGTAAGCATGGGAGGAAGTTTTAAAGTGCGGAAGCATGTCATAGCCTACATCCTGTGTTTTATAAGCGGTATCTGACACACAGCTCTCGCTAAAAAAGTATTACTATGACTTATTTACCAGCGGCTGTTATTGTTCCAGTGTGCCTTTTATTCTTATTTCAGGGGTGCTGGTCTCGCTCTAACTTCTCATCTAGTAAGTAAATAATATTTACCATTACTTGTTTCCAATAAATACAATCAATCAACAAACATAAGTATGGATGTTAATTGTTTCTGGATAAAGTCCTGGATAAAATGAGACGTTATTTGTGAATTTAATACAATTTAAAATTTCAGTATATATCAAAATAATAATATTTTCCTTGATAAATTCAATAAAAGTCTGGAAAGTTTATGGGGATTCCCCATGTGTCACTTGTGACATTAGTCTTTGTGCTGATTAATCTCCTTAAAAAATAGTCTGAGGCATGTTATATACTATTTTCTTAGATGTATTTGTATTCCAATATAATGAGTTAGCTGAAAGATTTCCGACTTTGGAAAGTATTTAGAATGGAAAGCTTTATGGTAATATGGAAAAGCTAAAAAACAGAATCAGTGACCTTTATTAAAAGTGTAGGCGATGGATGCAGATCTACTTTTTTCAGTGACGGTCCACAACATTTTACTGTAAACTATTACTAGTGTAAACTAGTGTTGATTATTTTCCTGTGTCGGCATGCTATATTAAGTATCTAACGGATTGTATTTCCACATGACTAGTGGAATATAAATGCTTACTCCAATATTCATGACTAGTGTTTTTTTTTTCTTTTACAAATACTTTGACCTTGTTTCCAGCTGGTTGATGGAATCTTTTGACTCTTCATTGCCAGGTTCGAGAGCAGCCTGATGCTGATATTCTAGGTTACATTAATTTTGGCTAAAAGGCTCAACCAAATGAATAAGTACAGCATTTGATAGACACCCTTATCCAGAGCAACTTAGATTTTCATCTCATTTTATACATCTTAGGTTTAAGAGCGTAACAATGGCAGCTTGGTGGACCCAGGATTTGAACTCACCACCTTCTGATCAGTAAACCAACAGTAGACTTAACCACTAAACCGCCACATTCCACATTTCCCATGCAGCTGCTACAGTATTCTGAAGCTCATGTCTCATATTCCAGGTGCAGATGCAAATTGTATCAGTACAGATAACAAATTCAACATTAGCTGTTTGATCATCAATCTGGAGTATGTCGAATGCACCTGGAACAAACTACAGACGCAGCAGATAAACTACGTCTTCAGCAGTCAGTAAGTCACCCACAGTATCCCCTCCAGCATTTACACCTTTCTTGGTCTATTATGTTATTTATGGTTGACATGTACGGAGGTGGCATTTTATTAACTAATTTTTCCTCATCAGATTTTTGCATAATTCCTTTCGGGATTGTTCGGGTTACATCTGGGAGCACAGTCAGAGAGTAGGCTGCAGGATCCGTCTTGATAAACCAACCCAGAGGTTTGAAACTTTCGACACAAAGCTCTCTGTTGGAGGAAATCATTCAGTTTGTAAAAAATACAGTGATCTAAAACAAAGAGGTAAGAGAGAACGTCCACTGAGATCAGCTGTGCAAGTAACATTCTATTTGTTGCCTGTGCATAAGGAAAGATTTGAATAAGGGTTGATCTGAATTTCAAGAGATTTTTTTTTGCCAAAATTAGTACAAGTTAATACCAACAAATTACAAACATGCTAAAACATTTATTTGATTTGGATTAGGAAAAGAATCCACTGATTTGAAACTCTCCAAGTTTCATTCCAAGAGCTCATGAAGCACAATCCTGCGGCTGTGCAAGCTAATTTGTTGATCAGAGTTAAATGTTTTACTGTGCTCTAATAACTACAGGCTACGTAACTGGTCACAGGTTCAATCCAGACTTTTGTAAGGAATCGCAAAATAAATTGTCAAATTTAGTAAAAATGTTTTCTGTGAGTGAAAGGTTTGACGGAAAAAGCTAGATGGCCTCAATTAACAATCATAACACAATTGTGTAGTGAAATAATGAGCCCACTTTCTGAACACTTAGATTATGTTCATAGTTAAATTTTGTACATTGTTTGCTACTAAGGGGTTCTGCAGATTTTAATGACTTAAGTAGAGGGATAAGTACTTAAAGCTCTGTGAGCACAAGCTCTAAATCTCATCTGGTACATCAGTGACAGCTTTGAATTACAGCAAAAACGTAATTATGAATTTAACACTGCAGAGGTTGCTTATGGATTCTGTGTTGTTTGTATTTCCAGTGAAGCTCAACCCTCCCTATAACCTCACTGTGAACTCGAGTGGTAGAGATGGAGAGGTCTGCATGCGCTGGACAAGCTCTACTAATGTCAAGCAGAATTGCATGAAGTATATGGTACGCTATCGGAAAGCCTCCGACCCATGGAAGGTGAGCAGCCTGGTATAGTTTATAGATGTCAGATCTGTCCCTGTAGTGTTATTGTAACAGAGCACGTTTGCTGCAGGACGTTCACTGAACTGAGCAATCACTGCTGCACTCTTGGACACAATTCTGGTTTGTGAACCTGAATATCTGTGCTGAAAATGTTTACTTATAATGAAAATGGATCAATATCGTTATTGTAATTTGAACCACTTTATCCATGATGTAACTGTTAGTGTGCAGTTTGTGCAGCTCAATGTTCCAGGGTTTGATTGTAAATTGTGTGTGTGTGTGTGTGTGTGTGTGTGTGTGTGTGTGTGTGTGTGTGTGTGTGTCTGTGTGTGTGTCTGTGTGTGTTTCTGTGTGTGTTTCTGTGTGTGTGTTAGGCTGCAGCACGACATCACTGCAGCTACCTTGTGTCTCTCGTGTGTGTGTGTGTGTGTGTGTGTGTGTGTGTGTGTGCGTGCGTGCGTGTGTGAGGTCAGAGAGAGAGAGAAGGAGAGAGATATTCCCATATTCCCTGTCATATGCAATAGGCTCCCTGAGACTGTGGATGTTGGATGGATTGATGTTCTTCTTTTTAGCGTGCATCTGTTTGCCATTTTTTATGCCTCCTATATCATCATTGCATTAATTAGAGTTTTTTTTAACATTAAACAGGTCTATTCTATCAGCTGGATAATCTTATGTAATATCTATTTATCTATCTGTCCCATACAGAGTTCCTCTTCAGACTGCGTGTCTCCTCTCTCCAGTGGAGTCATGTACACTTTCCAAGTAAGAAGCAGCATGTCAGAAATGTGTGGTGATTCTCATTTTTGGAGTGATTGGAGTGATCCAGTACAGTGGAAGGACAACAAAGGTACTGAAGTGTGGACTTCACTAGATATTCACTACATCCGCAATCTCATTTTTCACCTTCATCCTGTTCACACATTTTCTTCCTTGCCTGTATATTTTGTAGAGCCTACAGTACCTACTCCAGTGTACTGGCATGCGCTGGGTATTGTTCTGGGAGTCATTGTCCTCTTCAGCCTTTGTACACTGTTGTATTTTAGTGAACGGTAAGGCAGATACACAGATTTATACATATAATTACTAGTGCTTTGTCTGTGTTTTTTTTAAGACTTACCCTTGTTACTTGAAGGATTAAAGTAGTGTTCATTCCTGTGGCCCCTGACCCGAGCAAGAGCCTACAGGATTTATTCAAGAAACATAAAGGCAATGTTGAGGTAACGACATATCGATTCTTTATTGTTTCTTAATAACACTTTAACCATTTGACTAAATTATCCCTCACACATTTTCTGAATCTTCCTCCTCAGAGCTGGGTTTATATCTCCAAAGAGCTGAAGGATGCTTTTGAGTCCGATTACACCGAGTCTCCTTGTGTTGTATGTGACCCGAGTTCCACTTCAGAGACGAAAGCTGAAGCTGGTCCTATGGAGCAGCCTGTCTCGTAAAAGTATTCTGTAGTGTTTAGTACTGTTAATGAGTACAAGGCAAGTGGAAGATTACCATTTACCTTTACTTCATTTGGCTGATTTTCTTTTTATTCAAAAGACACTTACAACTGAAACAGATCATAGATCGTATTTCATATTTTTTGACACTGAACATTAGTCCACCCAGTCCTTATAAATAAACCTGATTGTTGCTACTTCAAGGTCATCTCTGTTTATTTTGGCAGTCTTGAATGTTCATGTTTTTCATGTCTGCTTTAACTGAATTATCATGAGTTCCTTTTCCGTTCAGCAAACTTCTGATGGTGAAACACAACCTCAGCCAGAGTGGATTGCCCTTGTAAAAGACCTTGACTCTTGTTCGGTTCTGTTCGGTTTTCAAAAGTCTTTATTTATTTTTTATTTTTTTTAATCAGACATTAGGGTTTAAAATTTATTTGATTTTTGAACAAATAACTGAAGATCACTTTTCACTTGGATATTTGAGTGGTGCTTGACAACCATGAGGCTTTATTTATATTTGGAGGTCAAATCTCACCTTTTAGGAAGGGTAGATTAACATGCAAATCAGGAAGCTGCTGCTTTCTTTTTACAGTTTTAAAACAGGCAGAGGGTGAAAATCTGGGCCAGGGCAACCTCCTGGCTGCCTTAAATCTCACTCAGTTTCCTCCAATATAGAGATAATGTGTTTGTCCCCTGAGCTAAACATAATAAAAAAGTCTCAAAAGATTTGCTCTGGTCATAAGAATAAATGCCAGATTCACAGCATTGATCCTAAACTAAAGCAACTAAATATTAGACCTTTTTAAATAAATCTATAGCTGATTAGTGATTTATTATACATTTTAACAGAAACTTGGGATTAGACCAAGTAATTATTTAGCTTTAGAGAAGTTAGCTCTCCTTTAAATTGGCCAAGAAGGTTATTTATTAGGCTACGCTCTTCTTTACACCGAAATCTGGTTTAAAAAAAATCAGCTTTAATTTAGTACTCTTTAACATGATAAGCATGACCAAAAACAAAAACTAGTCTAATCCTAACACTAATTCCACCAGGAATCTGAATTTCTACAGGAAGTTGCAAACCTGAAGAATCTAGTTAACTAAGTTAAAACAGCAGCAATCACCGAGAAGTACAATATCAATTTTGATCAGAATATATATGGACATTTTGGCAAACAAACCCCAGAGAAAGTCAGACAGTAGAATATGAGTAGAAAGTGAGCATTTTTTAAGTGCAGATACTGCGGTTTGTCTGTGAAAGGAAAAGGATGTCTGCCATAAGGGTCGTGGGTGGGGGACCTCCACAGATACCTGTCCCAGGATGTCAGTGAACCGTAATCTGTCTGTGGAAAGGCAATTCAGTTTATTACATAACATTGGAGTACTAACAAAATACGTTTGAGCAAAGTATGAGAATAGTTTTATTCAGTGGTGCTAGAGATTTGATCAGCAAATCATCACTGTGGTAAAGATTCGTTTTTTATTACACTTAGAAAGACATTGCTTTCATTTCAGGATTTGAGAAAAGTTCTTTGTGATTTTATTTACTCTATTTTCCATGATTGTAATTTGTTGTATTTATATTTACATGTTAAGTTTTAATGACATTTTGAAGATTTTACTCCCGAGTGATTTAGAGAAGTGCTTTGAAATCTTTCTCAGTAAATACATCCTGATACTGGTTCACTATAGGTCACTCTGTTGGGAGGTAATATAGTAAGAAAATCACACCCACAACACAAGCTTTGTTTGGTTAGTACATTGAAGACTGTTCAGACATCTAGTGGAAGTCCACAACCTAGACACCAGAACGAAGAGTCTCTATGCATGACATCCTTGTTATTTGCACTCAAAAAAACTTTAAGCTGTACTATTTTTTTTTTAAATATTTAAGTGTTAAAATGATAAGTACATTTGAAACTGCTTTTATCACTTTACAAAATAAATTGAGTCAATGTAAGTAAAATAATTCACCTACATCTGAATGGCTACATTTAATTCAATGGCAAACAAAATAGAGTGTATTTAATTAAAATCATAAGTCAATGCAGTCATGACCCTTAATCTAAACCACAGATTTATAAAAGATTAGTAGGTATAATTGAAAATAGGTAGATATACCTTAAATGGAGACTTATTTAACCATATTTACTATACCATATTTTTTTAAACAGAATTTACCTTTTTCCTTATGGAGTAGTTTACTGAATATATCAAATGAAATAAAACAATTTCAAAGCTAGATGGCCTCAATTAACAATCATAACACAATTGTCTAGTGAAATAATGAGCCCACTTTCTGAACACTTAGATTATGTTCATATAGGCTAACTGTCCACACTAGGATTAATTAATTTTAATAGTCAAATTTTAACAACTGACTACATAAAATTAACTCCTTGGTTGTTAACTTGGTTGGCTGACATTGCAGTATGTGAAAATGTCCCATACACTGTTATTAAAGCACTGAGCCAGAGTGAACATTAAATAAATAACCCCTCAAACATGTTAAATGTACCAATAACAATTAGTCTTGAGTGAACAGATGCTTTTTGGCATTGATGGAAACTTCAAATTGGATGGACATTTGAGCATTTCTTCTAGATTTACTCTAGATGTGAAAATGTAGGCTATAGGAAATCTCTGCATAAGTACTGTACATTAAAAACAGAGCCACTTAAGGTATAACAGCAAACAATACAGATCAACATGCTGGTTTCTTATAAATGGAAATCCACTATTACTGGAATAGTTACATCAGCAGAACTTTCAAGACAGGAATACGTTTCCAGGATCCAGCTCCACCAACACTTTTTGGAAATCCACAAAATCATATTTGAGATTCTCAGATGCAAGCCACTGGATGACCATCTCGTGTTCGCTGAATGGAGATTCCACTCTGCAGAGCAAAAAGACTTTCAACTAGTAAAATGTATTACTCCACACATTCAAGGTTTCTGCTTTACTTGACAGTATAGAATGTTGTGGAGGAATGCAAATTGGATGCTTTATTTAACCAAAGCATGGAAAATGTGGTATGTAATGCAGAACAATATATGGATAGGGCTCCTAAAAATGTGAGGACAAGAAGGAAAATTATTAATAAGGCAGAGAGTAAATTGTAATGTATTAAGAATGAAGGAGACCAGTGTAATTATATTTTAAAATAGGTTGGAGATAATTAAAAAATATATATTTAAAGTAGAATTTGTGCTCGATGTTGTTCTCATGCAGCACCCTTCTTGACATAATGACAGCAGTTTTGGAGAATAGACATCCAACACTAACATGAATTTAATGTTTGCCATGTAGGCAAAAATGGCCGGCATGGCAGAGTTCCAAGATGAAAACCGCTGCTGAGCAAAAAGAACATAAAGGCTCGCCTTAGATTTTCCAGAAAACATCTTGATGAACCCTAAGACCTACTCTGTGGACTAACAAGACAAAAGTTTTACTTTTTGGAAGGTGTGTGTTGTGTGTAAAAGTAACACTGCATTTCAGAAAAAGATTATCACACCAACAGTAAAATATGGTGGTGGTAGTGTGATGGTCTGGGGCTGTTTTGCTGCTTCAGGTCCTGGAAGATGATAAATGGAACCATTGATTCTGCCGTCTACCAAAAAATCCTGAAGGACAATGTGCAGCCATCTGTTTGTGAAATCAAGCTGAAGCGAACTTGGTTTCTGCAGCTTTGGAGTGGCCTAGTCGATGTCTTGATCTGAATCCAATTGAGATGCTGTGGCATGACCTTAAAAATGCGGTTCATGATCAAAAACCCTCCAATGTGGCTGAATTACAACAATTCTTCAAAGATGAGTGGACCAAAATTCCTCCACAGCGCTGTAACAGCCATTGTAAATTATCACAAATGCTTCAATGCAGTTCTTGCTGCTAAGGGCCACCCTAACAGTTATTAGGTTTATAGTTAGTAGTGGTTAATAGTTATTAGGCACAAACACTTTCACACAGGGCCATGTAGGTTTGGATTTTGTTTTCCCCTTAATAATAAAAACCTTCATTTAAAAACTGCATGATGTGCTTATTTGCATTATCTTTGACTAATATTTAAGTTTGTTTGATAATCTGAAACATTGAAGTGTGACAAACATGCTAAAAAATAAAAAAAATCAGGAAGGGGACCAACACTTTTCCCACACCCTTTCTGATGAAGCCACGAATGTGCAGAACTTACATTTCCACCTCATAAGATGTCACCTAAATCCGATAACATTTGTTCTGATGGAGGCGCTAAAGGAATGGTCATGAAAAACAGCAACGTATCTTACAGTTGAGGTAACGATTAGATTCTGTACTTCATCTGATTTTACAGAGCTGAAATGCTCCCTCGGCGGAGGTATTTCTGCTCACATGCTATTGAGCTAATTAAGTTTGAAATGACAGGCGCCATTTTGGAAAGTAATTAGCTAGCTAGCATACCGCAGAACGTCTACAACAGTCTTCAAGAAAATGCAGCCTGAGGTTGTTTAGAACGATTACGTTTAATTAGAGGTTTGTATTTCATTAACTTTTGTTTAAACATGGTTTTGGTTTGCTCTCGGATTAAGATTAAGAACGTTGGATGAACGTGGAATAAATTTATTTCTTAAAACAGTTCGTTAAAATGACTTCCTTCTCAAAAATTTATACTGAAAATAACAGAATTAACAAAATTATTAAGACTATTTAAATAAATAAATAAATAAATAAATAAATAAATAAATGATATCAAATGCTTATTTCCTATTGTGACATGAACTTAAAGATCCCATTTTAGGCGAAACGAACATGTTATGTTTTTTTGTCGTTTATTTTTTTGTATCATTTACAACCACAAGCTGGAGATGTTCTGTTGAATGAAACCCATGTTAAGAGTATCAGATGAACCGCTGGGCTTTATACTGTCGATTCTCTCATAATGATGTGAGACTCATGAGACAAAACAAGGACAGAATAGATCTCAGAATATATCTAACACCTGTCTGGATGTGATTGTCTTGCTTGAGGAAATAACATCTTCACCAGGCAGAGATACAGGGAATCCGGTTGCTATGGTTACCATGATGTCATTTGCATTCAGTGCACGCTTTGATTCGGAGAATAGATCTCAGATTGTTAACGTTGTTCTTATTACTGAACACGTGTCGATCCGTTTCCAGTGCTTTTTACTGTCTCTATGTAAGTATTTATCGACACTGTTCATGCAGAGACACATTTTCTATCATTTGTAATTCTTTGCTGAGTTGTATTTCTTAACTATAAACAAAGACATTAGTCTTGGATTTGGCTTCTTGCTAAAAATGTCTTGGATTTTTTGTGGAAGCAGGTATCATTGGTAAGAGAAAGACACAGAATGATATGAAAAAGCTGTGCTGAGGCTGAATCTTTCTAGCCCAGACAGCATGTATTATTATTATTATTATTATTATTATTATTATTATTATTATTATTATTATTATTATGTTGCCCAAAAATCATGATAGTTCAGAGCTTTTTTCTGTCAGCTTTAGTGACACAGAATTATGAATATCGTACTTTCCTTTCTCAAAAAGCTGGAGACAAAGTTAAATGTAGGTAGACGATAAATGGAAAGAAGTACAAAAATACAAAAGGACAGAGGACAGCACTGTAATGCTACATTTTATCACTATAGGTTGCTGTACTACTGGTTGCCATGGTAATAATATTTATCTGTGGGTGGTGCAACCAGCATTTCAAATTAGTTTTCTTGCTGCTAAAAGGAAACATTGTGGATGGAGAGAAAGAACGAAAACACTTTATGCAATTATTTAAAATATAAATCATGTAATAAAAATAATAACAACACAGGCCCCTTTAAATGTAGCTTTGCCAGGACACATGTACTAAATGACATCATTGTGCCCTACAGTGTCACTGTTACAGTCCACAACAAAGACAAACTGACCTGCAGGCGTTGGGTCCCAGCTTTCTACTTTTTTCTTCTATTATTACCATGACATTTGTTTATATAAAACATCGGGGTAAGTCATCTATGCTCTTCTATGTCTCAGTTGATCTGTACTAATCAATGATAAAAAGGTGAATTATACTGCTTTTTTAGTTGGTTAATTGTAGTACAGTGCATTGATTAGAATATCTGTGTTTAGAGGATGAACGGTTCTTGGTCAACACTGACTGCTCCATCATTTGCCTGCTACAGCACTTGAGATCCAAGCTAGGAATAAATGAGTCAGGTATACACCATCAAAACTTGCTGTTTAGAGAATTTCCTCTATTTTTCTTTTTTTCTCTGAATTGTGAACACACACCAGAAATACAGCAGGAGTGAGTTGTCATTGAGAGGAAGTTTAAACAACAAACTGGTTCTTCCTAGATTACAAAATAATAAATATTCATAATTACACAGAAAGGACGTAGGTACTTCTTCTATGTACATCTTCTTACATAACAATAACTTCTGCAAGTGGTTATTGGGTTATTGGTATAAGGTGTAATCTTATACACATACTGCAATTTCAATAGGAACCCTAGCGGGATTATTCAAAGAAAAATGAAAAGAACAACGATTACAGGGATATCATGTGATAACTACATTTCCCCCGCACATGAATGTCCATAAATCATTGTTGGTTATATTAAACGCTCTTGAAAGGAAGAAATGTGTAATGAGTCTGATCTTCACAGCCGAGCTTGATGTAAATATTTCAGGCTCGCTCTTAAGTCATACTGGCTGGTGTCTGCTTACTCCTGTGGCACACCCAGCATTAATGCAGTGCTCATGTCTTTAATGTTATTTGTTTTTTCCACATTCTGCCTAATAGAAGATGCAAAGAGTCACTGGTTGTGTATTAATGCCTAAAATATTTCCTAGTATCTTTTTAGTGTGTGTGTGTGTGTCTGTATATGTGTGTATATTTTAGAGTTAGTGGATCTCTGTGATGAAACAGGAGCACTGCTCTTCATGTTCAGACACCTCCAGGATTATGCGAGTCAAATATTATCGCCTCGCAAAGCATATATATTATGCACCATCAGACGTGAGTTCTTTTTTCTGATGATTTTGTTCTCATTGAGGGAAAAGTCATCATAAAAATAAACAAATAAATAGAAGAAAGAGAGAGAAAGAAATAAAGAAGTATACTGTGTTTGATATAAAGAAAAAAAGAAAAAACTAATTTAGCATTTTCTTTACTTCAGAGAGTTCTGCTGGAGCATATATCTCCATCACTCCACATGTAGCAAATCCTGACGTGGCTCTACAAGGTAATAAAGTAATTTATCCTCACAGGCCACTTTACTATAAACACATACTAATAGTTGGTAGGAAACCCTTTTGCTCTGATATCTTTGTGCTGTAGATTCCACAAGGAGGAATCCATTCTGGTCCATGTTGACAGGATATTGCATGGCATAAGTGCTGTGGATTTTTTCAGCTGCTTGTTCATGCTATGAATAGCATACCAGTGGTGACTGTGGAGGCCATTCAAGTACACTGAACTCATTGCCATATACATCGAGCTTGTTTGCGACAAGTACATAATCAGACTGAAGGATGAAGCTATTACACAATGGTTTATTGTTAACATAAAGAAAGCAGTGATACTTATATCGGCTGCAGCATTAAAATGATTGGTAATTAAAGGGGCCCAATGTGTGCCCTTTATTGTATGCACCTCACCACCAGGAGCCTCAAATGAAGCCACAAAGCAGAGTTTTTTCATCAATTTATACCAAATTCTGATCTTAACATCCGCCTGTCAGAGCAGAAATTGTGATTCTCAGATCTGTGACTCTTGAAGAAATCTGATGTGCTCTCTGCCATTGTAGTCCTTCCATCTCAAGGTTTGGTATGATATGCAATCTGAGATGCTTTTCAGCTCACTACAGTGACAGTGGGAGTAGCTTTCCTTGCAGCTTGACCCAATCTGTCCCTTCTCCTTTTACCTCTCATATCAACAGTGTGTTTCCACACACCAAACTGCCTCTCACTGGATATTTATGCATCATTCTATATAACCTTTAGAGACTATTGTACATGAAGATCACAGTAGATCAGCAATTTCTAAAATGAAATGAAATGAACCACATTGACAGACTGGATCATTACGTGAATGAGCAGATCGAACGGGGTCATAGGTAAGACAGGGTAAGAGGCAAGTATACTACAAGACTCTTCTCTGTTCTGGCACCAAGGTTGTGGAATGAACTTCCCCTAGAGGTCCGGACAGCTGAGTCACTGGCTGAAAACCTACTTATTCAGGAAACACTTCAACTAGCACTTCTTTCCTTTTGCATTAAAAACCCCCCCAAAAAACCAACCTTTGACACTTTTTCATTGTAACTTTGAACAAATGTTTTAAACTCATGGTATATTAAGTATGTAACCTAGTGAACCAGCATTAATGTATTCAATGTTAGAGATTTATGCACTTATATACGTCGCTCTGGATAAGGGCGTCTGCCAAATGCTGTAAATGTAAATGTCATAGCAGCCTTTATTATTGATACATATACTTTACAGCACAGTGGAATTCTTTTCTTCACATACCCCAACTGTGGAGGTTGGGGTCAGGGTGCAGGGGCAGCTATGATACAGTGCCCCTGGATCAGGGAGGGTTGCGGGCCTTGCTCAAGGGCCCAGCAGTGGCAGCTTGACTGTGCTGGGCCTTGAACCCCGATCAACAACCCAGAGCCTTAACCAGTTGAGCCACCACTGCCCCCAAGATGTGCATGTGTTTTTAATAAAGTGACCAGTGGCCATATTTTATTATTATATTTGGAAAATTGATTGTGTTTGTCCTTCTTTTAGGAATGCTGGAGAATCAGTTAGGCAATCTTGAGCAGACTCGGCGTAAACCACATGCTTTGGATGGCCAAAAATCATCAGTACAGACTAAGAAACAACCTTTCAGACCTCAAAATCCAGTAAACAGATGAGGTGCATGGTCATAGCTTCTTACATTCCTACATCCAATAGATTCCTTTACAGCATGTATTTGATCAGAATGCCCATCAACTGCACATAAATGTCTCAGATATATGTGAAAATCATTGCTTCTTTGATCTCTGTTTAATGATCTCGTTACCCTGTCTGCCTCCTCTGACCAGTGTTGCTTTTCTGCCATTTCTTTCCAGTTTTTGAAATCATGCATGTAAGCATTTGCACCAGAACAAATTATTACCCTATAATACTACACTTTAATATAATGGGCCATTTTGCATGAATCTTTCTGATTCTGGTTGTAAACACTACAAAATGTACAGAGCTTGGAAACTAACAAATGTGTTTAAATATAAATGTTTTATAAATAAATTATAGACATTATAGATCATAGAGAATCAAAGAATTATATTAATAATACATAGATTATATATATATATGTTACATGAATTATAATATATTATAATTAATCATATTTTTTATTTTGAGTGTTTGAGTGTTGCTGTTGCTGTCACTTCCAGTTTAGTAGTATAAACTTTTTAGCAATGAGTGATATGTTATAATAAAGGTTTTGAGATGGCTGCCTACTGATAATGAAGATATATTAGTAAGCAGTCCTGCAGAAGGCAAATTGAGAAGTTGTGGCCCAGATATGACCGACAAAAAATGATGGATGTACAGACAAAGTGAAAAAGCTGAGCAATGTGGACATTTTATGAGCTGTAAGGGCTTATTTGAATGATTTCCTATTAGAATTTTTAAGGGATAAGAGATTAATTTATATCACTTAAATGCTTTATGTCTGCAGACCAGCTCCAGTCATGTGAAATAAATATATTTATTCAGTTAATTACTGTCCAACTTGGTTTATGTATAAATTGAGCTTATGTCAGTAATTATATTTTTCTCTATCTTAATGTGATTGTCTATGTATTTGACTTAAGGCATTTAGGAGTAGTAAATTTCCTGTCGTTTACTACATCTTCCATCTCACTCTACATCTAAGCAACCAGCAGACCTGCTTTGACATTTAGTAACAGATGATGTCATTGAACTCAGCCACACTCAGCTGTGATTGGTTTATATGAATACCTGTTTGTTAGCATGAATCACTCGGCTGGGAGAAAATTGATGAAACACTCAAGGCACGGGTTTATATTTAGAAAGGTATAGACAAGGGTGTTGTGCCAACATTTATGCTTGTTTCCATGTAGTTTTTTGCTTAATTCTGCCAGCCTGAATGAGTGACTGTAGGAGTAAAGTGTTAGGAAGGTAGCAACCTTTCAGATAAACAGCCTTCAAGAAATCAAAACCCACATCTGATTTCTTATCTTTCTCTTTGCTGTCTGCTGTCTTCTTTCTTACACTCATTAATGTGGTTGTAATTTTTGGTAAAAACTCCGTCCTGAGTGTGGGAGCATTTTTGCAGCTCCAGACATATTTCTGCAACATGTGGGTGGAATGCAGCTGTGCAGCAATGACTGAAATGTCAGCAAGCCGTTTTGTTTTTTGCACCCATGGCGATTAGGCAGAACAGTTTTCCTCTGATCTTGTAAACAGGTGGTTTATTGTTCTGAAATGTTGAAGGCTACAGTGTGGAAAGTCTAAGGGGTTAAGTGATAATGGACATGTGTGGTAAGATATCAGCAGTAAGCTGGAGGTAGCACGACTGGTGATGTGGTTAGAGAGCAACAACGTCTTTTATAATAAAGGAAGTGAAAATTCAAAAAAGACTCCACTGCAATTTTTTTTTCCATAATGACAGAAAAAACATGGTCGTATTGAATCTTCTGCTACATATGAATATTGTCTTGATATTTACAAATCAAATTTGTACATACAAGAAAAAGGAAGCTGCTTTTTAGGTTGATTTCTGAAAATGACCAGCATTAGCACATTATATTCGCTTCCTCATTAAATATACAATCTAACGTTGTTTTCATGTGCATGTGAGTTTCCTCTGGGTTCTCTAACATTGGTGTACAGCATTAGCTACACTAAATTTCAGCTGGGTGTGAATGAGTGGGTGAATGTGTGTGAGCATGGTGATGGACAGGCATTCCAACCACAGTGTATTTCCACATGCCCAGTCTACCTCTGACACGATCTGGGACCCCTGTTAATAAAGATAAAAAACCATTTACTTCTACTGATGGTGGTAGTCTTCCAGTGATATTTATATAATATATAAATATGTACTGTAGATGGGTTAAAAACAGTGTGTCATTTTGTGTCAAGATTCTGTTCACATGATAAAATGTTTATATATATTCAAGGGAAAAGGGCATACATCCATCTCTCTGTGTTTTGACAATATAATAATAATAATAATAATAATTATAATAATAATAATAATAATACACCAAATAATTTTGGGTTTTATTAGTTGCATTTTTTGTTGTTGAGGTTGTTTGTTTATAGATGTGAAGACCACACAAGTGTTAATTAGGCCCTGATAAGAATTAAGTAGGGGTGTACTTTCTTTTTCCCCTGACTGTATGTCCTATTGATTTATGGATTTATGGTCCAACAACATTAAATAAAACTATAAAGCATTAAATAAAACTAAAGATGTTTCATTCTCTAAGCATGAAAAATGTTATGTTTTGGCAAATTGCTGTGGTCTTATAGCAATAGAAAAGTTCAGCATATGTTAACATTAACCCTATAGTAAAAATAATAGACTATACAATGGTGTGAAAATAGTGCATCGACACCAGCTGTTACATATAATGAATTAGAAACGTGTCTTGTGGACAAGACAACATTACTTGAAACTGAAAGTGGTTCAATAATATGTGTTGTTCATTATTCAGTTATTTACAGTAAATATCTTTCACACTTACAGTGGTGTGAAAAAGTGTTTGCCCCTTCCTGATTTTTAATTCTTTTGCAAGTTTGTCACAAATTAATGTTTCAGGTCACCAACAAATTTAAATATTAGTCAAAGAATAATATTTAATATTAATAATAATTTATTATTAAGGGAAAACAAAATCCAAACCTACATGGCCCTGTGTGAAAAAGTGTTTTTAGCCCCCTAAACCTAATAACTGTTAGGGTGGCCCTTAGCAGCAAGAACTGCAAAAAAGCGTTTGCGATAACTTACAATGATTCTGTTACAGCTCTGTGGAGGAATTTTGGTCCACTCATCTCTGTAGAATTGTAGTAATTCACATTGGAGGGTTTTCGAGAATGAGTATTCAGGTCAGGACATTTACGAGGCCACTCCAAAGTCTTCAGTTTGTTTTTCTTCAGCCATTCAGAGGTGGACTTGCTGGTGTGTTTTGGATCATTGTCCTTCTGCAGAACCCAAGTTTGCTTCAGCTTGAATTCACGAACAGATGGCTGCACATTGTCCTTCAGATTTTTTTGGTAGACAGCAGAATCCATAGTTTCATTTATCACGGCAAGTCTTCCAGTTCCTAAAGCAGCAAACAGCCCCAGACTATCACACTACCACCACCATATTTTATTGTTGTATGATGTTCTTCTGAAATGCAGTGTTACTTTTACACCAGATATAATAGGACACACACTTTTTAAACTTTTGTCTTGTCGCCTTTATGTTCTTTTTGCTCAAAAGCGGTTTTCATCTTGGAACTCTGGTCTGCTCCACTTTGTTAGTCAGGTCTTCTTTAAGTGATTTTTTGATTGTGAACAGGCGTGGCAGTAATCGGGCCTGAGTGTGGCTAGAAAAAATGAACTCAGGTGTGATAAACCACAGCTAAGTTATGTTGTTTTTTTTTTGGGGGGGGGGGGGGCTTTTTCACACAGGGCCATGTGTGTTTGGAATTTGTTTTCCCTTAATAATAAAAACCTTCATGTAAAAACTGCATGTTGTGTTTACTTGTGTTATATTTGACTAATATTTAAATTTGTTTAATGATCTGAAACATTAAAGTGTGAAAAACGTGCAAAAAAATAAAAAATCAGGAAGGGGTGTATATGTTGTGTTATAAACAATTTAAATGGCTGTAAAGGTCTTTTTCCCCTTTTTCCTCAGTGATTATACATAATGCTAAGCTTGACAGAATTTAAGTTGTAAAAAACTATTTTCAGATTCAGAGGTTTGTACAGTTTTCCTGAGAAGCCTTTCTATTTTTAATTTCCGATATTTTCAGCTTTGCTTCCTCTTTGCCATTACTGGTTCCTAAAACATGAGTCTCACAGAATATGAAAGCTGAAAACGTATTATTAAACACAACATAACACATTTATTATTATTATTATTATTATTATTATTATTATTATTATTATTATTATTATTATTATTATTATTGTGTGTGTGTGTGTGCGTGTGTGTGTGTGTGCGTGCATGTGTGTCCTCATAATGCCTGTTCCCTGGTTTGTCACTAGTGGCTACTAAAATCTCAGTCTTAGAGTCTCATAATTAGACACAGCATAACACAGTAACTTCATTATTGTTATTGTTGTTATGTGTGTGTGTGTGTGTGTGTGTGTGTGTGTGTGTGTGTGTGTGTGTGTGTGTGTGTTTGTGTGTCACCTCATAATGCCTGTCTATTAAAGAATGCTTTATGCATTGAAGAGGCTGGAGACTGAAGTGCCCTCTCCCTGTGGAACTGAGTCCTTGCACATTGTGGGTGTGAGAGAGCAGAATTCTGAGCACAGGCCCTGTTCACCTCTCAGTACTTATAATTCAGTAACTAGCACTGTTAAGAGGCCCATTGCAGGGATGTTACTGAATCGCTTACTTGTTCCATGGCAAAGAGAGGGAATAAGGCTCACAATCATTATGCTTCTGATTACAACTCTTCCCTGTTTGTGTGTTTGACAAAAAAACGCTATCACCCCACCCTCCATCCACAGTCGCTCCCCTCTTATGTGTTTATTTAATGAACCTTTAGCTCCAACTACAAGATGAAACTATAGGTTCTGCACTTCACGTTAAAAGGGTAAAAGTAAAGTAAGGGTAAAAAACCCTTACTACTGCTCTATTATGGTACAATTACTGTTTTTTTTTTAAAAAACAAAACAAAATATCCTTACTTATATTCTAGTATGGATTTAAATATATACAACACTAAATGTATAAATATTTCATATACACGTTACATACTGCTTTTGATCTGGGTGTTAATGTGAAATAGACTACATACACTGTAATGTTAGGGAGTGGTTCCAGTAACAGTGAACTTACTGCCATAATTAACCCAAATTACATTGTAGAAACGACAATCCTGGACCGTTTATGAACTATTTTTAATCATAGTCTTGGGCCACCCTTAGATGGTGTCACTTCTGGAAAAATAACAAATGAAGCCTGAGATGAAATGCAGCCAGTATTATCTCTCAGAGGATAATAAGTGATTGGCACTATACTCCATTCTCAACAGTAATACTGTCTTTACTGATAAGGCAAACCACTTTAAAATAGCATGCATAAAATACTAACCATGGCGTGATTGAGCCTGTATGATAAACAGTAACTGTGCAATTGTACGGTGAATGTCACAAGGATCGTGGTCTAAAGAAAACAAAAACAACTCTAGTTAAATACAGAATTGAATGAAGCCCAGTTAGTAAGTTATTTTCCTAAACAACGGCACTATTCATTCGGGGTCAGTGAAATGACAGAATTAGTCCATGGTAAGCAGAAAATAACGATGGCCGGAGAGGCCTGTGTTAAGAGTTCTGTCAGTGTGGGAAGCAGATATTGTGCTTTTAATATGCAGTTCTGTGGTTTAGAACTCTGAGCAAGAAAACTTACCTATTAAGTTGTGTCATTTTCTTTATCTCCATCAAAAATAAGTGACAATTACAATCATGATTTTTCTCATGAAATTCCGAAGACTCAGTATGTTATTTGTTCCTTCACTGCTTTATAAGGTTTGTTCTGTTTGTTTAAGCATCAATGCCAGGAAAATAATCCAAAGGAATCAGTTATCTCTCTGCACCTCGGGCCTCCTAACAGGGTCCTGCTTTGAACTGATAATTCAATAGTATACCATAGATACTGTACATTACCCAGTGCTGGTATTTTTTAAGCCTCAGTTGGAAGATTGAATTGCAGATAAATATTGTTGCATATCTCTGATGGAATCTGAAGTAAAACCTTTTGTTTAACCCTTTCAGGCATAAATTTATCATTCTAAATCATCATTCCCTCAATGCAGGCCATAAAATGTCAGTACATTATTAATCCTCAATTTTATCTACCCTGTACTGGGAATCTTTGTGTTTGTTATCTTGAATTTCATATAGCTGGTTAGAAAGTCCTTTATGAGTCAAGTCAGTTTTTGTTATAGCAGATAAAGCACAACAAATGTGCAAGTTATTCTCTTCCCTGCTCTGCTGTACTCTGTACAATCATCAGAAGATCTGGCAAGATTAAAAGTTGTGAAAGTTGTTTATTATGGAAAACCAGAAATGAAAATAAGACATTTATAATGCTAATATATCTAGACTGTATAATTAATATATTTTCGATCGATCGATCATCCCCATGGGAAATTCATAGTTACAGTTCAGTTACATTTTGTAAAATACTAACTTGAAGTGAAAATACATGAACACATACAAGATAAAGTTTTGATCATTGTAGCTACACTAAGACTTGTAAATAATATTCACTACAAGAGCTCATTTCAAACTTAATTTTCTTTGTTTCTTTGTCCATCACTCCACACAAAACAGGGTTTGGTCTGGATTACAGTAAAAACTACAAAGGACATCAACTTCAACTAATGTTTTAGCATCATCATGGAGTATTCTTTTCGAGAGGTTTCCATTCTTATACAACAGGCAGGAAATCTCCATAAACCTTTTTTTTTTTTTTTTTTTTAAACATTTTCTTAAATTGTCTGTAGATTGTTAAATAATCCTTATTCACAATCCTATTCACTTTATGTTTTATAATAAAAATGACCTCTTTTCAGATATAAGCCAATGTTCCATTAGTTTGATTGCCTTTCTAGATGTTTTGTAATCATAACCATCCCCAGTTAACTCTGTAGAGTTATTATTGCATCTAGCGGTCAAGATTGGGAACTCCATAAGTGCTAATAGAACCAATGAATCAGATATCATACCCCATGCTCAGAAACTGTAGTTACCAAAAAGATTGGCCAAATTGGTCTAGGTTAAAAATACAACACCAATGTTTTGTTTTACAGAAATAAATCAGAATTAAACCTAATACATTTTTGAAAAGAAAGGCAGATTCCATGAGGTACGGTATTAAGAACATTACTAAAATATATTGTGAAGATAGGGAAATGAGAAGGGGGTTTTGAGTGGCTAATGAAGGTACATCCCTAATGCATGTGCACATGGGAAATAAAGAAAAGTTTACAAACTCTTCTGGCCAGTTTCAGGTCTCTTGTGTACAGTTTCAGATGTGGTTGTATTGGAAACTTTGCTAAAACCTGGCAACCCTGGTTAATGATATTAGCTCTACTGTGTGCATCTTGGTGGGAAATGCACCTGCTTTATCAAACACAACAAAGACTGTATTTAATAAAGCAAGTGTGTTTATATCTAAAACCAGTGAAAGTCAGCTGCTGAGGCCTTCAGGAACAGGATAATGAAAATTTTCATGCTCCTGTATTCCTGTATAATTTCCATTTATTGAGGCATACCTGCAATGTTATTTAAACAGAACAGACAGTCTAACTTTATTCTGTATGGCCTTACAAACAGAATAATCTTCAGTATAAATCATAGATTTACTATTTTCTCTGGGAGAGATTCCACAATTCCATAATCAATTTCCTACTTTATTCCCAATGAGTGTAAATTATATTATTTGACTCTGCCATGAGACAAAATAACTACAGTATATGAACACAGACTGTAAGAGTGTGTAGGCACGTTTTTCCATATTGGTAGGAGGAGACCTAGTACATGACAGTTTTCATTTGACAAAAGCCCTGTAACACACAACAGTACAAATGAATAACTTTAGTTATTAAATATTTCATATTTTTTGTTCAATGTTTATTCTAGCACAATTAAGGGCCCCTCCACACCTCAGGGTCTTGATCCTAAAGCCTGAGAAGCCCAAGCATTAATGAAGTACCCACGAGGGGTTTCATGCATTAATGAAGTACTCTCTCTGGGCAGCAGCTCTGTCTGTATCTGCCTCTCTCTTTAGCCAGATACAGACAGAGCTGCTGCCCAGTGAGAGAGAGAGTTAGATTTAATATGAGTTAACCAAACCAAAAACCAAACCCATAATTAGCTATGTAACAACAAAAAGTTGCTGTTTTTGCTGCTTTGTGAAACAGACCCCTTGTGAGTACTTCATTAATGCTTGGGCTTCACAGGCTTTATGGTCAGGACCCAGAGGCGTGGAGGGGTCCTTAATTGTGCTAGAATAAACATTTAACAAAATATTTCCCCAAACTAAAGTTATCCATTTGTGCTGTTGTGTGTTACAGGGCTTTTGTCAAATGTCATGTACTTGGTCTCCAACTGTCTCTTACACACTCTTACTGCCTGTGTTCATATAGTTATTTTGTCTGATGACAGAGTCAAATAATATAATTTACACTCATTGGGAATAAAATTAACAGTCACAACTAATACACCCTACAGCATACTTTCACAATATGGTATGCCACACACTGCACCTTAACTTCGGACTATCCACACTGGACTATACATACACACTGCATTATACACACTGCATTTAATGCTATAATCCATCTGTTACCACTAGATACCATCCGATGCACATCCATGTCACTTTTGTACCTGTACAATCTGTTTTGCACCTTATAGTATTTTATATATAATATATTTACATATATTCACACATATACATATATAAGTACATATTGCATATAATGTGTAGTGCTACTGTAAGGATGCCCAATAGTACACTGTGTGTACTGACTATATGTATGAGCATATTGCACATGTTCATTGGTTGATTCCATTATCTGTTTGTTAATTGTACATATTGTACACACATTGTACTGACTATATGTATGAGCATACTGCACATTTCACCTGTTGATTTCATTATGTTTGTTAATTGTACATATTGTACACACATATTGCACTGAATATATGGCTGAGCAAATTTCACATTTTCACATGTCAACCCATTATCTATATCTTTATCTGTATAACTGTTCTGCAATTTCTGGAGTTTGCTCCTAAGAAATTCACTCAACAAGGCACTAGTGCTGTGGTGATGTGACAATAAAAGTGACTTGAGACTTAAAATAGGAAATTGATTATGGAATTGTGGAATCTCTCCCAGAGAAAATAGTAAATCTATGATTTATCCTGAAGATTATTCTGTTTGTAAAGCCATACTTCGTCGTGTTGATCCTATACCTCTTTTTTTCCCTCTCTGTGTGTAATATGGTCTAATTTCGTTTCATCAGAAGCTAAAGAAAAGGCGTTATTTACGTGCAGAAACGTTTCCACCACATGATTGGTTCAGGTCGCTCACAGCTGTAACCCAAAAGCGTACATCTGAGCGCTGATTGGACGTTTGTCTTTAACACGCCCCCGTGTTGCTCCCGCCTCCTCTCTGCTCTGATTGGTTGCTCCTGTCTGGTCCGTGTCAGTCTATGCTTTTCACCCAGTAACACTGCGGCTGATGTCCGGACATGTAACTACATTTCAGAGCAGCTCGGCTTTTGTTCATGAGTTACTTAAAGCCCAGGAAAGACGAAGGAACCGTATTCATGCACTTACACCGAGGAAAATGATCATCTGTGCGCAAAAAATGGATTATCGCTTTGGATTTGTCCGGAGTCAGGTACATCTGCTGTGTTATAAAGTAAATAACATCATTTTATGGCTGGGTTTTTTTTTGTGTTGTTGTTGTTGTTTTGTTTTCTTCTCTGACCTGCAGCTCATCAAGCTAAAGATCTGAATGAAAGTTACCGTTCTAATTAAAATGACTCGGTTCAATGAGTCGATTCGTTGTCATGCTGTGTTAAACTGAGCTACTTGCTGTAGAACGTCACCTCACAGTGAAAAACATCTTTTTTTTAATTCAGCTCGCCTTTTTTAAACATGGATTTTGTTTGAATGGTTTAAAAATAAAGCTTAATATCCAGCTTTGCGATGACTAGCAATGTTAGCTAGCTGATGTAAGCTAAGTTAGCTTGTAGCAGTTAAACCTAAAACTTCCCTCTTTGACCATAAAGACTTGAGGGGGGCGTTTTGTTTTTAACTTTAGCCAACGTTTGCTAACTAATTCAAACTAGCAAGTTTTCACTCTGCATTGTTTAATTAGCCGTTGGTTTTGTGTGCCATTGGACTGTTCATGATTATAGCTGTAATGCAGAATAATCTTAACATAAACACCGAATCTTTTCTGCCTAGGCTTTGGGTCTGGACTGTTTTCTTACACAGCAGAAAGGCTGAAAGATGGCTAATCTTTTTGTTCACTGTGTTGCACAAAAAAGGAGCTTTGCATGCCGTTAATGCTTCATGCATGTAACTCTAATGCACCGAAGACTTTTACACTTTTTCTTGCATGTGCAAATGTGAAAATAGGAAGTGATTTTTTTTTTTTTTGCTTTTATATTTATTTATTTATTTGAACATTTCGACGGTCCAGCTGGAGCATGCACATATTCACAAAACAATGCATAGCAGAGCTGGATTGCATTTGATGTGCAAATATGAAGATTGTTATAGAAATGTAAACAAAAAATATTTATATATATATTATTAGACATTTGTATGAAGAGATTGAAGAGTAAATGTGGTTTCGGTAGTTTGAATGAACATTAGCCTTTTTTCCTGGTCAATTCAGATACAGCTGAAAAAAACTCAGTACTCTGTCTGTCCAGACAAAAAAAAAAGACTAAATATTATTACAGCATTTTTCCGTGCTGTATTCCATACGTTTAGCTTCGTAATGGTGTGTTTTGTTAGCATTTTTTTTTGTTAGCATTTGTGTGCTGTGATGCTGATGCACTGCCAATCAAAGTTGTTTTTCTCCTCGGCTATCTGCAGTTCCGTCTCTGGCCATTAGAGGTCGCGCTTCAGTATTGTAAGGAACAATGGAAGTACTGAGCTTTTTTCCAGCTATCTTCAGTAATTTTCCTTTATATAACCTGTTTAGAAGGTTTGTAAGGTATAATGCACTATATACACACACCTGTTATTCATTACCCGTACAATAAACCATAGCAACAGGAGTTGCATTATAACTCGGACTATAGAAAAGCATCCGGGTGCATTATTATAAGAGACAAGGTCATGTAAGTCTTTGTATAAATTCTATTATAGCAGAGACTGTACAGAAGATAAAAGACAGCACATTCTCATCACAGTTATATAAGAAGGCATGATCAAGAAACCATCTAGTAATTATAAACTCATCCATACTCTGTAAAAAAAATTAATAATGTAGCACACACAGCGCTGTATTATTGGGACTTTTGTGCCGATCGTTACTTCATTTAAATTGCTGCCATGTTATATTTTATGTTAGCGTTTTCCTGCATGTTGAAAGTATCCCAGCCAAGTGTGTGTGTTGGGTTTCGTCTAACCCCCAGAACGTTGCAGCTGGTTGTTTTGTTCCCCTCCCTGGCTTCAGGTTGCCAAACTAAAAGAGTGTTTCCACTGAAGCAAGAAGGGTTTTTGTAACAGCACTGGGGACACTTGGGCACGACAAGGACAGACCCCTCCCAGCACTCCAAGAAGGCAGATTGAATCTCACCCAGCTCTTATTTTGTCCTGTTCCTGGGGTCCCACACATTTTCTACCTTGTTTAGATGATTTGGTTTGTAGCTTAATTATTGTCTTGTTGTTTATACACGTCTCTGCTCTCTTCTTTTGTTCGATAGCCTGACTTCACAGTGCTTTAGTTTTAGGTCTGTCAGAAATGGTAGAGCTATGCTGTGTACCATTTTATCCCTCACATTCACAGTGCATGGAAATCTTTGACCTGGTTATAGAGATCTATAGAATTAAAAACCACCTGTACAGGGTTAGGGACTTTTTTTTCATTGGATATTTTTCAGCGTTGTCACCTTGTAAGGTACCATTCAAATTGGATACATTTAAACCTATTCAAATCTGCCCACTGTTTGGTTTGTCCACGATAAGTCTGATGTAAACAGACTCAGATACCAGCTGTACAAGTTGAGGCAGTCTTTGTTTGTCTATGCAAGTATGCCAAATCCTTTGCTTTGGGAACAAGCAAACATTATTGACATCGTTATTCGATGGAGGCGAGACATTAGAGAAGGAAAACAAAAGTTTGCTATTCTGTGAATTTTTTTGGTTTGCTTAATGCAAATCTGAAAGTACTACTTCACTTTTACCCTAGGGTGAACTTTAAAGGGACTTGCCAGGATGTATGACTGGCTTCCTGTTTCATGTTAAGTGTCTGTAAGGGCATGCCTGTGCATGTTATAGATGACCAGACAGATCGACCTGCCGAGACCTAATAGGAATTTGACACTCTTACCTTTTTATTTTTCTTTAGGTGGATTTGGGTTAATAATTCAGAATACATTATTATGTGCATTATCAAGCAGTCACACACACACTGCACTAGTTTTTTTTTTACATTGAGGCTTGGGGTGATGTAGTTATTACAGTTATGAATCCAAGTCCAATCTGTCACATCAGTAACATTTTTCTTACTGTGTCTGTTACCTGTAGAAATAACCTGTGTTTCAAAACAAGTTGGTTGTCCTTTTCTTCAGTATATCGTCAGTACATATATATTTTTTTTGCACAACATTTACTCCAGGGATAGGTGATTTCTGCCAGTTCAGTTAGTAGTGCGGTGGCTAATATGATAAGTACATGCTGAATAAAAGAATATAGATTATATTTAAAAGGATTGGTAAGATAAGTAATGCTCCTGGGCAATTTAGGTAATTACCGAGCACAGGTAAAGCTGACATTTTCGTTATTGTAATGGCCACAAGCTTTAAAACAAGAGCTTTCAGTAAAGGACAAAGCAGTTAAGTTTCCTTAAGCAGCTCTCCATAATGCTTTAAGATGCTGTGCAGTTATTCTGGATCCATGTCTCATCATGTTGTTCAGATTTAGTTGTTCTCAGGTCTGTAGTATGTACATGTATTTTATATTGCGCTATGGATCTGTAGCCTTCACTATTAGGATTTGAGATCGGAGAGCTATTTTCCCAGGAAAGTGTCCCCTGGAGAGTCGCTGAGAGAGAAGCGTTTGAGCTGTTACAGGAGGCCAAAGTCTACATCACAGCCCTATTAACGGATAGCTCGGTTACCAGTTTTCAGCCTCCCACTTAATAGGAATCTTTGGGCGCTCGGGGCTGTCATATGTTTTCATTTCAATTCTGAACGGCTTTTCCCAAGTGGCTTTGTTATTAAGTGTTATGTATTATGTTGCAGGATTTGATGCAGCGGCATTCGCTTATGCTTAACGTGTGTAGAGGAAATTTCACACACTGCCACAAATTTGCATCAGATAGATATCAATATCTGTCTAATAAGTATATTATTTATTATACAAGTATATTATGCTGCAAGTTGAAGGACTTTGTTAATGGAGAATATCACCTTCTCATCCATATGCATTAGGCTTCTCTATCTGTCTTTCTGTCTAATCACAATTTATACATGACACGAAGACGGTATATTGGAGACACACAGCCCTCACAAGCCTAACCCTATTTCTTTTGTTGAGGAAATGACCTTTTTATACAAGAAATTATGGGAGGCATCACCCAGGATCTCATCTCCGATAAGCTTATAAAAGCAAAACGCTGTTTGAATTTAAGTGGGATTAAAAAACACTTACAATTTCTGAATAACATTATGGTGCATGTGCTGGGCTCCAGGTAATAAACTAGTCCCTCCAGGATGGTGCAATACTGTGATAATGCAAAATTCAAGGCCCAAAATTCAGCATGTGACCTCATCACAGCACTCCTTCAGCCAAAGCATGTTCATGTGACTGTGATCACGTATGTCTTCACTGTTAGTAGTTTAAAAGAAATGCATTAATTAATAAAATCACTAAGTCAAGATTTCTGTGAAATAAAAGTACTTTAAATAATCTGTAAGATGCGTTGCACAATTTGTAAAAATCTTCAGCATTTTTGGCTGCAACAGTCACAGAACAATCCCACAAAATTTCAGACTTCACATCTGAACAGCATGCACTATTTTTTTTTTTTTTATTTATTTATTTATTTATTTATTTATTTATTTATTTATTTATTTATTTATCATATAGCTAACATTTTACAGCGAGTAGCAATTTATTGGGTAATCGAATTAACTTGTAAGGCAATGGGCTTGTGTGTCTTTGCTGTTGGCTGCTGTGTCATTTCCGAACAGATTGACTGAAAGTTGAACTTCTACAGTCATGATTAATCAATATGACGAGAAACAGATTCCGTCATGCTGCCGTCACACATCTTTTCTGCAACATAAGCTTGAGGTTGCATCTGACAGGACAACAAACTGAACACTGGCACTTTTTCAACCCAGTAACTGCATATCGCTTCCATGCTATTAAATCGTTCGGGGATTAGTAGAGAATTCTCAGCCTACAAGGTTCCTTCATGTGCTTAGCAACATTTATATGAACATCAGCAGTTCTCCGTAACGTCTCTAGGGAAAGCCTGGTTTGAGAGATTAAACACTAATAAACACCTCTCCTTGGTCAGAAAGCCTTTATTAAATGCTAGTAAATTTAAGCCGGCTTTCAGAACATGCGATCTTGCACAGACAAAACAAAGTTCATTCATTTCTTTTTCTTTTTTTTGTCCCATTATTTATATTTGAACATGACATGTATTCAGCTGTAGTGACTGACTAGATAACACACACACACATGCCACACTAATCAGCAGGTTTATCTCTGGATTTTCAGAGTCCATTCTGTATGGATGCTTTGGTAACCTGTAACGTCTGCTTTTATTGGTCGATGCCAATTTCCAAAAAAGCTGAACGTCAACCAGATATTTTTAGCAAGCAGTTGTTTGATAGTTAACAAACCTGGATGCAATTAGCTGGTTAAATATTTAAATTATCCAGACATTTTTCCTTTCCATTCAGACATCTGGTGGAATAGATTTACGTGCACACGCGCACACACGTGCATACATACACACACACACACACACCGCTGTGACACACACTGGTTGATTAGCGCATAGTTTGTTTAGGGAGATGCACAGAGGTGGGATTAACTATAACCCTTCACACGTAGAGTAAAATCTTGGTCCTGTCCTGAGCAGTGTTGGGTTCCTGCTCCTCTATACACGAAGACTGCAGCTGAAGCCTGAGCGAGTGGGAGTCCTCCACTGTTTGGTTGCTTGTTGTCTCTTGTGTTGGGATGCCATTTTGCTCTTATCTGTCCAACTGCTATCCCAGCTGTCTCACTCAGATATTTATAACTGCCCGATTCTGGAGGCTTGGCCTTCACTGTATAGAGAGTGGAAACATCATCCCTACGCTAGTCTGCGTGCTGGTGCGGCTTAGTGCTCTGGAGTTGAAATTTGTACTGCTTAATGAGATTTACACCTGGCTTAAGACTCCATAAATCCTGCATAAGTATTGAGAATTGCTGTTAGAAAATAGAGCACAGTCGGTTAAATGTCCCCTTGAGTGAGGGGTTGTTGTTTGGATGAGGTTTGTTTGTTTGTTTGTTTTGTCATAGCAGACCATCTGACCATCGTCCTCAGTGATTGGTCAGTGTGGAAGGTTTCCACATGTCAGAAGAACTATTACTGACTATAACTTTCACGCATTTATTTATTGTAGTTCATGTTATTTCACTGGTGCGATGGTCTGACGTACTTTACACACAATTGTACTGGTCAACTCACAATTCCTTCTAGCATATATTCTTGATGCTTGTTGTTTATTTGATATTTGACCCCACGGCACTCAAGTTTCCTCGAGCTAATAGCTTATAATGTAATACTTTCGAACACACGTCCACATGCACATGTATTCAATGACTTTTTCTACACAAACAAGTCTGTGACATGAAAGTCACTCCGCTGCCAAGCAAGTAGTAGGTTGTTGGTGTTATTTTTCCTAGTATGAAGTCATCTAGCATGGCGCCCGAGAACCAGAAAAATGGGCTCAGTCTTGAAGCGCTTTGTGTTCTGTGTATTTTGAAATGATAAGGCTAGAAATCGAGGCAGAAGGCTAGAACACATTATGCACTTACTTTACTCTTGTTTAAAATTAGATGATCTGTTTAAGTTGAAACTGTAATACAGGACAGTCAGTGGCCTCGAATCCTGCTTTAATTTATGTGAATCGCTCTTTTATATTAGATGAAGCAGTTCTGTATTTTGATGATCTGCCCCTTTGCGTCAGGGCTTCGAGGTAACATTAGCTATAAGTTTGATTGCACAGCTGTTTCAAATACAAGAGAGAAGAAGTTGTATTAACACACAACACTTATCTCAGTGCTTTTATTACATTACGTTATCTAGACAGATAGATAGTAACAGTAATAGTGTTTCCTAAGCCACATTCGGAACGTGTTTTAACTAATAGATGACTCAGACGTGTGGTTAAATGGTGAATACGTGCCTTAGCGTACAGCTGTATTAACTATCAGCTATGACTCAGTTCTGTATAAGCCATGGTGCAAGAGCGTACAAGAGAAAATACGTGGTGGTGAACATGTGAGTTTAGTCCGAAGCTGTGCTGCTTCTCCCCCCCTCCCTGTGTGTAACTGACCTCCTTCCTTCCATGACTGCCTGTCAGCCTGGCCTGCTGAGCAGCGGTTTACTCGAAGGAATAACTGCTGCCAGCACTGCTGTGCTTTTGGCACCGAGACTTTTGGCCGTGGGAGGCCTTGCTCTCCTGTTTCCTATACCAGGAAAGAGAGACACGACCCATTTTAGTTTCAATAATAATAACTTGTAGAACTTTAATTTAAGTCTGAATTATTTTCCTTACAGTCATGTTCCTTCTCTGATATGAATCTGTCCTTGGCTTTGGTACTATCTATTTACTGCTTTTCGTGTGTGTAGTCATCTGTTTGTGTGTTAATGGACACACAGATAAGAGACTGAAAGAGGGTTTTAGGGCAAATTTCTCTCATCCCTTTAGTCAAGCACTCTCTCTTGTAGGACCATCCAAGATTCAAGTCCTTTTTTCAACACTCCTATAACCAGAATGTTTGTCAAACACTGACTTTGCTGAACACTGTCATGATTACATGTTTTGACTTAAAGTTTAAAGATCTAATGACTTTAACTAGGATTTTCTGCCTGTTAATGTTTTCAGCTGGACACGTTTGACTAACCTCTCAACGATTAAAAACTCCAGACTAGCAGGGCTCTCTCTCTCTCTCTCTCTCTCTCTCTCTCACTGCGGAATATTTTTCTCTGTCTGCCTGCATGCCTCCCGGATGCGCTGCAGAGTCCTTCTTTGTTCTTTTTTTCCTCTTTTTCCTCTTTTTTTTTTGGCTGAGGAATTGTTTGCTTCTAGAATTGATTGCTATTTTCTTTCATCATTTTTTCAGGAGTCTAAGGAGTTCAGCTGATTCAACCTTTCAGTCATGGTAGAGTTGTAGATGTGGAGTGTTTTGTCATTTTGCAGTGTTATATTTAAAGTTCTGCAGTGCAGCCTCACTTCAGGGAAATGACACTGTAGTGAATATAAAATGATTGATTGCCAGTTTGGGGTTGTGTTAGCTTTTTTCCTGTAATGTATAGCACAATGCTAATACAGGACGTGAATTAATCACAACCGAAACCAGACTTATTTGCTCTGTTTCCAATACTTTTAAATCAATGTCAGATGTTTATATATATTTGTGCTCTCCTTTATGCAGGTAATGAAGGTGAGCTCTGAGAAGGACAGTTCCTCTCCGTTGTGCATGAAGGCTCTGGCCAGCAGGGGGCGCCTGGACACAGTATCCCAGCAAATGGCCTCTCATCCACAGTATTTAGAGAGCTTCTTGCGCACACAGCATTACATCCTTAACATGGACGGCCCTCTGCCCCTTCACTACCGCCACTACATAGCAGTCATGGTAAGAGTGCCGAACAGTCTGCTTTATATGACCGGGCCAGTGAAAATGATTTGTGTGCGATGAGAGGCGATTCGGAGAAGAAATGCTTGAAAATGCAGCTAGAAAAGTGGAGCTAGTGTGCATGAGCTGGATAAATGTAGACAAAATCATTTTTAATGTGCAGACTGTGTGTTAGTAATAAGAAGGTGACTGTTCTCTTCAATTAAACCCAAAGTCAAGACCAGGCCAAGTCACTTTGATTGATCTTAACCAATGAAAATGACCTGTACATCTGAAAAACCTGTGTGTGTCTGTGTGTGTGTGTGTGTGTGTGTGTCTGTGTCTCTGTGTGTGTGTGTTAGGCTGCAGCACGACATCACTGCAGCTACCTTGTGTCTCTTCACTCGGCTGTGTTCCTGAGGGTGAGGGGAGACCCGGTGTGGCTACAAGGGCTGGAGTTTGCACCGCCTCGCCTCCAGCAGCTCGACCACATAAACAAAGTGCTCGCTCACCAGCCCTGGCTTATTGCTCGCTCCCACATTGAGGTACAGTGGAAAGAAGCCATGTACTAAAAGGGCACAGCGTGTGTGTGTGTGTGTGTGTGTGTGTGTGTGTGTGTGTGTGTGTGTGTGTGTGTGTGTGTGTGTGTGTGTGTGTGTGTTAAAGGTAAATTTCAGTACATTAGTGCTGTATGCTCATAATTAGTATTCTGTTGTGCCCAAAGAATGCCGAGCTCTCGTCCCAAAAGCTCAGTCATTTTGCGGTTGTGCTGATCAGGGACTCGTCATTGTCTCTGCAGGCTTTGCTGAAGTCAGGTGAGCAGTGCTGGTCTCTGGCTGAGCTGGTCCAGGCTGTAGTTCTGCTGGCTCACTGCCACGCACTCTGCAGCTTCGTGTTTGGCTCTGAACAGGACACACAACCCGGCCCGAGAGCGCCACATGGAACGCCCCCAGGCTACTGCCTCTGTGATGCTGCCAATGGCAACGCCACCTTCCCACCTCGCAGGAGGGTAAGTGCTTAAAGCGCTCGTCTCACCCACACACAGGTTTCTGTCATTAACACGTAGCTCTGTTGTATCATGCTTAGTGAAAACATTTGGTTTAAACATTTTACTTTTAGAGAGTTTTTAGGACAGGGTGATATGTTCAAAAATATTCATCTTAGTCGTTTTTAGTCTATGATGGCACAGGTGCCGACATGTATGTGGTTTGTGAATCTTTGTGTGTATTTCCGCAAATATTTATATACCTTGTGGTTTTTGGCTCTATTGCTTTTTGAGATAAAGCAGCAGTCAGAACGAACACAAAGATCTCTGAGAAGTCAGAAAAGCCAATTCATCGAAGGGGAAATGAAGCAGGATGTGAAAGACGCATTTCCTTCTGATACCACATACTTTCAGTTGGCACTGACTTTATCTTGCTTACTTTGACCTATGATTTCTTGAACATTGTTAGCTTATAAAAAAAAGGGGGGGGGGAAGCAGAACTTTGCTCAATAAAATCTAGAGGCGTTTCGGATGCTTTGGGTATTTACGTGCGCGAGGGGTTTTGTGGTAAAATTCTGTTTTCCCCTCTGCTAGGATTTTTGTTGTTGCTGTTAGCACTGATGCCACCTGTGCTGTAGCTTGTTTGCTCTAACACCAGATCACAAACCCATCTGCTATTAGGAGGATCCAAAGACGTGTGAAAGTTTTGTGTGTGTATTTCAGTAAATATTTGTAGATTTTGCCGAATCTAATCTAAATTGGCTAAATATGTTTATGAAAACACATGGTTCTTGAGCAGGAAAATGAAATGTGACTCATTTCCACAATCGAAGGAAAGCAGAAATGCTGAAAATGGACCAACCAACAAACAAAAAAATGAAGAACAGCCGTTGCTTGTTTGTGCTTTCAGCTTACTGTATTGTATTTCCTCTTAACTTTTTAAGATGAGGTTCGTGTTTTAATAACTGAAATATCTTGACTAGTGGAGGTGTCCAACTTGAACCCAAACCAAGCACTGGATATTTATAACTAGTGAGCAGAAGATTATCGATATCCCTAAAAGACTTGTCATTATGTGTCTATGGTTTTATGGTATATGAGGAAGGTTAATGTGTGTAATGGTGGATTTTCTCTCTTGCACAGTCTCTAGACTCGAGCTGTGACCTGGCGTGCCTACGAGAAGGGATCCATAAGTCACAGGAGGAGAAAGAAAGAAAAGGACATGCAGGCCTTCACTCGTACACCCTCCTGCATATAGGTAAGCTGTGTGTTCACCATCAAACTTGCTAAAGAGATGCTCTCACACTCCAGTCCCACTCTGACTCACACTTGTCCCTTTCCACTCTTCTGCTTCAGACATGGACGAGGAGGAAGAAGAAGAGATGATGTGTTCGACAGACCCCTCCCGCTTCGTTAAAGACCCCGATTTCGGCTACCAGGAATTCGCCCAGCAGAAGGAAGACCATTTCCAAGTATTGCGGGTGCAGGTGAGGAGCGTGCCAGCGTATTAAATTATAACGGGCAGCTGCTTAGTCACACACTGCCCATGGTGACAGTCCTACACTTCATCTTCCCTGGAATTGGAGAAACACAGACTTTGTACTCAAAGGTCAACTCAATTGTTTGTCAATTTGGATTTGTTTGACTGATCCAAAATACAGCTCAGATGTTCCAGTGTGGTTTCACTTAGAGGAACAAGACGCCTTTGGTGTTCACAGAATTCAGCCTTAAACAGTTTGTTCTATTTGTGAATACTGATGTGTGTGTGTGTGTGTGTGTGTGTGTGTGTGTGTGTAGGACTACTCGTGGGAGGATCATGGTTTCTCGTTAGTAAACCGTCTCTACTCAGACATCGGGCATTTATTAGACGAGCGGTTCCGCAGCGTGGCCTCGTTACCGTCCCCTCGCAATCCGGACCTCAAGAGAGCCATCTGGAACTATATCCATTGCAGCTATGGAATTAGGTACAGTGAATGTGTCTTTTTGTTTCACAACATGATGCACACAACCTCTGTGTCCGGGCTTAAAAAAAAAACTAAAATCACACGATTTTCTTTTCTTTTCTTTTCTTTTTTTTTTAACACTCTATCCCAGGGGTGGCCAACCCGCGGCTCCCGAGCCGCATGCGGCTCTTTGCCCGGTTTCATGCGTCTCTTACGTTCATACCGAAGTTTGTATTTGTGTCTTTTTAATGAGTGTTCTCTCCGCTTGAGTTCAATACGGTATTTTAGTCAAACGCACATGTGAGTGGGATGAAAATACCTCGAAGTTTCCCAGTAGGAGCAAGATCATTTGAGTAAACAATTTGTGTCAAGTTCGCTCTCAAAATGGCAGGGGAAAAAAGGTGAGGATCATGTGTGCCCATGTGTATGATGTGGCAGTAACACAATAAAAAAATGTGGCTCTTGGTCTCTGACTGGTTGGCCACCCCTGCTCTATACCAAGTTCACAATCCTTCACACAAAAAAGACAACATGCAGCAAGTGCACTTTCTCAGAGCAGAGAAACAGTTCAGCATTTCCAAACCTCACCACTGCTGTGACATAATACTGTTCTCCGTCAAATAGCCATTTAAAAGAAGAACAAGCAAAATAATTTTGTATTAACTAGGATCACATCCAGCAGGAAAATGTGGAGGTTGTGTTCATGCTGATCTTTCACCCCGATCTCACTGTAGTCCGGAATCATAACGTGGCTCTTGTGTGTTTTTAACAGGTATGACGATTATGATTACGGAGAAGTGAACCAGCTGCTGGAACGTGGACTGAAGCTTTATATTAAGGCTGTGGCCTGCTATCCTGACTCCACTAAGAACCTTCTGTGCCCTTTGCCTTTAGTTTCTCTCAAAGCCTCAGAAAAGGTAAGTGAGAGAATCAGACTTTTTGTCAGCACTATATTAACGTGCTCGATATAATACACTATTTAATAACTCGTACACAGGGATTATGACTGGACAGGCTACGTAATCTAAAACCAATAGTAAACAGAAGAAAATGAAATTATTAACCAAAGAAAGACGTTGGCGCGTAACAGTTCTCCATCACAGGAAAATCCTCAGTTCAGAGGACATCCTTTGCTCTTTAGTTTGATTGCATTCGATTCAATTCCTTTAGTCATGCATGAACACAGCGATCACGCTCCGATCCACAAAGAGCAATCCTACCTAACATACCAACAAACCGTACAGTAGAGCAGTGCATTCTGGGAACTGCATTCCGTAGCACGAATTTGGTGATAAACTCTTCATGGCAATTCAAAAAGCACAAAAAAAAGCACATCGCGGATCTTCTACTGATGAAACTATGATTCAGAAATTTTCCTTACTAAAGCTGAAAAGAAGCCTCTGATGGATGAGTGCTATGAACAGGACCCCAGAACATAAACAGGAGCATTCTGACCAATGACTGGACAATTTACTTGCATGAAAACATACTGATACACTTTGAAAATGCAGCATTGTAACAACTATTATTTAAGGCCCATGTTTCAGAACAGATCGTGAAAACACTGTTAGTCTTTGTTAAATCCAGAGTCTGTTGATCTAACTATGAAATGTATCATAAGTTGGTATCACATGAAAAGTTTATCATTGTTAATGTCGTGGATCTGTTTCACTCAGGTACACATCAACCTGCTGGTGATGGAGGCACGGCTGCAGGCTGAGCTGCTCTACGCACTTCGAGCAATCACTCAGTACATGATCGCCTAGGACAGCAAGGCACATGCAGAGAGACAGCGAGAGAGAGAGAGAGAGAGATAGAGAAGTAGAAAGAGTTGCACAGTCACTTATGGTACAAAAAAAGACTCTACTCGGGGCAATGGGGAAAGGAAATCTGTGATTTAAAACAAAAGACGGAGAGGACTTGTGAAGAGCAATATTTCCTCTTCTCCATCTCTTGTGGGGTTTTTGTTGTTGTTGTTGTTGTTTTGTTCTAAGGTTGCTTAAGTGTAACTTAAGGTACTGCTGTGAAGCGTTTTCAAGGTGACACTTGAAGGCAATAACAATCTTTCTTTCTCTCTGTCTCAACTTTTTTTTTTTTTGCATGTTGTTCCCTTCATTACTTTGTGTGTGTGCGCATGCGTGCGTGTGTGTGTGTGTGTGTGTGTGTGTGTGTGTGTTTTCTACTCTTCAGTTTGAAAATATTTTTCCACTAGATTGTTCATGTGCAATTATCTTTATTCTCTTCTTTGTATTGTTGAGGTTTTGTTGTTTTGCCTGTTGTTCCTCTGTTGACTGACAGGTGGGAAAAGGTGAAGAGCGTGTCAGTTTCAGTCCTAGAGTATTGAAGGGTGCAAAAAAAAGAAAGATGAAAGCAGAGGACTCGACTTCTCCCGTAATCGGGGGAAGGCAGTGTTTACTGAAGCTGAGACGAACAGACGAATGTTGACGAAGCTCAGCACGTTTTCTGAATCTTTCATCAAAATTTAAGCTCAGAACAACAAGACAGCAGCCAGCATAGGAAAAAAATGTTACATTGCTATAACTTCGTTTTAATGGCACTTTTAAGGTTTAGATTTAAAAAAAAAAAAAACATATTTAGACTACAAAATTTTGACAGGTTTATAAAAATAGATTGTGCTTCGGTTGACTCTGTGTCAATGTGAAGGATCCAGAGAACACACATTAGTGGATTTCTGAATCTGGCAGCACTTTCAACCAAATTTCTCCTTTTTTTTCATTTCCTGTTCTTTTTTTTTTTTTTTAGGAATTTTACCGCATTAGTTGGCTTCACGTAGCCTACACTCCACCAAGAAACAGCAACATTTAGGGAAAAAAGCTTATGTTAAATTCATGGTTTTTAATGTCGTTTGTTCTCGTCAAATGAAGGACTTTTTTTTTTTTCCCCTGATTTATTCTGCAAAACATTTCAGTGATAATTTGCCATCTGTGATACTTTATATAATGCGAAGAAGGTCAAAGGTCAGGCCTGCTGTGATGCTTCCTGTAACTGACCTGCACAACTCATTTCCTTGCACTGGACTATTTTGCACAGAATTGCATAAGTGACCTGCATTGCCTCTGAGCAGCAGTAACAGTTATTGGAACAAAAATACTCGGTGAGGCCTCCGTTCACTGGTACCACGTTGATGCCATACTTACTGCAAATGTTTTGGTTGTGGAAAAGGCCAAGCGTTATTTAGATAAAGCCATGATAGTATTGAATTGGTGCAGAAGTGTTCCTCATGTAGGGTACAGGTGGCAAAGAAACATGGGTACCAATGGGTTGTTTTTTTTTATTTATTTATTTTTAAACATGTTGCATTACTGTGTCACTACGGCTATGTTCAGACAGGGTGGAGTCTTTTTTTTTTTTTTTTTTCTTTTTTCCCTGCTCTTCATTTCTGTTTGGTTTTTTACATTCTGACAAGATATTAATTGGAACTACCTTGTTTCTGCATTACATCCTCATGTTAAGAGAAATAACTAAACATAAGCACCTGTTTAAACATAGCCAGTGATGATGATGATGATTGTTGTTGATAGTTTGGAAGGGAAGAGAAGGTGGGACACGTTGGTCCACGTCAGTGCTGAATCTCATCAGCCTTTTATCAATACAGCACTGTGGGACGTTTGGGAAATGCCTAGTCACATATCGGAGAAAGAAAATACAAAGGATTTATTTCTAATGCTGAACTTCTAGACTGACGAGTCAGATTTAAAAACTTCATACAGTAGAGAGTCTCCATTTATTGATTGTTCAGCAAAGCAATGGAGATTATCAAGCGCAGTGCCTTTAGCTTTAAATCAGTAAGGCGGACGTGGAGTGGCTGCGACGCTGGAGGACAATTGAAGCTTGTGGATTCAGCCCTGTTTTGGTTGCACGAGCCAAGCTGGTGTCTTCACGCTGCTTCTTCCTGCTCCTTCCCAAGCAGTCAAACAGAACAGGGACAGTAGTTTACTTCTCAATACTGCCCAGTCCCCAGCACTCACAAGGAGTTCCACATTTTTTATGGAGCTTAATGTGCTGTCATTTGCCTGCCACCAGCATGTCCGGATCGGTTTCTCCCTCACTGCCGCATTCTGTGACATCAAATCGCAGCAGTGGACTTTTTCTCCCATTCGGCTTTCCTTCTGATCCCCTGGTGGAGACTGAAACACAAGTTGTTTATTATTTACCACGTAAATGTAGAGATGTTTAAAAAAGAACACAAAAAAATGTCAAAACAAGGAAAATTAAGCAAAAAAACAAACTTTTTTCCCATGAAATAAGAACTTATTTTTTCTATAAAGATATGCTATTCCACTTGTCTGATTTGTTGTTTTTTTGTCTCTTTTCTGATTTCTAATTCACATTTCACCTTGATTCTTGTGGCCTGAGGTAGTTTAAGCCTTTTTACCAGTACACTGGCATTCCATTACGTAGATGACACCTTTAAATTTTAGATGCTTATAAACAGGCACTTACGGAATCTCAGAGAAGAACTGGACTTGAGATCATTTACATTAGTATGGATAGAAAAAAAAAAGAACTTTTCTATGAATTTATTGCATTTATTAGGCTAAGTAAAACAACAAATGCTTAAAGGCTTGTGTGTATATTTTCATTTAAGCTATGAACCACCCCTGTGAAGTGTAAGATGACAACGAAATTCAATGCTGAACATGGGCACAGAAAAACAGGTTGCTTATTCCTTGCACTACTGACACAATTGTGCCATCTAGTGCCAGATCTTTTATTCTCGCTTTCCAGAAAAGGAAACAGACTATGAATAATTAGAAGTTAATTAGACTGGAGGATACTGAGGGATCACAGGTCCTTCCGTAATTCAGTAATCTATTGTGGATGTTACTTCAACTTTCTTACGTGCACACGGGTCTAATAATTACTGATGTCCTGTATCTATAGACTCCTGACCATTTCATTGGTCTTATGGCATGGCTTTAATCAAGAATGAGCGATTCTGAATGATCACCTCTGATCGATCTTTTTTTTCCCAAAATAAACTTTCTCTAAGTTATAGATATATAAATAGGTTTGTTATTTTAAACAGGAAAAATAAGGTTCCACTCACTGGTCTCTTTAAAGGGAAGATTCACAAATCTAATCCTGTGCAAACACAATCCATAGTCATGCAGATACACTGTCTGTAGAGTTTATGCAAATTGATGCCAAGACAAATAAACATCCACTGATGATCAATTCTTCAAGTGTATTTTGGAGCACTTATTGATGCAAGAGCTCAAAGGAGAAATGAGACCTGACTGAGACTGGAAATCTCTTTACAAGCACTCTTTACAACTGTGGTGGACAGAAAAGAATCACTGAACACATCAGGGCATGATGCAGATGAGCTACAGCATCAGAAAACCACAGGAGATTCCACAACTATCAGCTGAGCCTGTACCCACTGCTAACTCAGACTCCTGTACTTAGCTGATAGTTGTGGAATCTCTTGTGGTTTTCTGATGCTGCAGCTCATCTGCATCATGAGCAGATCATCATCTTTTTCTGTTGTAGTAGATTCACCTTCAGGTTTAACATGTACTCTGAAATGCTTTTCTGTTCACTGTGGTTAGAAATAGTTATAGGAATAACAGTATCTTTATTAGGAAAGCAGGCTCTGTCATAGGAGCGGAGCTGGAGTCTCTGGTTGAGGTTCCTGAGAGGAGAATGCTGAGGAAACTTCAGTATCCTTATCAACGCATCACCATCACCCCTGGAGTCATACCAGAGCACATTCAGCCTTAAACTGAAACCACACAAGACAACCAAAGAACCCGCAGGGGGCCATCAAACTCTATAACTCCTCCCTGTTCAGTAGGGAACAGTGCTGACACAATGAACACTGACAGCATCACTGTGCCAATTTCACAATAAATACAATATGCATGTTAATATAATACCATGTGCAATATAATACTATGTGCAGTATCCATCTCGTCTATCTTGCCTCCTGATGCCTTCCCTAACACCTTTTTGTACTTTTTTTGTACTTATGTATACATTATGTATACATTTTCTATATATTGAATATTTAATTATATTTATTTCTCTTGTAATTTGAAGGGGTCTCTTTCAACAGAAGTTTCTTTGGGATTAATAAAGTTCTATTTCAGTCTTGTCTTATCTTAGTCGTATCTTAGTCTTATCTTAAACTTCCTGTCAGCTCAAAACTGGTCATTCTTCCCCCATGTTCTTGCATCAAAATTGCACAAGTGTTAATTAATCTTGCTGAATGTTTTGAGTTTTGTGTTAACTGGATCAGGCTAAATGACATCCAGGACCTAAAATAACAATTTTATAATACTTTAGAGCTTTTTACGTTTCGGGTTCAACCCCAGGTAGAGAAAGGGTTCACGTGTGTAATTTAGAAGCAGGATTAACTCATGTTAATGTGTTTACATGTTAAAGCACATGACATGCTCTTTACAGTCACAGTCCCGTAATTTCAGAGAAAAGTAAAACTATAATTAAAAGTAAATGTAAAATATATGAATTTATATTTGCTCCTGATATCTTTATTTAATCTTTATTTTTAAGTTTTTGTGTATATCCGGACGTTTAATTCAAAAAAGAGGCATTTTTAAAGTAGTCCCGTGATACATTTATCCAGTCATGATCGTCAATGCAGCAGATACGCAAATAAGAAAGTTAACCCAGGGTTTAGGAACATTCAGTGTGAAATGCTCCCTGTTCAGTGTCGCCACAAGCCATCACCCAAGCAGCATATTTTGTTTGTGGCTCAGGTTTTAAGCCGGACGCTTTTCCTGATGCTACCCTTCCATTACATCCAAGCTTGACCGTCACTGAGAGTTTGAAAAGAATATGAAGTCCTGCGATTATGTGTTAATGAGTGTTTAATGACCCATGTTTGACTATTACAAATGTGAAAAGCACTTTTATTTATTATAAAGAAATAGGAAGCATTCTGATCATTTCCTCATTCACTTTTAGTTCATTTGTTTAATTTATGGTTCAGTAAATGAACGTACGAAAAGACTTCTAATGTCGCTGAAACTGAAATGACATCCACATCATTACTTTTGTTCCAGACTTGTAAAAAATAGTTGCTTCAATAAATAAATCTGGGATTTACACCATCAGAAACACAAGAGGGCGGCTGAGTTAAACTGATTAAATTTATTTCAGATATTTTAGACTGTTTCACAGTCACTTCTGGCTAACTTAATGATAAAGTAAGAAGAGCAAGGGAAAGAAAAACATACATTAATCAATACAAAGCAATGAGTGAAATACATATATAGTTAACTGGCTAAGCACTCACCAAACATTTACACCCCCTTTCCCCCAAAACAACAAAATCTATCCACAAACTAATAAAATAGTGTTTTATCAACTGGGATATTAGTAGACATTTTCAGAACAGGGGGGGAAACACATTAAACACGAGAAAGCATGAGACTGTCGTGTGAGCTGAGATCAAGATGTTTAAAATCCTGCCGAAAGTTTCTCACTCTAAAGGGGAATTTTTGTCGTTTACATTCTATACTTTCAATAGTAATCGCCTTCGTTTTGACCGAAGGCTCCGTTTCATCTGCTTTTCATGCACTTTTTCTGGCATCTTTTTATTTAACTTGGAGATTTTAGGCAAATAATCACAATGGGTTCACACTGGGTTCAGTGTAGAAAAGTTTCCACTTCAGCAGATTCCACTATAGCCTTCTTCTCTAAACCTCACCTGCTGGTTCATTCTCAAATCCTTTGAGATTTTATACACATAAACCAAACCCCATCAAACGTGTGGAACTTTAAAGGAACAACAACAACAAAAAAAGTCTGAAAAGAAGAGAGCAACAATGTAAACGGTTTGTTAAAATACAGATTAAGATGAACATAGTAACACTGTTTCCTTTTTTCCTCCAAGAAAAAAAAAAAACAGATTTCAAGAAATGTATGTGTGTGAAGACTCCTTCCGTAGCTAATCACTCATTTCTAGTAAATTACTGAGGATCTAATCTACTGAGGAACAAGTGATAAAAGTGAATTTATGTTTGTAGGTTTCTGCATCTATAAAATGTGCTGAAGATGTGCTGCATAAAATAAAGGCTCTAAGTATGGCTGACTTTGTCATGTCTAGCACCAACTGACAGGAGGAAACAACCATCCTCTGCAAGAACAGAACGCTTTAACAGTTAATTCATATTTTTAATATACTTATATTATTACCGTTAAAAGATTAATGAATAATATCCAGCTCGAAAACCAAAGTTTAATCTACATAAACAAAGGAAAATAAAAACAAAGTAAAAACTACATTTCTACATCAACAGCTCAAAAGGAAAAAAGAAAAGAAAGAATATGGAGATACATGGTTTGTTCTAGATAAACATGCTAGTGTTTGTTGGCAGTTTATAACTTTTACATTTTTTTGTTTGTTTTTTACCGAAATTCGGTTAATGCATATGTTACACAACCCCTCGTTTTCAAGTGGAGCATCAAGCTCTAACTTCTGTAATGTTAGAACATTTCCATTGATGGCGGAGAGGCTTTTGTAAAATCAGCAATGATTATCTTTCCGCTTCCATCTGGAAGTTTTTAATCAATATTACTTATTTACTTAATATAACTACTGTTTTTTTAAACCCTGAGAGTTACTTTGCATCAATATCATCATGTTCGTCTTTCTCTTTTTAGCTTTTTATTTTTTTGATGAAATATGAATTGCCTGGTGAAATGATCGAACTGAAATGATCACTTCATCCTATTTTATTTATACATTTATTTTTTACTCCAAATACAGTAGTGATCTAATCTGCGAGGCGTTATACTGTTAACTGCACCCATGCAATCTGTTTACTCCACAATAAAGTTAACACGGTATAAAAGCTGCAATACTTTCCTCTGAAGCCATCCCACTTTAAAATGTTCTTCTTAGTGTTCCTTTGGTTATGTATAAAATCTACATGCATCTTATCTTTTACAAAAATAAAAGATTACATAGAAAATGACCGTTAAAAATAGTTTCTGCATTTTAAGAGGGTTTTTCTTAAGAGTATTTTCTGATTAGTATAAATGATGTTTTTTGGGGGGAATATAGCCCCCAATTTAAAAATTTGACATTAAAATTAGTCAGTATACTAAAATTGTTTTCCGTTTCATTTTAACAAATCTATACAAAAGATTGTTAGTACTACATAAGAAATAGCCGATCTCTGAGAAAAGTGTGTTTTGCCCTTTTCTTTGCGCAGATGTACACAATTCTATACAATAAGGGCACATTTTATATAGCATCTGTTGAAGAACCAATCAGTTTCATCCTTTGAATTAAATTATTCCACGTTACTTTTGATTGTTTCTCCTCTGCTGAATTTAAGCACTTGTAAGTACTTAAATCATCACACACACACGTACCACACACGCATGCACACAAACCCTTCAAATATTGTATCCTGTAAATGGGCACATTAATAACACAATGCCATTCAATTTGACAGTTGGCAAAGTGGTAAAAACCATAGAACCTGGAGAATTACAGTTCTATGATAAAATCAAAATGCCCTATGTAAAATCACATTTCTTCATACTGTTAACAATTTAAGAACGAATCATCAATAGAAATTCTCACTCAAATGATCAGTCCCCACTCTTTAGGACACAAGGAGAAGGGGGCACCTTCCTGAGTAGAGTCATAAATGCTGAAGTAAAAGCATTAAATCATAATGACAAGAATCATTATCAACCACCTAAAAATATTTTGCCTCCAATGTAAAATATGATCATACTTTGTACCACAGAGTATATTACTCCTGTATAAGTGTCCAAATGTTCATGTTCTGGGCTCACTGGAACTGTCCCCATTCAAACTCGGATGGATGCTGTAAATGTTCATATGGTGGCAGGTTTGTGCTCCCACCAACAGAAGGTTCCATCCAAGTGATCAATAAAGCACTGATTTTGAAATTGCATGATGTGTTGTTTTTTTTTTAAGTTGTTGACTGTTGAAGAAATTTTCTCAAGTATCTCAAGGAAAGTTTGATTCTGCTGGCCAAATCAGTTCTGTCTTCAAACCTAGGGAAAGTACCATTTCAGCCATGTACTACTTTGGTGTTAGTCATAGGCATTTCTGTAATCAGCTTGATTAGTACTTTAGTACTTGTGCTTCACCGTTAATTTCTTTTCTCCTTTTTCCTAGTCGATATCACTGAAAAAAAACAACAACTACTTCTTCTGGGTATTCATCTTCCAGGTCTGGTGTCTAATAGCTGACTTCCCTGTGTATATTGGCACTTGTGTATGGTTTGTTTTTGTGAGCCAAAAAAGTTGCCAAAAATGTCTTAAAAATTTGGCCAAAGTTTCTATATCATGTCGAAGCAGTTTGTGGATTTGAGGTACAATGGCAAATGTGGAGGCAAAAAAAAAAAAAAAAAAAAAATGAAGGTGACATTTTAATTAATGCACCATGTAAGATTCCATTATTTGGTTAGGGATGAAAGGCTGACCTGCAATTAAAAAATAAACAGAAGAATGATTAAACATGCTATTCAAATTCTTTAGAACATTAAAGGAAAAAATGGCACAAAAAAAATAAACGTGACCATATTGTATCACGGACTAATAGTCTCAAAGAAAAAGAGATACTGTGATGTGCTTTACCTGCTGCTGTCCATAGCAGAGTTAGCTGGGAACCCAGTTTTGAGATGAGCTCTGTGTGGTGCCTGTCCCAGGGTAATTTTGCCCACCTGATACAATGGGGTCAAAGTTGAAGTCACTCATATCTCCATCCATAAGGTCACTGTTAATGATGTAATCAACATCACAGTCCAGGTTCTCTGTAAACATTTCAATGTCTAAATCTGTGGGCAGACGATCCTGAGAGGGCAAAAAGCAAGCTGGAGTCCCATATTGGCTTATGCCCTGAATACCTCCATTCCCAGATGCAGAAGGAACAGCTCCATGTTGAAGTAGCCCTCCACTTGGCATTTGATGCTGGCTTTTCATGGCTGCTAGCTGTGGGTGTTCCTGGCCCATGCCGGACAGCATCATGCCAAAGCTCATTTCAGAGTGCTGCTGGGGCTGTAGCTGGGATTGAGACTGAAGGCTCATTTGCGGCACTGGTCTAGGTTCCATTGACTTGCCCAACATCATTTGACCAGCCTTGGTTTGATTCCCAGACATGGGATCCCCAAGGCCCAAATGATTAGCACCTCCCTGGCTGGGCATCAGAGGGTCCACTTGCGTCATCAAGATATCAGCTGGTGGGGGTGAGTCAGAGGTGAGGAGTGCCTCAAGACTGGATGGTACATGGGTGCTAAAACTTCGAGATCCCGGACCAGGCAGAGGGTTAAAGAGGGAGTTTCCAAAGTTTGATAGGCTTGTGTTGGACTCCCCGGCCGGCTGAACAGAGTTCTGTGACCCTGGTTGGGATGGTCCTTGAGATCCCTTCACTGGCTGCATCTTACAATATGAAGCAAAATTAGACCCACGAGGCAGAAGGGTAGAAGCAGAAGGCAGAGGAGTAGGTGGGGCTTGCGGTGCTGTGCTAGGGCTTGCACCGCCTTGCTGAGATGTAATTAAGGTAAGCCCATCAATTAGGTCCAGTTCCTCCATTAGGGTCTCAGTAAGGGTAGGTGGAAGGCTGCTAGTGGGATACCCGCTCAGAAGACCATCTTCAGGCAAGTCATCTTCATCTTCTTTCACTGGGGGAATTGGAGAGTGCCTGCCACTCAAAGTGCTGGCATTTGAACTGGTGCGTGGTCTGAAGCTTGTCCACATATCTTGGTCATCCAAGCTACCCCGTGATGATGGGCTGCTACTGTTCATTCCCCACTTTCCAAACTGTCCTGAAGGACCAGGACTGTCTGCAGTCACTGCCCCGGACACACCCTCACCCTGTATGGCACTACCAGGACCACCAACACCACCTGCTGCCGCCTGCTTCTTGGTCTGCTTTGCCCGCATGCGACTTTTTAGCAATTTAGTGCTATTGTCCATGGAGGTAGCACGGCGCCGAGGGGCTTTCCCAGTCTTACCCCCTTCAGGATTAAGCATCCACCAGGAGCTCTTTCCAGTAGATTCATTGTGTACTCTCAAAAACTTGTTGTGAAGGGACAAATTGTGACGAATTGAGTTCTAAATGAAAGCAAAACACACAAACTATTATGTTGCCCTGACACAGTATAGCTAGCAATGTCTAGCTAGCAATCAGAGCGTTAATACAACTATAGTAAAGCTTTCAATAATGCGTACATGTGCAAGATTAACAATAAAACATGGCATACTTTTAGTATAAAATAAGAACAACAAAAACAACAATAATAATTATACTGTAGTGTAAAAATGTTTAAGTGTGAATTTAACATTACCTTCCATCCAGCAGAACTGTTGCTGTCACCTTTATCCTTAAAATACGGCACGGTTTTGACCATCCAGTCATAGATTTGTGCCAGAGTTAGACGCTTCTCCGGCGAGTTCTCAATCGCTTGGCTTATCAGATCAGCATAGGACTGATTTCCCCAGGCATTGCGCCGGGACGAACCCTTACGAGGTGTGGCTCCACCCACTCCGGGTAGCGCGCCTCCATCCGAGGCGGCGGATTTTTCGGGCTCGGGTAAGATTGGCTGAGGCTCCTGTTTATCTTCCTCAGCAGGTGGGGTTCCCGCGGCGGACCCGGTGCCGTCTGGCCCCTCCACTTTGACAGCTGAGATGTCGGGCCGTGGCAGTGGCCATGTGCAAGACCTAGGTCTACTCTGGGGCTCAAAATCTGGGTCAATCGGGGGTGCCTTGTCCGTCTCCATTGTGCAGAGCAATTACTCCAATTTCAGGAGAGAGTCTGACAGTTTAAGATCTGACAATAACAACTATGTACCTGCTATTTGTGTTCCCTACAACACAATTTTAGATTTCACTTGATAATACCGTTTGATCATTAAAGATTATACGGATGCTATACATATAGATTTGTATGGATAATTAATTAAAAAAAATTCAGAGGATTTTGTTTGTCTCTTTTTGAGCAGAGACACAATAATCCGTGCGCACCTATATATATATATATATATATATATATATATATATATATATATATATATATATATATATGTATATGTATGTATATGTGTGTATATTGACAGCCCCGTTTAATCCTCAGATTGGAGATTAAAGGGGCCAAATAATCTCCTTAATAGTTACTATCATAAACCTTCTGACTGTCACAGAGGGTCTCTTTGTTTACATAAAGAACAAAGGAAATTCACATGACAAACAGTACTGAATACATTAAAACGAGGTGACTGTCAGGGATGAGGTTTAAATAAAATTTAAAAAAAAAACACAAATACGGCTAAAACATGTCTAGAGTTTAAAGGCTGAGGTTAATGACAAGAAATAGGTTCAAAAGAGTGATGAAGAGGGGAAAGGAAACAGGTCAGTAAACTTGTATTAGTTTATCAACTGAACTGATCACTTTTCACTGTTTTATCAACTGTGATCAGTTCATATCAAGTCATTACTATAACAATAATGTTATGTTTAACAAATCTTGCAATAATCTGTGGTGGTTTATATTACACTATGACCATACTGACATGCTGTTGTAATCGGCAATAGTTGTGTGCGCAACATCATGCCCGTCAAAATCAACCAATCATCTGTCATTTCACGGCACTCAGAATCATTTAAGTCCGAATCCTAGTTCAAGTATCAACGTGCACGATGAGATCAGTATGAGGTTATTTGTACTATACTGATCCTTCCACCCAGATCCTCACCGACAGCTGTACACACAGCAATCGTCGTGTTCTGTAGGTCAAACCTTTTCCACAATATTAGTTAACTTAACAAAAGTTAGTCCTGGTTATTTATATCTGTTGAGGGAATAAAAAGAAAACAGTCCGTGTTATTGTCGTTCAAGTGTGTCCGCTCCGACACGCTGTGTGTAGGCGCGTGTCACCATCTGCCATGTTCCTCCACACACACTCTCACGCACGCACGCGCGCGCGCACACACACACACACGATGCTTGCGCGGCAACTACGCCGAATGCGTCCGTACACAGTTCGCTAATTCCAAAGCGAAATTTACGTACTTCTTGTGATTCTAAAGTGCAATAATTCTCATCACAAACTCGTCGGTCCGGGCAAAACTCGATAGCAGAGTTTAAACGTGAGAAGAAACTCGGTAGCCACCTAGACGGCTAACTCCTCCGGTTAGTCAAAAATCCCTCTTTAAAAGTGGAAGAAAGCGGATTTTCTTATAGAAGCTGTTTTTCCGCTGTAGATAAGGTTCGATCCTTTCCGTCGTGTGTCCGATTCAGATGTCCAAAGTCATTCATCGTACGGATCTTGTTTTGTTTTGTTTTGACTCGAGGCGAAGACTCCCTTCTGACGTCTGTTTACCACTGCCAGCCGACGTCTTCTACGCATGCGCGAACGAGGTATCTGGGAAATGAAGTTGAATGTCGTTACGCCGCGGTGTATCGCGAAAAGGGATGGCAGAAATCCAGATAAGGCTGGAGTTGCTCTAAATCTTTCTTACGCAATAGTTTTCCAGAAGTGTCGTGGTGCTAAAACAGTCCGGTCTTATTCATGTTCTTAACACTTTATATTAGGATTTCTGATAGATGAGATGTGTACGTTTGGTGGGGATATCTTTTATTTACTTGGTTACAACATTCGAGTAAACAAACACAAATAAGTTACTAAACATTTACAATAAAATAGAGCGTAAAGCGTTGGATAAAATAATTACTGTATTTTTAAATAATAGAAATAATATTGCCAATCATCACATCATCACACTTCACCCAATGGGGTTATAAGGAATAGATTAATAAAGCTAGTAACCTATAATCTAAAGTCTATTCATATATATATATATATATATATATATATATATATATATATATATATATATATATATATATATATATATATAAACATATTAAACTAAAAGAAAATATTTTAACCATATGCCAAATTAAAGAAGTATCAGTTGTATAACACCATATTATTAATATATAGGCCTATTCGTTAAAAATGGCGTTTTCAATCGCAAAAAGCGTGTCACAACACGTTTTTGGTGTAGACAAAAGACGTGAGATAAAAGTGGTGCGGGTGTTTGTAGATGACCGGATTATTAAACCCGCTTGTGTTTGTTGGCGTCGTGTGTGTTTAAAACTACATTGACCAGGAGGAGGTGCGCGATGCTGTGCTGTGCTGTGTTGATGGTGGGTGGTACAGACGACACGTTGCATAATGCTACATGGAAATACAGTGTCGTCTACGTTAAACTTTATCGCTACATTTGCCGATTTTAAGATCCCCTTAGCGTATTTGTTTGTTTGTTTGTTTGTTTGTTTTCAAAGAGGTTTAGAACGCGATACGGCTTGAAAGCAAGTTCGCACGAATTATACTATCAGTGCACTTGCATCCAATCTCCGATCACATTTTTCCCAGTGTCCAATCACCGATCACATTTAAACCCAGTGTCCAATCACAGATCACATTTTCCCCAGTGTCCAATCACTGATCACATATTTTCCCAATGTCCAATCACCGATCACATTTTTCCCAATGTCCAATCACCCATCACATTTTTCCCAGTGTCCAATCACCGATCAAATTTTTCCCAATGTCCAAACACCAATCACATTTTTCCCAGCGTCCAATCACCGATCACATTTCCCCCAGTGTCCAATTACTGATCAAATTTTTCCGAGTGTCCAAACACTGATCACCGCTGTTTCACAACAACTTAAATGTTCCTTAAACGCAGAGATGGTATTAAGAGCCAGTCTGTGTTCTCAATAGAAACGATATTACTTTGTAAACGATTAAAAGTTTAGTTTTTGGTGCCATGAGCAGAGAGGTTACTTTCTTAAAGAATACATTTTACTCATTTTATTATTTTCTGTTCTGATAAAACTATATTCTATTTCTGTTATATGATGATATATTAAGACATCATTGCTAATACAAATCTTTTTTTATATACAAGTTCTTTTATTATATGAAATAAAATCGTCCAAGCGATTTTTTTTAGCCTGCTTTAGCTACTTGTTTCTAGTTATTAGGTACTTTCTGTTGTATATTCATACAAATCTACTGCTGGCTCTTTTATATTCAAACTAATTTGGGATAACACACAATAAAAAAATGCATTTATTTGTTCATCTTCATGCCTTGGACCCTTTTGTCAAGTCATGTTAATGTGTATTGTCTTCCTGTCTTTATACACTCTATGGAAACAAAGTTCTATGCATCTCTCCTCCCCTTTGGACCTGGAGCCTGTCCCAGATCATTACAGGGTAACATGCAGATGCACATTCACAGTCAAAAGAAACCATAGAACCAAGATGGAACCTTCACAGACAGTAAACCAAGTTCATGATCAAACAGGCCTTCCCAGTCACTGGATCTGAATCCATATCAGAGAGAGAAGAGTCACATTATAAAAGTGCAGGAATTATGTGATGTAGCCATGTCAATATTGAGCACAATCTCAAACAATACATTATTTATTACTATATTATTTTATATTTCCCAGTTTGAACCAGGAATTAGGGACAACACGTGCTAGGTGGAAACTCGTGTTTACTCGGAACAGGAAATGACGCAAAATAAGCTTATCAAGCAAATTAAAAAATAAAATAAAACCGATATTTACAGACATTTCACATGGAGAAAAATGTTAGTAAAATCAGAAAAAAGTGTACCCGTTATTATATTTATTCGTATATATTTAATACGATTAAAAAAAATTATATCAGTATATTCTCTTGCACTTGCTTCCGTTATAACGGTAATATTTTCCGGGGCGTGTTTTCTATGATCACGGCTTTCTTTTCGGATCCAATCAGAATCTGAGGTGCAACTTTTAAATCTGTTCCGAGTTAACAGTCTTCTGTGTAGCAATGAAGCTACTACATTATTCTCTTAAGTAATAAGGTAAGTCTTTCTGTCTGGTTAGTTGTACAGTGTTGTGCTTTAATTAACTTTGCTGAAAGATGTTACAGGACATTTTTGTAAATAGAAACTATTCGTTAGTAGAACTAGCAGGCCAGTAAGCAGCCAAGTCCTGGTTTATTTATTACTCTGTTTGGTTGTTAGCTAGTTTTCTGTTGAGTGTGTGCCTGTGTGTGTGTGTGTGTGTGTGCGCGCGCCTGCCTCTGTGTGTGTGTGTGCGCCTGCCTCTGTGTGTGTGTGTGCGCCTGCCTCTGTGTGTGTGTGTGCGCCTGCCTCTGTGTGTGTGTGCGCCTGCCTCTGTGTGTGTGTGCGCCTGCCTCTGTGTGTGTGTGCGCCTGCCTCTGTGTGTGTGTGTGTGTGTGTGTGTGTGTGTGTGTGTGTGTGTGTGCGCGCCTGCCTCTGTGTGTGTGTGTGTGTGTGTGTGTGTGTGTGTGCGCGCCTGCCTCTGTGTGTGTGTGTGTGTGTGTGTGTGCGCGCCTGCCTCTGTGTGTGTGTGTGCGCCTGCCTCTGTGTGTGTGTGCGCCTGCCTCTGTGTGTGTGTGTGCGCCTGCCTCTGTGTGTGTGTGTGCGCCTGCCTCTGTGTGTGTGTGTGCGCCTGCCTCTGTGTGTGTGTGTGCGCCTGCCTCTGTGTGTGTGTGTGCGCCTGCCTCTGTGTGTGTGTGCGCCTGCCTCTGTGTGTGTGTGCGCCTGCCTCTGTGTGTGTGTGCGCGTGTGTGTGTGCGCCTGCCTCTGTGTGTGTGTGCGCGTGTGTGTGTGCGCCTGCCTCTGTGTGTGTGTGTGCGCCTGCCTCTGTGTGTGTGTGTGCGCCTGCCTCTGTGTGTGTGTGTGGGCGCCTGCCTCTGTGTGTGTGTGTGCGCCTGCCTCTGTGTGTGTGTGTGCGCCTGCCTCTGTGTGTGTGTGCGCCTGCCTGTGTGTGTGTGTGTGTGCGCCTGCCTCTGTGTGTGTGTGTGTGCGCCTGCCTCTGTGTGTGTGTGTGTGCGCCTGCCTCTGTGTGTGTGTGTGTGCGCCTGCCTCTGTGTGTGTGTGTGTGCGCCTGCCTCTGTGTGTGTGTGTGCGCCTGCCTCTGTGTGTGTGTGTGTGCGCCTGCCTCTGTGTGTGTGTGTGTGTGTGTGCGCGTGTGTGTGCGCGTGTGTGCGCCTGCCTCTGTGCGTGTGTGCGCGCCTGCCTCTGTGCGTGTGTGCGCGCCTGCCTCTGTGCGTGTGTGTGCGCCTGCCTCTGTGCGTGTGTGCGCGCCTGCCTCGGTGTGTGTGCGTGTGCGCGCCTGCCTCGGTGTGTGTGCGTGTGCGCGCCTGCCTCGGTGTGTGTGCGTGTGCGCGCCTGCCTCGGTGTGTGTGCGTGTGCGCGCCTGCCTCGGTGTGTGTGCGTGTGCGCGCCTGCCTCGGTGTGTGTGCGTGTGCGCGCCTGCCTCTGTGTGTGTGGGCGCCTGCCTCTGTGTGTGTGGGCGCCTGCCTCTGTGTGTGTGGGCGCCTGCCTCTGTGTGTGTGTGCACCTGTGTGTGTGTGTGTGTGCACCTGTGTGTGTGTGTGTGTGTGTGTGTGTGTGTGTGTGTGTGTGTGTGGGCGCCTGCCTCTGTGTGTGTGTGGGCGCCTGCCTCTGTGTGTGTGGGCGCCTGCCTCTGTGTGTGTGTGTGTGTGTGTGGGCGCCTGCCTCTGTGTGTGTGTGTGGGCGCCTGCCTCTGTGTGTGTGTGTGTGGGCGCCTGCCTCTGTGTGAGTGTGCGCGCCTGCCTCTGTGTGCGTGCGCGTGTGTGTGTGTGTGGGCGCCTGCCTCTGTGTGTGTGTGTGGGCGCCTGCCTCTGTGTGTGTGTGTGGGCGCCTGCCTCTGTGTGTGTGTGTGGGCGCCTGCCTCTGTGTGTGTGTGTGGGCGCCTGCCTCTGTGTGTGTGTGGGCGGGCGCCTGCCTCTGTGTGTGTGTGTGTGGGCGCCTGCCTCTGTGTGTGTGTGTGTGGGCGCCTGCCTCTGTGTGTGTGTGTGTGGGCGCCTGCCTCTGTGTGTGTGTGTGTGGGCGCCTGCCTCTGTGTGTGTGTGGGCGGGTGCCTGCCTCTGTGTGTGTGTGGGCGCCTGCCTCTGTGTGTGTGTGTGTGTGGGCGCCTGCCTCTGTGTGTGTGTGTGTGTGGGCGCCTGCCTCTGTGTGTGTGTGTGTGGGCGCCTGCCTCTGTGTGTGTGTGTGTGTGGGCGCCTGCCTCTGTGTGTGTGTGTGTGTGTGTGGGCGCCTGCCTCTGTGTGTGTGTGTGTGTGTGTGTGTGTGTGTGTGGGCGCCTGCCTCTGTGTGTGGTGTGTGTGTGTGGGGCGCCTGCCTCTGATGTGTGTGTGTGTGTGGGGCAGCCTGCTCTCTAGTGTGTTGTGTGTGGTTGATGGGCGCATAGCAATCTGTGTGTGTGTGTGTGTGGGCGCCTGCCTCTGTGTGTGTTGTGTGTGTGTGAGGCGCCTGCCTCTGTGTGTGTGTGTGTGTGGGCGCCTGCCTCTGTGTGTGTGTGGTGTGTGTGGCGCCTGCCTCTGTGTGTGGTGTGTGTGTGTGGGCGCCTGCTCTGTGGTGTGTTGTGTGTGGGGCCGCCTGCCTGTGTGTGTTGTGTGGGGGGGGCGCCTTGCCTGGGTGTGTGTGTGTGGGCGCCTGCCTGTGTGGTGTGTGTGTGGGCGCCTGCCTGTGTGTGTGTGTGTGGGGCGCCTGCCTGTGTGTGTGTGTGGGGCGCCTGCCTCTGTGGTGTGTGTGTGGGCGCCTGCCTCTGTGTGTGTGTGTGGGCGCCTGCCTCTGTGTGTGTGGTGGGCCGCCTATGCCTCTGTGTGTGTGTGTAGGGCCTTGCCTCTGGTGTGTGTGGTGGGCGCCTGCCCTCTGGTGTGTGTCGTTGGGCGCCTGCCTCTGTGTGTGGTGTGTGGGCGCCTGCCCTCTGTGTGTGTGTGGTGGGCGCCTGCCTCTGTGTGTGTGTGTGGGAGCCTGCTCTGTGTGTGTGTGTGTGGGGCCGCCGGCCTCTGTGGTGTGTGTGTTGGGCGGCCTGCCTCTGTGTGTGTGGTGTGTTGGCGCCTGCCCTCCTTGTGTGTGTGTGTGTGTGTGGGGCGCCTGCCTCTGTGGTGTGTGTGTGTGTGATGTGTGGGCGCCTGCCTCCTGTGGTGTGTGATGTGATGTGTTGTGGGCGCCTGACCTCTGTGTGTGTGTGTGTGTGGGTGGGCGCCTGCCTCTGTGTGTGTGTGTGTGTGTGGGCGCCTGCCTCTGTGTGTGTGTGTGTGTGTGGGCGCCTGCCTGTGTGTGTGTGTGTGGGCGCCTGCCTGTGTGTGTGTGTGTGGGCGCCTGCCTGTGTGTGTGTGTGTGGGCGCCTGCCTCTGTGTGTGTGTGTGGGCGCCTGCCTCTGTGTGTGTGTGTGTGTGTGGGCGCCTGCCTCTGTGTGTGTGTGTGTGTGTGGGCGCCTGCCTCTGTGTGTGTGTGTGTGTGGGCGCCTGCCTCTGTGTGTGTGTGTGTGTGCGCCTGCCTCTGTGTGTGTGTGTGTGTGCGCCTGCCTCTGTGTGTGTGTGTGTGTGTGTGTGGGCGCCTGCCTCTGTGTGTGTGTGTGTGTGTGGGCGCCTGCCTCTGTGTGTGTGTGTGTGTGTGTGTGTGGGCGCCTGCCTCTGTGTGTGTGTGTGTGTGTGTGGGCGCCTGCCTCTGTGTGTGTGTGTGTGTGTGGGCGCCTGCCTCTGTGTGTGTGTGTGTGTGTGTGGGCGCCTGCCTCTGTGTGTGTGTGTGTGTGTGTGGGCGCCTGCCTCTGTGTGTGTGTGTGTGTGTGGGCGCCTGCCTCTGTGTGTGTGTGTGTGTGTGGGCGCCTGCCTCTGTGTGTGTGTGTGTGTGTGTGTGTGGGCGCCTGCCTCTGTGTGTGTGTGTGTGTGTGTGGGCGCCTGCCTCTGTGTGTGTGTGTGTGTGTGGGCGCCTGCCTCTGTGTGTGTGTGTGTGTGTGTGTGGGCGCCTGCCTCTGTGTGTGTGTGTGTGTGTGTGGGCGCCTGCGTGTGTGTGTGTGTGTGTGTGGGCGCCTGCCTCTGTGTGTGTGTGTGTGTGGGCGCCTGCCTCTGTGTGTGTGTGTGTGTGTGGGCGCCTGCCTCTGTGTGTGTGTGTGTGTGTGGGCGCCTGCCTCTGTGTGTGTGTGTGTGTGTGTGGGCGCCTGCCTCTGTGTGTGTGTGTGTGTGTGTGTGTGGGCGCCTGCCTCTGTGTGTGTGTGTGTGTGGGCGCCCTGCCTCTGCTGTGTGTGTGTGTGTGTGGGCGCCTGCCTCTGTGTGTGTGTGTGGTGTGTGTGGGCGCCTGCCTCTGTGTGGTGTGTGTGTGTGGGCGCCTGCCTCTGGTGTGTGGTGTGTGTGGGCCCTGCCTCTGTGTGTGTGTGTGTGTGGGCAGCCTGCTCTGTGTGTGTGTGTGTGTGTGTGTGGGCGGCCTGCCTCTGTGTGTGTGTGTGTGCTGCCTGCCTCTGGGTTTATGGGCGCCTCTGCCTCGTGGTGTGTGTTTGTGTGTGTGGGCGCCTGCCTCTGTTGTGTGGGGAGCCTTCCTCTTGTGTTTGTGGGCGCCGCCTCTGTTGTGTGTGTGTGTGTGTGGGCGCCTGCCTCGTGTGTGGATGGTGTGTGTGTGGGCGCCTTGCCTCTGTGTGTTGTGTGTGATGGTGTGGGCGCCTGCCCTCTGTGTGTGTGTGTGTGTGTGGCGCCTGCCTCTGACCTCTGTGTGGTGTGTGTGTGGGCGCCCTGCCTCTGTGTGTGTGTGTTGTGTGTTGTGGGCGCCTGCCCTCTGTGTGTGTGTGGGCGCCTGCCTCTGGTGTGTGTGGGCGCCTGCCTCTGTGGTGTGGTTGGTGTTGTGTGGGCGCCTGCCTCCTGTGTGTGTGTGTGTGTTGTGTGTGGGCGCCTGCCTCTTGTGTGTGTGTGTGTGTGTGTGGGCGCCCTGCCTCTGTGTGTGTGTGTGTTGGTGGTGGGCGCCTGCCTCTGTGTGTGGTGTGTGCGTGTGTGCGCGCCTGCCTCTGTGTGTGTGTGTGTGTGTGTGTGCGCCACACGCTGTGTGTAGGCGCGTGTCACCATCTGCCATGTCCTCCACACACACTCTCACGCACGCACGCGCGCGCGCACACACACACACACGATGCTTGCGCGGCAACGACGCCGAAGTCGTCCGTACACAGTCGCTAATTCCAAAGCGAAATTTACGTACTTCTTGTGATTCTAAAGTGCAATAATTCTCATCACAAACTCGTCGGTCCGGGCAAAACTCGATAGCAGAGTTTAAACGTGAGAAGAAACTCGGTAGCCACCTAGACGGCTAACTCCTCCGGTTAGTCAAAAATCCCTCTTTAAAAGTGGAGAAAGCGGATTTCTTATAGAAGCTGTTTTTCCGCTGTAGATAGGTTCGATCCTTTCCGTCGTGTGTCCGATTCAGATGTCCAAAGTCATTCATCGTACGGATCTTGTTTTGTTTTGTTTTGACTCGAGGCGAAGACTCCCTTCTGACGTCTGTTTACCACTGCCAGCCGACGTCTTCTACGCATGCGCGAACGAGGTATCTGGGAAATGAAGTTGATGTCGTTACGACCGCGGTTGTATCGCGAAAAGGGATGGCAGAAATCCAGATAAGGCTGGAGTTGCTCTAAATCTTTCTTACGCAATAGTTTTCCAGAAGTGTCGTGGTGCTAAAACAGTCCGGTCTTATTCATGTTCTTAACACTTTATATTAGGATTTCTGATAGATGAGATGTGTACGTTTGGTGGGATATCTTTTATTTACTTGGTTACAACATTCGAGTAAACAAACACAAATAAGTTACTAAACATTTACAATAAAATAGAGCGTAAAGCGTTGGATAAAATAATTACTGTATTTTTACATAATAGAAATAATATTGCCAATCATCACATCATCACACTTCACCCAATGGGGTTATAAGGAATAGATTAATAAAGCTAGTAACCTATAATCTAAAGTCTATTCATATATATATATAGATATATATATATATATATATATAGATATATATATATATATATATTATATATATATATATATAAACATATTAAACTAAAAGAAAATATTTTAACCATATGCCAAATTAAAGAAGTATCAGTTGTATAACACCATATTATTAATATATAGGCCTATTCGTTAAAAATGGCGTTTTCAAATCGCAAAAGCGTGTCACAACCGTTTTTGGTGTAGACAAAGACGTGAGATAAAAGTGGTGCGGGTGTTTGTAGATGACCGGATTATTAAACCCGCTTGTGTTTGTTGGCGGTCGTGTGTGTTTAAAACTACATTGACCAGGAGGAGGTGCGCGATGCTGTGCTGTGCTGTGTTGATGGTGGGTGGTACAGACGACACGTTGCATAATGCTACATGGAAATACAGTGTCGTCTACGTTAAACTTTATCGCTACATTGCCGATTTTAAGATCCCCTTAGCGTATTTGTTTGTTTGTTTGTTTGTTTGTTTTCAAAGAGGTTTAGAACGCGATACGGCTGAAGCAAGTTCGCACGAATTATACTATCAGTGCACTTGCATCCAATCTCCGATCACATTTTTCCCAGTGTCCAATCACCGATCACATTTAAACCCAGTGTCCAATCACAGATCACATTTTCCCCAGTGTCCAATCACTGATCACATATTTCCCAATGTCCAATCACCGATCACATTTTTCCCAATGTCCAATCACCCATCACATTTTTCCCAGTGTCCAATCACCGATCAAATTTTTCCCAATGTCCAAACACCAATCACATTTTTCCCAGCGTCCAATCACCGATCACATTTCCCCCAGTGTCCAATTACTGATCAAATTTTTCCGAGTGTCCAAACACTGATCACCGCTGTTTCACAACAACTTAAATGTTCCTTAAACGCAGAGATGGTATTAAGAGCCAGTCTGTGTTCTCAATAGAAACGATATTACTTTGTAAACGATTAAAAGTTTAGTTTTTGGTGCCATGAGCAGAGAGGTTACTTTCTTAAAGAATACATTTTACTCATTTTATTATTTTCTGTTCTGATAAAACTATATTCTATTTCTGTTATATGATGATATATTAAGACATCATTGCTAATACAAATCTTTTTTTATATACAAGTTCTTTTATTATATGAAATAAAATCGTCCAAGCGATTTTTTTTAGCCTGCTTTAGCTACTTGTTTCTAGTTATTAGGTACTTTCTGTTGTATATTCATACAAATCTACTGCTGGCTCTTTTATATTCAAACTAATTTGGGATAACACACAATAAAAAAATGCATTTATTTGTTCATCTTCATGCCTTGGACCCTTTTGTCAAGTCATGTTAATGTGTATTGTCTTCCTGTCTTTATACACTCTATGGAAACAAAGTTCTATGCATCTCTCCTCCCCTTTGGACCTGGAGCCTGTCCCAGATCATTACAGGGTAACATGCAGATGCACATTCACAGTCAAAAGAAACCATAGAACCAAGATGGAACCTTCACAGACAGTAAACCAAGTTCATGATCAAACAGGCCTTCCCAGTCACTGGATCTGAATCCATATCAGAGAGAGAAGAGTCACATTATAAAAGTGCAGGAATTATGTGATGTAGCCATGTCAATATTGAGCACAATCTCAAACAATACATTATTTATTACTATATTATTTATATTTCCCAGTTTGAACCAGGAATTAGGGACAAACACGTGCTAGGTGGAAACTCGTGTTTACTCGGAACAGGAAATGACGCAAAATAAGCTTATCAAGCAAATTAAAAAATAAAATAAAACCGATATTTACAGACATTTCACATGGAGAAAAATGTTAGTAAAATCAGAAAAAAGTGTACCCGTTATTATATTTATTCGTATATATTTAATACGATTAAAAAAAATTATATCAGTATATTCTCTTGCACTTGCTTCCGTTATAACGGTAATATTTTCCGGGGCGTGTTTTCTATGATCACGGCTTTCTTTTCGGATCCAATCAGAATCTGAGGTGCAACTTTTAAATCTGTTCCGAGTCAACAGTCTTCTGTGTAGCAATGAAGCTACTACATTATTCTCTTAAGTAATAAGGTAAGTCTTTCTGTCTGGTTAGTTGTACAGTGTTGTGCTTTAATTAACTTTGCTGAAAGATGTTACAGGACATTTTTGTAAATAGAAACTATTCGTTAGTAGAACTAGCAGGCCAGTAAGCAGCCAAGTCCTGGTTTATTTATTACTCTGTTTGGTTGTTAGCTAGTTTTCTGTTGAGTGTGTGCCTGTGTGTGTGTGTGTGTGTGTGCGCGCGCCTGCCTCTGTGTGTGTGTGTGCGCCTGCCTCTGTGTGTGTGTGGGCGCCTGCCTCTGTGTGTGTGTGTGGGCGCCTGCCTCTGTGTGTGTGGGCGCCTGCCTCTGTGTGTGTGGGCGCCTGCCTCTGTGTGTGTGTGGGCGCCTGCCTCTGTGTGTGTGTGTGTGTGTGGGCGCCTGCCTCTGTGTGTGTGTGTGTGTGTGTGGGCGCCAGCCTCTGTGTGTGTGTGTGTGTGGGCGCCTGCCTGTGTGTGTGTGTGTGTGGGCGCCTGCCTCTGTGTGTGTGTGTGTGTGTGGGCGCCTGCCTCTGTGTGTGTGTGTGTGTGTGGGCGCCTGCCTCTGTGTGTGTGTGTGTGTGTGTGGGCGCCTGCCTCTGTGTGTGTGTGTGTGTGTGGGCGCCTGCCTCTGTGTGTGTGTGTGTGTGTGTGGGCGCCTGCCTCTGTGTGTGTGTGTGTGTGTGTGGGCGCCTGCCTCTGTGTGTGTGTGTGTGTGTGTGTGGGCGCCTGCCTCTGTGTGTGTGTGTGTGTGTGTGTGGGCGCCTGCCTCTGTGTGTGTGTGTGTGTGTGTGTGTGGGCGCCTGCCTCTGTGTGTGTGTGTGTGTGTGTGGGCGCCTGCCTCTGTGTGTGTGTGTGTGTGTGTGGGCGCCTGCCTCTGTGTGTGTGTGTGTGTGTGTGGGCGCCTGCCTCTGTGTGTGTGTGTGTGTGTGTGGGCGCCTGCCTCTGTGTGTGTGGGCGCCTGCCTCTGTGTGTGTGTGGGCGCCTGCCTCTGTGTGTGTGTGGGCGCCTGCCTCTGTGTGTGTGTGTGTGTGGGCGCCTGCCTCTGTGTGTGTGTGTGTGGGCGCCTGCCTCTGTGTGTGTGTGTGGGCGCCTGCCTCTGTGTGTGTGTGTGTGGGCGCCTGCCTCTGTGTGTGTGTGTGTGGGCGCCTGCCTCTGTGTGTGTGTGTGTGTGTGGGCGCCTGCCTCTGTGTGTGTGTGTGTGTGTGTGTGGGCGCCTGCCTCTGTGTGTGTGTGTGTGTGGGCGCCTGCCTCTGTGTGTGTGTGTGTGTGGGCGCCTGCCTCTGTGTGTGTGTGTGTGTGTGGGCGCCTGCCTCTGTGTGTGTGTGTGTGTGTGGGCGCCTGCCTCTGTGTGTGTGTGTGTGGGCGCCTGCCTCTGTGTGTGTGTGTGTGTGTGGGCGCCTGCCTCTGTGTGTGTGTGTGTGTGGGCGCCTGCCTCTGTGTGTGTGTGTGTGTGGGCGCCTGCCTCTGTGTGTGTGTGTGTGTGGGCGCCTGCCTCTGTGTGTGTGTGTGTGTGTGGGCGCCTGCCTCTGTGTGTGTGTGTGTGTGTGTGTGGGCGCCTGCCTCTGTGTGTGTGTGTGTGTGTGTGTGGGCGCCTGCCTCTGTGTGTGTGTGTGTGTGTGGGCGCCTGCCTCTGTGTGTGTGTGTGTGTGTGGGCGCCTGCCTCTGTGTGTGTGTGTGTGTGTGGGCGCCTGCCTCTGTGTGTGTGTGTGTGGGCGCCTGCCTCTGTGTGTGTGTGTGTGTGGGCGCCTGCCTCTGTGTGTGTGTGTGTGTGGGCGCCTGCCTCTGTGTGTGTGTGTGTGGGCGCCTGCCTCTGTGTGTGTGTGTGTGTGTGGGCGCCTGCCTCTGTGTGTGTGTGTGTGTGGGCGCCTGCCTCTGTGTGTGTGTGTGTGTGTGGGCGCCTGCCTCTGTGTGTGTGTGTGTGTGTGGGCGCCTGCCTCTGTGTGTGTGTGTGTGTGTGGGCGCCTGCCTCTGTGTGTGTGTGGCGGGCGCCTGCCTCTGTGTGTTGTGTGGTGTGGGCGCCTGCCTCTGGTGGTGTGTGTGTGTGGCCGCCTGCCTCTGTGTGGTGTGTGTGGGCGCGCCTGCCTCTGTGTGTGTGTGTGTGGGCGCCTGCCTCTGGTTGTGTGTGGTGGGGCGCTGCCTCTGTGGTGTGTGTGTGGGCGCCTGCCTGTGTTGTGTGTGTTGTGTGTGGGCGCCTGCCTCTGTGTGTGGTGTGTGTGGCGCCTGCCTCTGTGTGTGTGTGTGTGTGGGCGCCTGCCTCTGTGTGTGTGTGTGTGTGTGTCTGTGTGTGTGTGTGTGTGTGGGCGCCTGCCTCTGTGTGTGTGTGTGTGTGTGGCGCCTGCCTCTGTGTGTGTGTGTGTTGTGTGGGCGCCTGCCTCTGTGTGTGTGTGTGTGTGTGGGGCGCCTGCCTCTGTGTGTGTGTGTGTGTGTGTGGGCGCCTGCTCTGTGTGTGTGGTGTGTGTGGTGTGGGCGCCTGCCTCTGTTGTGTGTGTGTGTGTGTGGGCGCCATGCCTCTGTGTGTGTGTGTGTGGTGTGTGTGGGCGCCTGCCTCTGTGTGTGTGTGTGTGTGTGGGCGCCTGCCTCTGTGTTGTGTGTGTGTGTGGGCGCCTGCCTCTGTGTGTGTGTTGTGTGTGTGGGCGCCTGCCTCTGTGTGTGTGTGTGTGGTGTGGGCGCCTGCTCTGTGTGTGTGTTGTGTGGCGCCTGCCTCTGTGTGGTGTGTGATGGTGTGTGTGGTGTGGCGCCTGCCTCTGTGTGTGTGTGTGGCGCCTGCCTTGTGTGTGTGTGGGCGCCTGCCCTCTGTGTGTGTGTGTGGCGCCTGCCTCTGTGTGTGTGTGTGGGAGCCTGCCTCTGTGTGTGTGTTTGTGGGGCGCCTGCCTCTGTGTGTGTGTGTGTGTGTGGCGCCTGCCTCTGTGGTGTGTGGGTGTGTGGGCGCCTGCCTCTGTGTGTGTGTGTGTGTGGGCGCCTGCCTCTGTGTGTGTGTGTGTGTGTGTGGGCGCCTGCCTCTGTGTGTGTGTGTGTGTGTGGGCGCCTGCCTCTGTGTGTGTGTGTGTGTGTGTGGGCGCCTGCCTCTGTGTGTGTGTGTGTGTGTGTGGGCGCCTGCCTCTGTGTGTGTGTGTGTGTGTGGGCGCCTGCCTCTGTGTGTGTGTGTGTGTGTGGGCGCCTGCCTCTGTGTGTGTGTGTGTGTGTGTGGGCGCCTGCCTCTGTGTGTGTGTGTGTGTGTGGGCGCCTGCCTCTGTGTGTGTGTGTGTGTGTGGGCGCCTGCCTCTGTGTGTGTGTGTGTGTGTGTGGGCGCCTGCCTCTGTGTGTGTGTGTGTGTGTGTGGGCGCCTGCCTCTGTGTGTGTGTGTGTGTGGGCGCCTGCCTCTGTGTGTGTGTGTGTGTGTGGGCGCCTGCCTCTGTGTGTGTGTGTGTGTGTGGGCGCCTGCCTCTGTGTGTGTGTGTGTGTGTGTGTGTGGGCGCCTGCCTCTGTGTGTGTGTGTGTGGGCGCCTGCCTCTGTGTGTGTGTGTGTGTGTGTGGGCGCCTGCCTCTGTGTGTGTGTGTGTGTGTGTGTGTGTGTGTGTGTGTGTGTGTGTGTGGGCGCCTGCCTCTGTGTGTGTGTGTGTGTGTGTGTGGGCGCCTGCCTCTGTGTGTGTGGGCGCCTGCCTCTGTGTGTGTCTGTGTGTGTGGGGCGCCTGCCTCTGTGTGTGTGTGTGTGTGTGTGGGCGCCTGCCTCTGTGTGTGTGTGTGTGGGCGCCTGTCTCTGTGTGTGTGTGTGGGTGGGCGCCTGCGTCTGTGTGTGTGGGCGCCTGCCTCTGTGTGTGTGTGTGTGGGCGCCTGCCTCTGTGTGTGTGTGTGTGTGTGTGGGCGCCTGCCTCTGTGTGTGTGTGTGTGTGTGTGGGCGCCTGCCTCTGTGTGTTTGTGTGTGTGGTGGGCGCCTGCCTCTGTGTGGTGTGTGTGCTGTGTGTGGGCGCCTGCCTCTGTGTGTGTGTGTGTGTGTGGGCGCCTGCCTCTGTGTGTGTGTGTGTGTGTGTGGGCGCCTGCCTCTGTGTGTGTGTGTGTGTGTGGGCGCCTGCCTCTGTGTGTGTGTGGGCGCCTGCCTCTGTGTGTGTGTGTGTGTGTGTGTGGGCGCCTGCCTCTGTGTGTGTGTGTGTGTGTGTGGGCGCCTGACTCTGTGTGTGTGTGTCTGTGTGGGCGCTGCTCTGTGTGTGTGTGTGTGTGTGGGGCCTGCCTGTGTGTGTGTGTGTGGTGCCTGCTGTGTGTGTGTGTGTGGGCGCCTGCCTCTGTGTGTGTGTGTGTGTGTGTGTGTGTGTGTGTGTGGGCGACTGACTGTGTGTGTGTGTGAGTGTGTGTGGGCGCCTGCCTGTGTGTGTGTGTGTGTGTGTGGGCGCGTCTGTGTGTGTGTGTGTGTGTGGGCGTGCGTCTGTGTGTGTGTGTGTGTGTGTGGGCGCCTGCCTCTGTGTGTGTGGGCGCCTGCCTCTGTGTGTGTGTGTGTGTGTGTGTGGGCGCCTGCCTCTGTGTGTGTGTGTGTGTGTGTGTGTGGGCGCCTGACTCTGTGTGTGTGTGTGTGTGTGTGTGTGTGTGTGTGTGTGTGTGTGTGTGACTGACTCTGTGTGTGTGTGTGTGTGTGTGGGCGCCTGCCTGTGTGTGTGTGTGTGTGTGTGTGGGCGCCTGCCTCTGTGTGTGTGTGTGTGTGTGTGGGCGCCTGCCTCTGTGTGTGTGTGTGTGTGTGGGCGCCTGCCTCTGTGTGTGTGTGTGTGTGTGTGAGCGAGACTCTGTGTGTGTGTGTGTGTGTGTGTGTTCTTGTCTTTGTGTGTGTGTGTGTGTGTGTGGGCGTCTGTGTGTGTGTGTGTGTGTGTGGGCGCGTGCGTGTGTGTGTGTGTGTGGGCGCCTGCCTCTGTGTGTGTGTGTGTGTGGGCGCCTGCCTCTGTGTGTGTGTGTGTGTGTGTGGGCGCCTGCCTCTGTGTGTGTGTGTGTGTGTGTGTGGGCGCCTGCCTCTGTGTGTGTGTGTGTGTGGGCGCCTGCCTCTGTGTGTGTGTGTGTGTGTGGGCGCTGCCTCTGTGTGTGTGTGTGTGTGTGGGCGCGGGCCTGTGTGTGTGTGTGTGTGTGTGGGGGCGTGTGTCTGTGTGTGTGTGTGTGTGTGTGGGCGCCTGCCTCTGTGTGTGTGTGTGGTGTGTGTGGGCGCCTGCCTCTGTGTGTGTGTGTGTGTGTGTGGGCGCTGCCTCTGTGTGTGTGTGTGTGTGTGGGCGCCTGCCTCTGTGTGTGTTTGTGTGTGTGGGCGGCTGAGTCTTTGTGTGTGTGTGTGTGTGGGGGCGCCTGACTCTGTGGGTGTGTGTGTGTGTGTGTGGGCGCCTGCCTGTGTGTGTGTGTGTGTGTGTGGGCGCCTGCCTCTGTGTGTGTGTGTGTGGTGTGTGGGCGCTGCCTGTGTGTGTGTGTGTGTGTGTGTGGGCGCCTGCCTGTGTGTGTGTGTGTGTGTGTGTGGGCGCCTGCCTGTGTGTGTGTGTGTGTGTGTGGGCGCTGCCTGTGTGTGTGTGTGTGTGTGTGGGCGCCTGCCTCTGTGTGTGTGTGTGTGTGTGGGAGACTGCGTGTGTGTGTGCGTGAGTGAGGGCGCCTGCCTCTGTGTGTGTGTGTGTGTGTGTGTGGGCGACTGCCTCTGTGTGTGTGTGTGTGTGTGTGGGCGCCCGCCTCTGTGTGTGTGTGTGTGTGTGTGGGCGCCTGCCTCTGTGTGTGTGTGTGTGTGTGTGTGTGTGTGTGTGTGTGTGTGTGTGTGTGTGGGCGCCTGCCTCTGTGTGTGTGTGTGTGTGTGGGCGCCTGCCTCTGTGTGTGTGTGTGTGTGTGGGCGCCTGCCTCTGTGTGTGTGTGTGGGCGCCTGCCGGTGTGTGTGTGTGTGTGTGTTAGGACGCCTTGCCCTCTGTGTGGTGTGTGTTTGTGTGTGGGCGCCTGCTATGCTGTGTGTGTGTGTGTGTGTGTGGGCGCCTGCCTCTGTGTGTGTGTGTGTGTGTGGTTGGCGCCTGCCTCTGAGTGTGTGTGTGTGTGTGTGGGCGCCTGCCTCTGGTGTGTGTGTGTGTGTGTCGTGGGCGCTGCCTCGTGTGTGTGTGTGTGTGTGTGTTGTGCGGACGCCCATGCACTCTGTGGTGTGTGTGTGTGTGGGCGCCTGCCTCTGTGTGTGTGTGTGTGTGTGTGTGGGCGCCTGCCTCTGTGTGTGTGTGTGTGTGTGTGTGGGACGGCCTCTGTGTGTGTGTGTGTTTGTGGGCGCCTGCCTCTGTGTGTGCTGTGTGTGGCGACTGCCTCTGTGTGGTGTGTGTGTGTGTGTGTGGGCGC